>NC_135541.1:112219013-112569578 GCF_045843805.1 Urocitellus parryii
ACTCAACTCCTAAGCCAAATCCCCAGCAATATTTTGTATTTTATTTAAAGAAAGAGTTTCACTAATTTGCTTAGCACTTTTCCCTTGCTGAAGCTGGCATTGAACTCATGATCATCCTGCTTCAGTCTTCCAGGACCCTGGGATTACAGGAGTGCACCACTGCACTCAGCTCTGTTCACATTTTTAATGCCAGCATTCCCTCTTTGCCTTATCAACTATTTCTTATGCTATATTTCAAATGGATGCAGTATTTCTAATTTTTCTCCAAGAACAAGATGGCAGTTTAAAGATTTTGCTTTCTCTTTGTGAGCATTTCACATGAGAGAAAAGCAGACACAAAGAGTTTATTAGAAGTGATGTAAAGGAGTGAAGGAAGAAAAAGGTGACACTTTAAAGGGAGAGAATGTGTCCTCTCTGTAAAAAGAATAGCATGGCTCTCTTGCACTCCAATTTTATTGGACATCTAAAAAAAAAAAAAAAGAGTCCTGCTCAGGTACACTTCTTGACTTTGGACTGACCCCAGGATAACATCAAACTCTCAAGTATCCACTGCCATGACAACTTTAGGTTAATTAGCCTCATGTTTACGATTTTTAATTGAATTCTTAAGAATAAACTCTTGCAGATTTTATGGTTAGTAGAAATTATCTTTATTTCCCTGAGTTCCAGAATCTGGTCATAACAGGGTCACAAAAGTCTCCCCTTCAGGGTAACTTATGTTCCTTTTATGAACATTATTTTGAATCTATATTTCTCCTGCAGAAAATAGTTTGATAAAGAATATGAAACATCCTGTCCAGTTTATCCAGAAAGGGAGCAAGTAAATTGCTTCTTGGAAAATAAAGCATAGGGTCAATGTGTTGGGACTACTTATTCATTTATTTATTTATTCATTTATTGTGTGTTGAGATCAGAACTAGTCAACCACTGGGCTACATCACCAGCTCCTTGATTTGCTTAGTGCCTCACTGATAAGTTGCAGAGACTGGCTCTAAACTCATGATTCTCCTGCCTCACCCTTCCAATCTGCTGGGAATACAGGCATATGGCACCACGCAGAACCTACCATTTACCTTAAAGGTACTTCAGTTCTTTTACCAGGTTCTGTGAAAAATACTACAATGAAAATATAAATGTAGTGTTTTCTATGATGTAATGACTCCAATTTTTTTAGATAAATACCCAGAATTACTACTACTGAATCATATGGCATTTTTATTTTAACTTATTGAGGAACCTTAATACCATTTTGAAAAATAGCTTTATTCAATTTATATTCTCATCAGCATTTTTACAACTGAGTCTTTGTATGGATGTTCATATGCTCTGGAATACCTACTATCTTTCAGATTTTTATTTTTTACTTCTAAATATTTTATTTATTTATTTGTCATAGATAGACAAATAACTTTTATTTTATATATTTATTTTTATGTGGTTCTGATGCTTAAACACAGTGCCTCTTATGTGCTAGGCAAGCACTCTACCACTGAGCCAGAATCCCAGCCCCTATGTTTCAGATTTTTATCATAGCCATTCTGACAAGAGTACACAGGGTGCAGGAAATTTTTCATTTGACTGATGCATTAAATTTATGATGCAAGTGTGTTATATTCCAGGATGTCAAGTAGCCAGAGGAAGAGTGTGCTATAAATATTTTCTGTGATGAAACAGGAATCTGTGATTTCTAACACATTTTTAACACTACTGCTGAAAATGTTGGTTTTGGAAGTAGTTACAAACAATGCAAATTCAACTGTTTGTAATGTATGAATATTTGCACATGCTCAGTCTCTATTCCTTATAGAAATTGGAAGTTTAGGATACACTTCCTGGAAAAGAAGTCCCTAATTTTAGATGCTCTGTACATGGAGAAACTTCTTCTGGAAACAATTGGTAGGCCTGGAATTATTACTGGGGTGAACGAGGGTAGGTCAGGGCTGAGAAAGTACTTAAATTATTGAGTCTATCAGTAGTTTGCTTAATTTTTCCCTTTTGTACCTATAATTGAGTGGAGAGAGAAGCAATTCTTGCAGCAACAGAAGTTATCAAAACCACTGGTAAATCTCTTTTTTTGGACAAACTGACATCTTTGATATTTAACTTCTCTGCCCTGATTTCAGATTGTGATGTGAATGAAAAGACTCCAAGTATAAGACTGCCACTTTGTCATTTTTATACTTATATATCACTTCTTCTCTAAGGAATAGATAAATTAAGATGAAAATCACAGAAAATTTTAAATTCAGCTTATATATGATTTAAATCTCTTCTCATTTAAGGTGACCTCTGACTTTGGGGGGATTTTTTTCCTCACATATGTGACAATTCACTCAACAACTCAAATACCCAGGTGTATCCCAGCTATTTCTGTATCCCATCCTTCTAGCTAAATCTGGCACATAATATTAGAGGGTTTAGAAACATCCATGAAATTGATGCCTCAGAGGTATCTAAACAACCTCATTGTAAGGAAATTTTTGAAAGTGATACCTACAAAACATGAAAATGAATCAAAGAAGGGTTATCAATACTCCTCTGTAAAAGTGTTATAAAATAGATTTTTTTCATTGAAGCCTAATGTAAATGATTATTTATATATATATAGTGACTAGGTAGTCCTTTTTTCAGATGTACAAATAGGGTCAAATGCTGATTAAAGCCACATTTTCTAGAATCATAGGGAAGAGAACATAACCAAAGTACAGAAAGAATGCTGTTTTATTTGAGGTCGTATTATTTATTTGTATCTGAACTTAATATTCCATTACTGTGATATGCAACTCAAAATGATTCAGTCACTTATCTGAGTCCCCCCCCCCTTTTTTCCCTACAAAATGAGAAAATCTGGACTAGGTTATTTCTTAGATTCTTTATACCAAAAATCAGAGGGCCAAAGGTAACTTTAAAAATACTTGGAGCTGGGGTTGTAGTTCAGAAGAAGAGCCCTCACCTAGCATGTGTGAGGCACTGAGTTTGATGCTCAGTGCCAATAAATAAATAAATAAATAAATAAATAAATAAATAAATGTATTGTGTCCACCTACAACTAAAAAATTAATGTTAAACAAACAAACAAACAAACAAACAAACAAACCCTCACTGATCTTTACTCATACAATAACATTTAAGGTTTACTTCGTGTTTATAAACAATACCATAATGGGGCTGGAGCTGTGGCTTAGAGGAATAGCATTCACATAACATGTGTGAGGAACTGGGTTTGACTCTCAGCACTACATATAAATAAAGGCCCATTTTCTGCTTTTGTGTCTTAGAATGATGCTACCCAATTTTGTGGCCATTGGCCATGTAATCCATCAAAGTGACAAACTCAGTTCTTTTGTTGTAGGATCTATATGCCAAAATATCATGTGCTTGACGCTACAGGATTAGATAGGATAGACACAGGATATTTCCATAATAGCAAAATATATTGAATGGTGATGTTCTATAAATCATCAAGTGCAAAGATTATTGACAATATGACATAGAGTTCAAATCTAGTACCTTGCCACAAATACATGTTGATAACTGTGTTTTGATACAAATTTTTGCCCAAAAGAATTAATAAATAAATAAAATAGAGTGGTGTGGATACAGCCTTCAGGTGCTACTTTTATGAATTCTGTTCCAGAGCATCTACCAGGTTGTATCTGAACTCTTCCAATCACAGAATTCCAAGCACCTCCATGAGAGGCCCCCTCCCTTTCTGGTAAATGCCAGTGACTCCTGAGATGTCCTTTGTCAGAATGCCTCTTACCTTCTAGGCTAATGAGGAAACTGGCCTGGCAGAGGACCACTACCACTGCCATCCAGATAAGTCCTGTGAATGGGCTTTCATAGCCATCCTATGAGTCTGAACCTGCTAGCATTGAAATCACACTTAGAGAACCTCTGTTCCAGCAGACTCCAATATTTAGGAGATTGGCCTGTATTTAGAACAGGCTGTAGAAGAATATGACTCAAGCCAACTCTGTTACAAGCAGGGGATGCTGTTGAAATAAGACACATCTCACCACCACCACCAACAACAACAATAATATAAAGCCCTAGAATTGGTTATTGCATAAGTAATGGGGAAACAGCATTTCAGGTCATTTTTAACTATTGACATCACATTTTAAAAATTTTTCTTACCTAAGCCATTATGAATCTCTCTCTCTCTCTCTCTCTCTCTCTCTCTCTCTCTCTCTCTCTCTCACACACACACACACACACACACACACACACACACACACACACACACACATTATAAGGCATATATAAATATAAACACAGTTTTTCAGGGTAACATTTCTGTCAGTTGAAAACAGTGTGCTGCAACGAAACTTTGTACTCACCATAGAATTCCTCATGGATTTTGAACTGCCAAGAACATTTCAGTTCCTTTCATTTCTTGTAGAAATCATTCTTCCTGATTTGTTAGCATCATTTAATTTCTACCATGAGAGGACATTCAAAAATTTTCTTACTTAAACTTTTACTTCTATAACTCTCATTGTCAAACATTTTATGTAACTTATATATTGAGCATATTTTCTGTATCTAAGATAAATTTAAGTTTTCAGACAGCAGAATTTTTTTGTCCATTTTTGTTCTCTGCTGAATCTAAAGCACATAAAGAAGTACCTGGAAAAAAGAAACATTTGTGGTTTCAATGAATTAATGAAACACAAACAATATGTGAAAGACTCCTAAGGGCCAGAATGAAGTTGGGTGTCTCATAGAATCCAATGTGTCATAAAGTGGTTTGTTTTTTTTACAAAAAAAAGTGATAGGTGACTCCTGCTCTAAATCAAACTATCATTTTTACTGTGAATAATAAAATTTTCCTTTCATTTTCTAATTTGTAAGTACTTGTATTTTGGAATCTGTTAGTTTCTTTTTGCAAAGAACAGTCTCATCCCTCTCTCATGAGAAGTTTTGAAACAAGCCTGATTTCATAAACAAAGTAGAGTGGCTCATATTGTTACTGGAGTAGTGTTTTAAGAGCACAAATCTAATAATATCACTCCCCTGGGTAAACTACTCTTTGGTTTCCTGTGTTTACAAGGTTCACTGGTCCACTGTCTTCTAAGGGACTCATGGGGCTGCAAATCATAATATATCTTCATTGGAAAGTCAATTGTGTAATGCCCTTGCACTCAAGAATTGTGTGTACAGAATGGGTAACTTCTGAAACTCAATTTTCACATCTATGGGAAGGGATTATAACAGATATGATTTTATATGATCTACAGGAGAATCAAATAAGAAAATAGTTTTAAATAGCTATTCATGATGAATAATTTCAAAAAAATCTACTTTCATATACTTTGTATCTTGTAGCTAATATATATTAAATTTCTTCAGCACTGGACATTGAATGCAATGAAGTCAATGGTACATAAGATGATAACTGTGAGACAGAACCTCAGAAGCCTTTGCTTTAATGAAATATTTAATTGTCTCAAGGTAATCTGATAGTGAGAAACATAAGATACCTTGGGACAGACTGCAGAATTGGATACCCAATTGCAGTGCCAGTCTTCGGGTCAAAATAACATTGACATTATCTTCCCAGGGTCAAGGACTGGAAGACTGCAGCCTGCATTGTGATACTGAGGAAATTCAGATCAAACCCCTCAGCTCTGTCAGGGGCCATCTGAGGTATTCTTGTCTATGTTTATAAAAACAATAGCATGGAGATTCTGCACAATGAAAGTCCCAATATGTGAGGACAGAATTAGGTATGTCACCAGGGAAGAGTTGTTTTTTTTTTTTGGTGTGGTTGAGAATGAATCTTGAATGCCCTTTCCACTATTGGGCCCAGTGTATTATTCTGTGAAATTAACAACTTGCTGGAAAGCTCTGTGACAATAACCTTTCCCCTGGAAGACCCACCCCATTTATAGCTAAAGCCCCGCTTGCCCTCAACTGCAGATCTTTATGACCTCCACCACCATTGGTGTTTAAACTCCGGTTAAATGGTTGCTCTCTCTAGTATCCTCCCCTAAAATTGCATTCAACTTCTCCATTCAAGTACACTCCTCTTCCATCACTGTGCCACCTGTCATGCAGGCACTCAAAACTGCTGTGCCCTTTTACACCATTAGGCCTAAACATGTCGATTCTGGGAATAACATTATGAGCATGTGAGAGAAACTTTCAGAGACCATTCACTAACAGTGAGAGGAGTCAGGTGCTGAGACAGTGGAATGAGGCAAAGTGACGTGGATGTTCCCCATTTTCATTTGAACAGAAATATCCCCCGCAGTAATTGTGTAGTAAAAGAAATCCACCACCAATGAATTCACATATTTTTATGTCTTAATATTATAAACTATTATATTAATAGATAAATGGCTGACCCCTAAAAAAATATTAAACTTAAAGGACATCTGTTGCCCCTCTTTTCTTTAATCATATAATCTTAGGGGAAAGTGTTGCTTTAACTTAGGAGTTGTGACCACTATGAAAACAACTCTATAAAAACAATATTGTCATTGGCTACTAAAACTACGAAAGAAATCATGCATTTTATAATTGTAATATATAAAGAAAATAAATTATAAATCATTCATTTAAAATTAATAGCATATTATTTACAAAATATTTATATTTTTGTCATTCATATTAGGCTCCATCATGGCTCAGGTGGCACTGGCCTGTTCCCATTTCATTGAATTAACAATCCTGATATTAGTATGTTGTTCCATAATATATGTGTTGTACCCTATGCATCTATGTGGGGATTTCTCCCTGAAAATGACCCTGGATTTGTAAAAATTATCACATCACCATATGGATTTTACTCAATAAACCCCTCATGGATAAATAAGATTTTCTGAAATATTTTGTGAGGAAATAAAGAGCAACACACTTGGGAGCAGTTCAGAATGTGAGCACTTTTTTGCCAGATTATTAAGATAAACTTCTAATAAAGCTGTAGCAATGACCCTCCACAGACTTCAAGAACAGACCAAAGATTTCCTCCTGCTAAACATGTTCTCAAGTCAGAGTTGCAACTTACTTGAATCCTCCTGAGGCAAAGAAGACCCATGAGGTCATTAGACCAGCTGTTCTGTTACAGAGAGAACATATACCATAAATTATGATTTATACATTTAATACAACTAATAATTACAAAATGCTGTCTTGAACATAGTGTGATTAAATTTAATTTTGAATGAAAGTTTTTAACTCTTTAATATACCATATTTATCTTACTGCCAGATAGATGAGATTTTACTGCCAGAGCATGATAACTCAATGCTCTCTGATAAAGAATGCAAGTCAAAGGAGAATTCAAGCATCAATTATTTATAAGCATACTTGCTGCTGTGACCCCATGTGAAGGTAGCAAAACTCCAGTTCACGAGGTTGATGCACCCCTGCATCGAGTGACCACAATTATCTCATCTGAAAGAGACCACAAGTATGGGAACAACCTGACACCTCAAGAAAACTTAGTAGAGGAAGGCCACAGTAATGTCTTAGAGACCATCTGTGAGGACAAATGCAAGGAGTACTACATACATGACATATGTTAAGGGTGTCTGAGTGGCAAACCACTCCCTCGTGCTAGGTGTGAGTGGCAAACCACTTACCCATAGGCACATCCCTGGGCATGAGACTGCTCTTACTCATCCATGTCACATTCCCTGCTCTTGCTCCATGGCCCACTCCTCGATTGGTCACTGCATGAATAGTTGGCCAGAAATTGTATTGGTGGCTGCCTGTAATTTGCTTAGCTAATGCCTGAGTATATATACATGGTAACTGTGCAATAAAATCAGACCTGCTTCCTGCTTGGTCTCTGGAGGTCTTGATTAGTGACTTCACAGCCACAGTCTCTTCTACACTGTTCTGTGAACCCTCTTGCTGGATGAGAGAGAGCCCACACAACCATCAGTGCATAGCACTTGTCTTTTTTGAAGGTTTGAAAAAAAACCTCCTTGTAAGTGACTTTCCTGTCCTCTAAAGAATGTCAGTATGTTTAACATCTCTACCACCACATCTTTGATATTTGAATATTTGCTCACTTAGTCCTTGTACCAGGGAAGATTATTCCTCCATGAGCTTTGACTTGGTGATCTTCATTTTTCTGTAAGCATTTATAAGGCTGAGAATAATAAAAAGCACTCTCTCCATCCTGCCTTTCTCTAAGAATGACAGTCCCTTCACACTCTTTTAAGCAGCATTCAGCTTGTGGATGAGTTGGCATTTTTCTTTATTTATGCAGGGGTTTTTACTTTTCTTCACACTGCTTTCACATCTCACCTACAAGTCAATTTCTAACTGATGGAGCAATTCTGATGAAAACAAGAAACTCACCAATAAAGTGTTGATAGGTAGGCCTACCTACATCTTCTATGGAGGTTGTTAAAACTGAGTTTTGGCATCAGGTTATTGGTTAAAAACAAAACAAAACAAACAAACAAAATAACTCCAGCCCCACCTCACTAAGCTCATCATATTTTAGCCTAAATTTAATCTCCACAGGGAATTTCAGCTCCTTCAAGGCATGTGTTTTCCACATGATTCTGCAAAGTAATCATGGGTCCACTAGCTACAACATAAAACTAGGTGAATATTCCAACATTCTACCTGGAAACAAATCCAAACATTAACTGTCCCTCTTCTGCAGGATTCAACACTCTCACCATGAGAGTTATATTCACTAATGAAAAACAAAATATCTTGTATAATTCTCAACTGCTTTGAACATATGCAACTTTGGTTTGATTTTGATCGACATATTAATTTAATCACTTATGAAATATTATAGACTGAAAGAAGTCACGATATACACTTTTAAAAATATTTATTTTCTAGCTGTAGGTGGACACAATATATTTATTTATGTGGTGCTGAGGTTTTAACCCAGTTCCTCACATGTGCTAGGTGAGCACTCTACCACTGAGGCACAATCCCAGCCCCTCATGATATAGGCTTTGATGTTTACTTTTTATTCAAAATAGTGTTTTGATATTCATTTATGTCTTTCTGTGGGTAAGCAGCTTACTTATTTTAATTAATTAATTAATCAATTAATTAATTATATTTGTACCACGGATGGAACCCAAGGGCACTTAATCACTGAGCCACATCCCTATCTCTTTTACTTTGTTTTATTTTATTGTGAGACAGAGTCTTTAAAATTTGATTAGGACCTTGCTAAGTTGCTGAGGCTTGATTTGAATAGTGATCCTCCTGCCTCAGTCTCCAAAGCTTCTGAAATTACAGGCATAACTTTCTTTATGTCTAAATAGTTTGACATTATATGAATATGTAAAAAAAGTGTTAAACATTTGAAAACTTCTGTTGTAGGCAAATTTTAAAATGGGCACAAACACAGGTAGGAGTGACTAGTTCTGGTGTTCTATTGTATACCTACAACAATTCATGATATGATTCAAATTTACTAGAAAAAACTAAATGTGGTCAACAATTATAAATGATAAGTATTTGAGGAGGCAAGATACTAATTATACCATTTTATCAATATATGTATCAAATTATTATATTGTACAATAAAGATGTACATGTGTCAGACTGGGGTGGTGGCTCAGGGGTGGAGTGTTTGCCTTGCACATGTGAGGCACTGTGTGCAATCCTCAGTACCACATAAAATAAAAAATAAAATAAAGGTATTGCATTTATCTACAACTAAAAAAGTAAATTAAAAAAGATGTACATGTGTCAATTAAATTATTTAAAAATTATTAATAGTTGTACATACATATGTTCTTTCACAAACATGTTTTTATTTATACTGGAAGTAGAAAAATGTTTAGTCAGTTATTTTAAAACAGATTTTTGAGTTGAAATTTACACATCTAATTATTTAGACAATCTAAAAAAATTATTTTTTTTTAAATATTCAAAATTGTGCAACAATCACAATCTGATCTATCATCTGAGGATATACCCTTATCTTTACATTATTGATTGTAATTTTTCATCATGGTAAAAATATTTTAATGAGACATATCCTCTTAACAAATATATATGACATAAATATGTAAATACCTGCCTGGCCAAAATTAAAAGTCCAGTAAAGAAGTGTCCAAACTTCCCCAAAGCCTGGACCTCATGTTTTACAATGATAGCCTTTTTACCGGGCTTTACTTAATATCATTATTGTTTGGACTCGTTATCATTATCATGATGATGCTTAACACTGAATGTCTTTTCATACAATTTTTCCATTTCTATGCTTTTGGGGAAAAATATCTATTAAGATTATCTGACCATTTTCAATTAAGTTTCTATTTATTACTTGTTCTTGAGTTGGAACTGCCTACCATGTACTTTGGATATTAACTCCTTGTCATATATCTGGTTTGGGAATCTATTCTCCCACTCTGTTGACTTTTAACTCTTATATTCTTTGCTAAGCAGGACATTTGAGTTATGACATAGTCCTGCTTTTCTATTTCTGTATTGTGGCTCATGCTTTTGGTATCATGTTAAAGACCACATATTGAATGTCCCCTAAAGGCCTAGGTATTAAATGTCTGGTCTCCCAGTGATGCAACTAGATGGTGGTTAGGCCCTTGGAAAAGTTCAGGTATAGGTCTATAGGTCAATGGGCATGCCTATTAGATGGTGTAAACCAACTGTGATTCTCTATTTGCTTCATGGTTTGAGGTGTGACCATTTTTTTGCACACATGGTCCTGCCAGGGTGTGCCATAATTCAGAACCCTCTCTAGAACTGAGCAAGAATGGCACCAGGCAGTTCAACACCAAAAATTGAGGTGCATGAGTTTTTTTTTCTCTATAAATTGTTTTATTCAGATATTTTGTGGTACAATGTGCAACTAACTAATGTATGTCAATTCCCAGAAATCATCGTCAATATCATTGCTATTAAAATATTCAAGTATGGTTTTTTTGTACCAGTTTTAGTTTCCTTTCTTGCACATCATTTTTTTTCTTAAAATTACTGAATTTGCATTTTATTTACATCTCTACATTAATGCTTCAATGACATCAATTCTATAATTAGTGGGTTTGACTATTCTATTTGCATACTTGCATATATCAGGCTTTGATTGAATTCACTTCTTCTGATGCCTTTATTCTCTCTCTCTCTCTCTCTCTCTCTCTCTCTCTCTCTCTCCCCTCATTATGTTTTACAAATAATCTGTCTTCTCCCTCTTCTCCTCATTGTTTTTTTTTTTTTTTTTTTTTTTTTTTTTTAGTTTTCACAAGTGACAGAATTTGTCTGGTAAAAAAAGTTTTCATGATTAATTTTATGTGATATGGTAATATACAATTCCATCTATTTTCCTGGAAATGAGAAGTTTCATTCTTCCTTATGAAAAAATATAGGTTTATCCTGTGTATATGCCATTATTTTTTCTACATTCATCTTTTGAAAGGCACCTATATTAATTCCATATTTTATTGTGAATAGTACCAAAATAGACATGGTTATGAAGGTATCTCATTTGTATGCTGACTTTTTTCCCCAAAGATATATACCTGGGAGTATATATTCTTTTGTATATATATTCATTCTTCATACTGACTAAAATAATTCATATATTCACCAACATTGTATAAGCATCTCTTTTTTTCCCAAATTCTCACCAGTTTGCATAATACCATTTCTTCTTGGAGTGAGATAAAATCCTAATAAAATTTTGACATTGAAGATTATGTTAAGCCCTCCTACCACAGGTAATTCTTTTGGGCACCATGACATCTACTTTCCTGCCCCCCACCCTGTGGCCTAGGAAGTGAATATGGCCCTGGCCTTCTCAGGTAACCCACAGCCCCTCTACTGCCATACCATGGGGAGCCACCCTGCTGTGAAGACCCCTGTCCTGAGCTCCCAGTATCCCTGGGTTTATTCAGGCCTGGGACTCACCTCCTCGTGCCCACCTCCTACCACTTTCAGCATTACACAGAGGTCGGGACCACTCCAAGGCAGCTAAAACACACATTGGCACCCAGCTGAGCCCAGTCCGCCCTAGAGCACAACCATCCATGTGCACCCTGCCATTCCCCAACTCCTGCTGAAGTATGGAGGTGGTACACTCTTTGTTGCCAGGGGACAAGGGCCACCACCAATTTCTGCCACACATAGCACAGTATAGATACCAAAGAAGTCCTGCTGGCAATCGTATGTCTTTTGTGTGAAGACATGTGGAGAGGGGCAGCAAGGGGCCTTCTGCTCACACACCAGGCCAAGAAATAGACAGAGCAGACCCTGAGACAGAACCAGCTTTTATCCTAGGAGAGCTTAGGCCTGGTACCCGGGAACTTAGGGGAAAAGGCCTACAGAATTAAAAATACAAAAGAGCTACAGAATTCAAATTCCTATCACACTTCTTTTCACCCACATTCCCACAAATCTCATGCATAGACATCACTAATAAGCAATGCATTTTAACCTACACATACCTCAATAGGGACAATCCTCAAGAACCTCCTACACATACCAATTACATAATCAAACCATGTTATCTTGAGGCAAAATTCCCTCATTATAATTATTCAGCATTTATGTCCACATGTCCTGATTGATGTGACCATTTCAGGGAATTATAATGAAAACACCACAGTATGGGTGTGTCACAGATTTTCCTAACCTTCCATACTATGGTAAAATTGACTTAACGACATGTAACACCAGATTTTAAGATAGATAATGACTCATTTCCAAAAGCTGAGACATGGTCAGTCATATTACCATTAGGTACACAAACATATAAATTTCCTATAATTATTACAGATTCCACATACCTCAGCTTTGTAAGATGGTGAAACAAATTTGGTCATTTCCAATATAGGGATTCCTACATTGGGATTACCTCTGTTTCAAAACAATGTTCTTTGGCAGCTACGTTGCACAGTTTCTACCCTCAGGCACCCCTGGTGTACAGCCTTATACAAGAGGAACCTCACAAGCATTCTTAGAATATTCTTGCTTAAACTACAATCATAAAAATTTAGCTATGTATAGGAACATTAAAAAAAAAAAAACTTTTGAGATGTGCTTGAAGCTATTGACACCAAATATAATTTCTCAAGAAAATTAACACAAGATACCACCTTCACACATTTTAATAATTTCACATATTATGCTAATAAATCATATCTTTGCAAAAAAGAAGGGAAACTATACACTAGAATCAACATGTATAAAATTCAACTTAATAACGTATCCAACAGGAAAACACTTAACTTATAATGTTTCATCAAATTGGACACATACATGGACACACAGTGTACATATTGGGACTCACCTAAGCCACATTCCATTCTTTTAGAAAAGAGTCTAGTGGCATTCTTTGACTATACAGCACTTTCTAATGCATCATTCGTAACACTGTATAGTCCACGATATGATCCCCAAACAAAAACCCAAAAATAACAAAATGTTGGTCCTGTCTCTACAAGGACTAGTGAAAGTAAAATGACTTATGGATACATCCCATAGTATAGATGACAACAAATGCACATCCAGATTATCTGTATTCTTTATGTGTAACCACATACCTGCAATCTACATGGATAACACATTAGACTTTGAAATTCCTTTAGATATAAAATAGACAATCAAACATGCATAATACCATACCCAGATGAAGGATCAGACCATAAACTTACATAAGTGAAGCTGTGTGGATAGGTGGTTATGTAACAACAGACATACTGATGGAATCACTACAATGGGGTTAACATAAAAATGAATACACCTACTTCTACCCCAGGTATAAGATAAAAGCAGCAGATAAAAGTCCTTAATCAGGTGTGAATTTTGATAGAGTATCACAATATTCAGTAGATCATACTAATATGCCATACCATTTTTATATGCTACTACACCAATGGAACAAGCCATGGGAATTAAGTCAATTTGATCTTGTGGCTCATACACCTCTATTTAACAGATCTTTAATTACCAAAAGATTATGGCAGAAACAGGAACATGTATTTATTTGTATTAACCCGTGTCTTTTGAAAGATGTTACATCAAGGACCATCTCCAACCATGCATAATTGATATGGTAAGTATTAATGCCACACATAAACTATTTACAGCACATTATCCATCAGAAGTGAAATTATATAGAGAAAGTCCAAGATTAACCACAATCACCAGAGCACTTTATGTAATGCCAAATATACAAATTCCTCTACAAATAATTATAAATCCCATAATTCAGAGGATAACATTAATTATTGACACAGCAATATATGCTAAGGAGCTATACAGAAAATGCCCTCAGAAAACAACATGGTACATTCCAACAATACAGAGGCAACACATTAGGAGAACAAAGGAGATTTTAGAATGGATAGCTATAGCTGGACTAGAATTAGGAGGAATTGTTAGTGCAAAACCTACAGAGGACTTGGATGTTAGAATTACAGCCCTGGAACTCATTAGAGACAAAGAAATTAATGGACTAAAAATAATTTCTAAATCTTTATGTACAATCACAGATATCATTTATCAAGCTGAACTACAGAGGCAAACTATAGTTCAGACACTAACAGCCCAAAGGAAATATTTTTGTGCTTTTATACAGAAAATGGATAAAAGAATGAATAAAATAAACACTTAAAACCACTAAGATCAGACATTATCCTAAATGGAACAATTTTACCAGAAGAGTCAGTGATACCAATGGGCACATTGACTTATCTATACTTAGGACATATAAACCATCATGAGTTACATACATCTAAGGTCACTATAACTGACCCACAGGAAGAAGTAATACCATTGGGAAATAATCTTTTTGCAATCTTTTCACCTAATACCTTTAGCATAACTTATCCATGTAAATACATATGCCCTACAACACAAACAATGACAACTACACATGACACATCTGACAGCACCTCCCATAGTGAAGACTATTATTATTACTGTGAATATCCTGACACCAATATATGTTTTGGTGAATGTAAAACAACCCATGAAGCACATGGAAGTTGACATTACTCACTAAATTAGGTAAATATATAACAGCATTCTCAAATCAACAGATACAGATGAAACACACATTACAAACTAATATGGTATTTGATGAAGATGAGGATAAACCAGACATACAATAGGAATGTATTAAGCAACTTCAAAACCAGATTTAACATAATATAGAACAACTACAAATACAGGATGCCCAAATAACATTGGCTATAGCACACCTTAATAACACAAATCATATTGTCTCACCAAGAGTACATGTAATGAAAACAGATTCTTTATCATGCAAACATAATGTAGTCAATAGATGATGATGCTCTTGGGAAGATAATATAATCAAAAGCAGGTGATATGATAGGGTTGACACTGTATGTTGGCACATTCCAAAGTGATTCCAAGACATAAAAGAAATTCTCCACTATGTACTGCAAATATGCATATTCATGGTAGCCTTAAAAATTTCAGAATGCATGCTAAATGGAATAAAGAAATTAAAACCAGACACAAAGAACTTAAAACACATGTAGGTAATATTAGATAGCTATGTGACCACTCTACAGTCACCTCTGATTATGGAGAAGTGGATGTAACATATATGAATATTACCTGCACATTACAGCTCACTAGGATACCATTGGACTCACTTATCTGTGTTAACACATACCTGGACTTCCTGAGAAACAGACTGTGGAATTTAGAATATCATTTTATGACATTGTTTGAAAATTGCTTCTCCCTTTTGCTTGATGCTAACATTTTGACATATATTGACTGTAACAACCTAATGATTCTTGAAAAATTGTTGTAAGTAATCTTAAATTTAAGGTTAAGACTTTGCTGTGTGCTACCAGATTTGAAGTACTATATAGACATACCTTTGTTGAGCTGCTGTGGCAGATAATTCCTAACAGATTCACTAGAAAATTAAGATATTTAGATGTTAAGAGAAGCTGGAAACAATAAAAAGTGAGACCATTTATCAGAATTTGACAGATGTTTTAATGAAAATTGTAAAGAAAAGTCATGTCACTGTATCTCATATACAACACTGTAGTTTTTTGGTATGTACTTCAGAGCTATGTTTGTGGCTAAGCCCTTGGATTTTACACAAAGCTTATGCTGGGGGATGGATATACCCATATAAACTACCACCCATTTGGGATTCTCTCAAAAGTCAAGTAATGCATCTATTCATTTCAATTCTTCTTGACTCCCACTATAATACAGAACCTGTCAGAATATAGGAAATATAGATAATGTAGTGCCATTAGAACAATAGGTTTGCCACTGCTTACATTGCTCCACAAAAGCTTAAGATTGAGCCTTATTTCTTTATAATCTTACCCACAATTTAGTCCTGCTGCTCCCTAACCCAACTAATAACACAGACTCATCGCTTCTCATTAGATACAAGATTCCAGAGTTCAACTCTTTCAGATATGTACTTTTTTTATGAATAAAGCATATTATCCAGAAGAAATACTATAGAGCAAAATACCTAAACAGGTGGCAATACTGATCTTAATAGCAGGACCAAAGACCTTATCACCATACCCAGGAAAATTTCCACATTTTAAAGACAAGTTTAAAAAGGACATAATATTGGAACAAACCAGAAAAAATAAGATTAGAATCTAATCCTTTAAGAATTTTTTTCCTTACTCCAAAATATTTACATGTGCAAACCTATGTAATACATTGACCCAAATCTCAGAGAGCTTCATAAGGATTTTGATCTAAAGGAATGGGTAGAACCAGGGTGGAGTTAGGAAAATCCAGACTCTGTTTTCCAAGATAGAAATTTGTATTTTTATGAACATAGAAAGATGAAAGTTGGAATTGCAATGCCTATGTTTGTATAACCAGAGGAACCACCCTCAAATCTGGTATTTTAGTCAATATTTAGATTCAATATGTCTCAGAGCATTTGAAAGCCTTATAGTGCCTATTAGGATCAACTGGGCCAATATAACAGAATTAGCCCATTGGGACTTACATGCAAGACAAACTTATGAATGTCTCAACCCTATCATACCACCTGACTTTGATTATGTTATAAATTCAATCCCTGGGTACATTTTGACCACTTTGGTCTTAACCAGATGTAATTAGACTATGCTCACTATCAGTGGTTATGGAACAATACAACAAACCACAATGAGAAGTGACTTTTGGACATATGTGGAGTTCAGCCTTTGGACAGTGAAATGGGTGATTCCTCTGCATTGATTCAAAGCACCCAGCTCAGACACTTCCCCAACCCCCAGCATGGACACTGTGAATCAAGTGGTTGGATGGTGAGGATGGCCTTAGGCCTTAGCCTAAGCAACTCCATCTTAAAAAACTCCAGTATGAAACCTTCAGTCTCACCAGGCACAATCACAGATCCCTCCAGTATGGCCTCAGAAAAATTACTTCCTCTCACCCTGATAAACAGAGTGAAGCCTCTGACAGGCTGTCCTCTCCTGATAAGAGGGAAAGGTGAGAAGATAAGGGTGGGGACCACCAGACCAGGATAAGTGATGTCATGGAGAAATCCAGTGGTAGCTGATATGGATTGCTGGGGTGGGGGAGCCAAAAAGCCTCAAAATTTGGTATAAAAAATAGAGCTAATGAACAGGGATTCAGCCAATAGAAACAAGGATGCACTTGAGCTGAAGAGCCTTATGAGGACCTGGACTTCCATTACTTGTCATCATTCTCCTGATTCTCTGTGTGATCCTCATCACTCTCAAACTCTACAGCCTTGTCTGGACCTTGGTGAGAGACTTAACTTCTCCCTATGACCCTCTCCTCAACTGGTCATCCACTCCATGTCAGGAAAAGCCTGTCTTGATTATGTCTATTGCAGTGCCTAGCAATAAGGATTGCTGTTTTCTTGATTAAGAACCTATAGAGTGAAATTATATTGTGTAATTTGAATAAATAAAGCATTGAAAGGGGCAGAAGAGTGTGAACATTCTTTATGTCTCCCTCGATTGCATAAGTCAGAATTTTGCCCCCTTGTGACAGGTTATTATTATTTTTAAAGTATCAAATTAAGGGATACTTATCACCAAAGATTGTGTTTGTCTCCAATTCTAAGTGTTGACTTTATTTTTGATATTATATCTGTCCTTTGACTGTTATTAGGCTACAGATGATTGCTGAAAAATACCTCCTAAACTTGTACATGATGGGTTATTGGGAATATTTGGCTTTGTGTTTGCTCTCAGAGCAGAAAAATAAAAATGCAGAACTTGTGATACCAGAAACACAGACAAACAGACATCACACTTGCCAGAACATATTGTCTTGGCTTCGAGCACCCATTTGAAAGATTTCTAGAGTTTTATAAATAATATAGTTAGTTTTTCTCAAATCTCAGTATTTGAATAATTCTCTTTGTTCTTCTGTACATCACTGGAGTAACTACAGTTTTGTTTTGGGGAGAATCATGTCTGGTTTAGATATGTTATAAATAAACTAGTATTATACATAACTTTATAAAATTTATGTAAGATATAAGGACATGAATCAAATTTATAGGAATATAAATATAATAAAAAGTGAGATCACATTATTTTGATGTTTATTATAATGCCTCTGTTCCTTCCTGTAAGTAAATCATCATTTTTTTTTAATATATCACTTAGTTCAAGGGCTTATCACAATTTTTCATACTATGTATCATAAACTGAATAAAAGAAAAAGTTAAACATAATAGCTTTTATATGACTGATAGATAGCAAACTTTTTTTTTTTTTCACTGCAGAATAGCAAATGTGGCTGTGCAGAAAGATGTATTTTAGTCTTGGCCTTATTTCGTTATGGATTTAGACTTAATGATGTGAATTTATGTACACATTTGTTTGTTGAAAATCTCAAATTTACAAGTAAATTTAGTCCATATTATTTGCCCTGGTACTCACAGGCAGCTATGACGCATGGAATCTGAAGAATTACTAGGGCTGGGTTTGTGGCTCAGTGGTCTAGTGCTCACCTAGCATGTGTGAGGCACTGGGTTTGATCCTCAGCACAACATAAAAATAAAATAAAGATATTGTGTGTCCACCTACAACTAAAAAATAAATGTTAAAAACAATTATCCAATAGAAGCATGTGAACTCATGGCAGAATAAAGATGATCCTCAGGGAGACTCCCATGGCAGTTGTACTTATTGCTTCATGTCTTTGATTTTATAACATTTTCATTGTTGGCCAGTAAATCAGTGACAGTACCATGCATACCATGTCCTTGGCAAAATAGGATACAGCATAATTACAAAGGAGTGAGGAGGGATGGAAAAGGGAGGAACTGAGGGACAAGATTGGCCAAATAATGTATGTACGTTTATGAATAGACCCCACTAAATTCCACCTTCATGTATATCTATAAAGCACCATTTTATTAAACAATAAATAAATGGAACGAAGACCAATAATGGGGCAGGGAGGGAGGGGAAAAAAAAGCAAAGTAAAAGTACTGGGAATGAAATGTAGCAAATTATATCCCATGCATGTATGCATGTCAAAATGGACCTCACTATTATGTATAACTAAAGTGCTCTAATAAAACATTTAAAATGAGGAAAAATATACATACACTGCCAATTAAACTGGGACTTTCTCAACCAAATAAAAATGTAATTGATGTGTTTAGTTCCATAAAAGCATTGGAATAAGTTTTTAATAAATGCTGATTTTATTAGGAATAATAGTATTTTGGGGGGTGGGGGAAGAGGTTAGTTGAGAAATGAGTGGCAAGCAGCACTCAGAGAGGAGAAGAACTCCAAATTTTATTTTACTCTAGAGGGTCCCAAAAGAAAACAAAACTCCAATTTCTGAGCACCCATTCACATTTTCTCACAACAGTTATTGGCTATCAAGCCTCATAAATTTCTAGTCTAGCCTATATATGATTGTGCACAGAATTTTTAATGGGAAACTTGTTTACAGAATCAGAGTGTGATTAGAGGAATAACTGGCCATTCTTACCAGACCTTTGATAAACATCTGGCCTTGGGCTTGAAGCCTGCACAGGTGCATTTACACTTCAAAGGGGAGTGGTCAGACTCCCAAGAGAAGTTCTCTATAATCCCAATGGTAGGGACCCACAGTCAATCAGGCTTCCTGGAGAAAGACTGAGAGATGGGAATGGAATTGACACCTTACCTAGGAGTAGGTTTGTTACTATAGTATTTTTACAATTTCATTTCCCAACCAGGTCTGTTTTTGCCATCACAATGTAACAAATAACTTAGTGGTCTTAACACACTTTTCAATAGTTTTTTTCTAATTCTTTAACATTGCAAAAAATAAAAAAATAAAAATAAAACATCAAAGAAAACAAGTAATTAAGTGCACTTGGGCCCCATCCCCTCAGGCTCAGGAACCTCCATCAGCATTCCTGCTTATTCCCTGCCAGGATCACAGAAACCATGTGAGGTCACTGTGTTAAAATGATGAGAGTCACAGCCTCAAGAAAAGGTACTTCTGTACAGTGATACTGTATAAAACAGTGAAGGAGAGAGCTGGGCTCACAGCTAGGTTCCCCTCAGCTCTCCGGGCCAGGACAAGCCCAGCCTCATTCCTAGCTTTTTTTTTTTTTTTTGAATCTCAATACAGCTTTCCAGAGTTGTGCTTATTGCATTTCTAGCAACAACATATAAGTGTACCTCACCAGCATCTAGTATTATTTGTATTCTTTATGTTTATCATTATAACTGAAGTGATATAAAATTTCAGTGTAGTTTTAATTTTCATTTACCTGTTTAACTAAACTTTTTTTCATGTATTTCTTGGCCATTTTTATTGAGTCTTTTGAGAAATGCCTATATTTTTCTTTTGCTCATTTTCATTGAGTTTTTCATTACTGATGTTTTGTTACTGTGTTTTGAGTTCTTCTTTTATCTGGATATTAATATGTGGTTGGAAGAGAAGCTGCCAAAGATCTCCAATTCTGTAGACTTTATTTATACTTCTGTTTCTTTTGCTGGGCAAAAAAAGCTTGTTACTTTACAGCCATGACACTTATTTATTCTTAATTTTATTGTTTGAAATTTATGGGTATTTTCAAGGAAGTTGGAGCCTGTGACAATATATTAAAGAATCAGCTTTTTATGAGCCCAATTTGGCTTTTTCCACTGACTTTCACAGTTATTTTAGAAATCCTTTATTTTGAATTGAACCACGCAGAGTAAATAGCACCTTACATTTTGCTTTTCAAATGCTGTACAGCTTCTGCCAAATAGTTCATTGTCTATGAGTACTAAAATGCATAAAAGAATAAAGAAAACGAAGGCTAAAAAAAAAAAAAGAAAATGACTTTAAAATAGCCATGCATTCCTATCCTATTTCTTTTTTCTTTTTACTTTTATTTATCTGTTTGTCTATTTATTTATTTATTTATTTATTTTCAGTACAGGGGAGTGAGTCCAGGACCTCATGTATCCTAGGTAGGTGCTGAAAAGACCCCCGTTTCCCTGTCCAAGGAGAATCACACGAAACACTGGCTGCAATAAGCAAGAGGTTATTTATTGGGACACAGGCGCCTGCGGGTGCCCAGCAGAACCTCAGCCGGAGCTTTGGTGAGCTGGCACACCGGGCTAGGGGATACAGAGATTTTTATAGGGTAAAGGGGCAGTTTTCACGCACGGTAAATAATAGGTTTCTTATTAGTTAATTTTAAACCCAGCATATAGGCTACCTAAAGGGCAAAGTTGTTTTTCACTTTATGTTACTGGAAAAGCCACATAAAAGTTACATGTTAGCACTCTGGTCCTCTTGTTGCTGCTCATTCAGGCATGCCTTAGGACCTGGTCCTTTGTGCTTTCTCAACCGGTTACACCTAACTGATTGTCTGAAAAACACCTCTGGTGCCTGCGTAGGTTTGTGACATGCCTCGGTGGTTTTGCAACTAGGCCTGAGGTTGTTGGGCTGGGGTCTTTCAGGTGCTACTCTACTGAGCAACATCCCCAGTTCTTTTTTATTTGGAGACAAAATCCTGCTAAGTTTTCCATGCTGGTCTCAAGTCTGCAATCTTCCTGTCTCACCCTCCCTATTAGGTGAATAACAGGCATTTGTCACCATGCCTGCAATCTCTCTTGTTAACATTATGCAATGGACACCTGTCACTTCCTCAGCATCTTTAGGCAGCTACAACAGTATAGGTAGTTTTGATTGGTGGCTCAAGGAAAACTGCCCCTGTATTCAGTGTGGCTGCGGATGCCTAGTACTAAGGCAGGTGGTGGGTATGGCAGGCTCTCACTGCCTCTGCCCAGCTTCAGCCTCAGCTTAACCTAGGGTGGAATTTCAGGATGAAAGTTTGGAGCTTGAGATGCTCTGAAAGTTAGTGACAACCAAGGCCTCTACTCCTTATCACCTCCTGTCCCCTCTTGCCCTCAGCTCCAGGCTCCCAGAACCTCCTCCAGGCCTCACACACCCATCAGACCCTTTCCCCATCCTCCAGATGCCCTCCCCAAATCTCCACCTTTCTCTATATCCTGTTCCTCCTCCAGACCCTGTCCCCATCCTCCAGACTCTACCACTTCTTTAGACCCCACCTCTTGTGCTGATCCCCCCACTCTTCCATATTCGCCTTTTATTATGATTCTGTCAAATTTCCAGTCCCTGTCCCTCTCAAGTTCTACACCTACTCCAGAGAAGTTCCTGTTTCAAGATCAAGCCCTTTTCCAGACCCTGCTCTCCAAACCCTACCCAGATGGAGCCTATTTCTGTATAACCTACACCCCTCCTCTGGACATGTCCCTTCCTACAGACCCCAAGTCTCCCATGCCTTGCCCTCTTCCAGACTCTGCCTTTACTTCAGACTCCACACTTTTCCAGGCCCTGGCCATTCTAGAGACCTCTCCTCCAGATGCACCCCCTCCTCCACACTCTGCCAGATCCTAGTCACCTCCAGAACCTGCCCCCTTCCCAGGCCCACCTCTCCTCCAAACCCACAGTCTTCCTGACTCTGCCTTTCCTCCAGGTCCCACCCTGTCCCAGGCACCACCCCTGCTGGGCCAGGTGGAGCAGCTGCAGGTTGTGTGGCCTCAATGTGCTAATTGGCAGTTTTTGCAGTGGTACACAAAATAATCCCTATTTTTGAACATCTATCCTGCATTGGTTGAAGTATCTCAGGCTTTCATATGCCTTAAACCAAATTTAAGAAAATCCCCTCTTTCTCTTTTTAAATATTTATTTTTGTACCAGTGATCAAACCCAGGGGTGCTTATCCACTGAGCCCCTGACTCAGTGATTTCTACTTATTTATTTAGTTTTAAAAATTTGAGACAAGGTCTTGCAAGTTTGATGAGGCTGGCTTTGAACTTCTGATTCTCCTTCCTCAGGCTTCAAGCCACTTGGTTGATCACAGACATTAAAATAAAATCAGCTGAGGTTGTGACTCAGTGGTGGAGTGCTTGCCTAGCCTGAGTGAGGTACTGGGTTCAATTCTCAGCACTGCAATAAATAAAATAAAAGTTCATCAACAGATATATATATAAAACAAAAAAACAATATCAGAATTTGTCAAAGGTTAGGTAAAACTCAGCTCTGATCCCTGATGATCCTGTGGTCCTTTTCAGTGGGAGATCTCTTATCATCAGTCCAGGTTTTCTATGCTAATTGGTCAGTTTATAGTTTCCTTATTCTAGAGACATTTTGCAATGTCTGTATTTACTCAGAAATCCTCCATGTCCAACAGGATTCTAGTTCAACATTTCTTTTCTTCTCTTTCTAGTTTTCAACAGAATCCTGTAAACTTCTGCTGTTTTTCATCAACAACATTTTTAAAAGATATTTTTAATTTACTTTATTTTTTATTTAAAGAGGTTTTTTTTTTAAATTCTTATGGTACTATTGGCTTATTTTAATTAAACTGTGCTTATTAGGACATATTTGAGGGCTGGGCATGCAGCTCATGGCAAAGCACTTGCCTAACATGTGGGAGGTCCTGGGTTGAATCTCAACACCACACACCCACACTGAAGATGGCTTTGAAAGAACTTAAGCCTCAGAGGTATCCATAGACATAGTTAAAAATAACATGTACTTATAAATATGCTCCATATTTGGATGAAATTATTCTAAGCAAGATTTTCAAATAAGTTTTAGAAGATGGAATCAGGATGATGGGTTTTTAAAATTTTTTTTTCAATTTTTATTTACTTGTTCTAATTGGTGATTCATGACAGCAGATTGCTCTTCAATTCATTGTACACAAATGGAGCATATTATTTCTCTTCTATGGTTGTACACAGGTATGGTCATGCCTTTCATGCAATCATACATGTAACTAGGTTAATGAAATCCATCTCATTCCACCAACTTTCCTATCTAGGATGGGATATTTTTCATGTCAACTAGTATAATACTTAAAACCACTATAGATTAAATTTCCTCAAGACTCAAACTATTACAATATGCAAGAGATAAGTCATTAGTTGCATTTTGTAATTTAAATACATTTTCTAAATAATCTTAAAATTATATTTTTTTCTAATTTTCAAATTTAGAAAACATATCCTTATATCCTATTAAAATCTACATTCATCAGAAAGTTAATTATTTATTGCTTACAAGTAAGAGGACAGGCTTTCTGATAAGCATCAAACTTCATTGAAGGGTAAAAATTTTATTTTTGAGGAACTCATACTGCACATTTTCAAAGAGAGTCACATAAGAAAGCAAAAATGTTATCCTCCCCTCATCCTAGAAATAAATAAGAAGGGCATAAAATTTCTTTTTAAATCATGACACTTGTAAGTTTAGCACCAGCATCCAAAATGAACAAAAAAGGAAAAAAAAAAACATTTACTATATATTTCAGATTTCTTTGGTTGGGGTTCTCCCCATGTGGTATTAATATTTCTTCTTTCAATTCATATTACCAAAACAGTAAAAACCAGGAAAAAAAATATAAACCTAGTGGTTGCTGAAACTGGGGAGGTTGCTCTCTCTGTGCAGGCATTCCTGGAATGGCAGCTGGCTGGAAAAATATGCTGACATTTTCACATTGGCTGCTTCAGCACCCTTTTCTCCTTCAACCACATCAAACTCTACAGTTTCTCCATCTCCTACACTACGCAGATATTTCCGTGGGTTATTCTTCTTGATGGCAGTCTGATGTACAAATCGATTTATAAATCCATATCCATTTCTGACGTTGAACCATTTGACAGTGCCAAGGACTTTGGTGGCGAGAACTTTTCTCTCCGCGTCTTCGCTGCCGGCGGTGGCTGAAGAGGCGGGGGCCGCGGTGCCCGTGGCTGCCGGGGCCGCGTCCCCACCGGGGTTTCCTGCGACGAGGGCGGCGGGCGCGGGAGCCACGGCCTGGGGCGCACCGCTGCCCACAGGGCTCTTAGGCGCGGGGTCCTGGGGCGCCGCGGCGGCCGCCTCCGCCGGAGCCTGCGGGAGGGTGGTGGTGGTGGTGCTGGTGGCCTCGCCCGCCTCGCTCATGCCGCCTCCTCTGCTCTCACTCGGGCACCTCGGTGGCGGTTGGCGCGGCTGGTGGTCGCGACGGCCGGGCTCGCTCTCAGGGAGGCCGGTGCGGATCTTGCGGCGCAGGCGGCGGCGGCCGAGGGGGCGTCTGGCGGCGGAGGCGGCTGGAGCTCTCCGGCTGCGCGCTCGCGCTTGGGCTCCTCGCTGGATCTTACTGCCCCCAAAATGGCCCCGCACAAGTTTTTCTAAGCGGCGCACCGGCCAGCGAGTGTATCATTTAAAAAATGTACCAATGTGCTTTGGTGCCAGAAGTTTGAATTTATTCTTTGATATTGTGTGTTTATTAGCAGTTAGGGTTATTTCTAATGAAAGTTCCATGATAACGTTTTATCCTAATGTCGGTGCCTTTATGTGCTTAGAAGGTAGCTTTTAGAGCAGAGTTGAGTGTACATATATAGTATTTGGTGGATTCATTAGAAAAGCACATTCACTTTTTTAAATAGTTGTGGTTGGACATAATAACTTTATCTTACTTATTCATTTTTATTTAGTGATGAGGATTGAACCCAGTGCCTCACAGATGCTAGGTGAGTGTTATACCACTAAACCACCACCCCAACCCCAACATATACTTTTTTTAATATTTAAAAGCTTATCTTTTTTGAATTAGTGAAAGCAGTGTTTAGACATGTTAATATTGTGAGCTGAACAAAGTACAGGTATAGTTTAATAAGCTTTTTGGAAGTTGACATAATGGCCTCTGCCCTATTCTACTTCTTCCATGGTTGTCTGTGATCAGATATATCAGCTTGAAAATTTTTTGATTGGACCCTAGGCCTTACACATGCTAGGCAAGCACTGAACTACATATATCCCCCTCTCCTATAAAGTGTATTTTGAGACAAAGTATTGCTAAATTACCCAGGTAGGTCTCAAATTTGTAATCCTCATTCCTTAGCCTCCCAAGTATCTGGGATGACAGGCTAGTGTCAAAGTTCCTGATGTGTCTTGGACGATTTATGTCAGTATCATGTTTTTAGTGTATTAATAATTTTTTAAGCTATACTATGTTCATTTTTCTTTATTTCCCAAAAGTCAATAAAGCTTTTTTGGTTGTTTTGGTGGTATGCTTAATGTAAACATACTTTACAATGATACACTGCAGTTCCTTATAGTCTAGCTATGCAATTCGATGTGAGGAAAGTATTTTTTTTTTTCTGATAATGTCAACTGTATTTCAGGTCCAACATGTTTTCCTAAAAGCAATGGTTATTAATGTTTTAATGATCACATAGAAAAGAAATGAAAATATATGTCTACACAAAAATTTGGATGTGAATGTTCCTAGAAGAATTTTGCATATTAGTCAAAAAGTGGGAATCACCCAACTGTCCATCAACTGATATACCAATACATAAGCATGTGGTATATCAGTACAATGGAATATTATTTGTCAATAATGAAGAACTGATTATTGCTACCATGTGGATGAAACTTGAAAACATTGTTCTCAGTGAAAGAAGTCAGATACCAAAGGTCAATGGTTTAATTTATAAATGAATTTCACAGCTGGAGTTCCTTAGTTGGGATGGCAAGGACAGGCCAACCCAGAGAGAGAAAGGAGATGAGTGGTTGTCAATGTCTAGAGGGAATGTGGCTGACTGGAGGATGGAAGTGCTCTTTGGGGGTGGGTGATGAAAATGTCCTAAACTGATGAAGGTGATAAATGTACAACTTTGAATATTCTGGAAGCCATTGGATTTTATGTTTTAAGTAGGTGACTTGAAGAGTATATAAATTATATCTCAATAAAGCTGTTTCTAAAAAGCAAGATGCATATGGACACATACAACACATCATTGATATAAAAATACTGAAAATGTATCTGGGGATATGGCTCAGTTGGCAGAGTGCTTGCCTTTCATGCACAAGGCCCTGGGTTCAATTCCCAGCACCACCAAAAAAACCCCAAAACAAAAAAAAAAAAATGGAAAATGCAAATAACACTATTGTTCAGGCACACACACTAATGTAGTACAGGCACAGAGACAAGCATATGGATAATAAGATCACAAACTGGGAAGGCCCTGGCAAACCCAGGAGGGGATGGTTAGTCCCTGAGGGAGACAGTGAGTGGAGAAACATTTAACTCTTAAGCTTGATAGTGGAACATAGATGTTCTTGCTATTATGCCTACACCTTGTTTATTAGCTTTTAATTCTTTGTAAAAAAATTTCATGGCCATTTCCCAATGTTTTAGAAGTTGGGCATGTGTCTTTGATATAGTGAGGTGGGAGACTGGCCTTAGGGGCCCCTGGACTGGGTGAGCATGGTGCTGGACAGAGAACAGCCATCCCCTGCAGGTTCCCTGAATCGAAACCAGCAATCTCTGGGACTATCTTCAGAAAATCCTTCCTCCTGGCTGGTGGTCTACAGCAGTAGCTTACCTGTACAGCCAGAGAGCCCTGGTTTGAATCTCCACTATGAGCATGCTCCTCAGCAGCATGGCCTTCAGCAAATTGCTTCGCTACTCTGAGCTTTGCTTTCTTATTAGTTAAATGGGAATAATACTGCCTACCTCTCAAAATTGGGACTGACTGAATGGAAGAGGTAAGATCTCCTCAGGTGCCTGCTGTTGATGTGATTCCTGCAGAAGCTGGGCTCTCCCTGCTCATCTCAGGGAGGCAGTCTGTGCTTGGTCCTACACTCCTTGGCATGCTGTACCAGAGGCCATGAGTGAATACTGGCTGAGTGGAACTGACTTGTAGAGCCCCTTCTTCCCTCCTCCCTTCCTAACTGCTTTGAAAAGCAAAGGGAACAAAAGGCCCCCAAAGACAGTTCCCTTCACTACTCCTAAAAACAAAGCCATGTATAAATAAGCTAGCTCTGTCCTTCTCCAAGGAACTTTTTTTTTTTTTTTTGTATTCCCAGCTGTTCATTAGCTGCTGGAGGCTCATAGGGCAGGGCCCAGAGTCCCAGGGCCCCAGAGATAGGATGATGGGTTGGCTATCTGTATAGAAGCTTCCCTCATATGGGGGAAGCTCCTTCTACTTTTCTTGGAGACTAGAAGGTTGGATGCCTTGGCTTAGGCCCTCAGAAGTAAGATCCAGGCACATCTAGGGGAGAGCTGGACCTCAGAAACTGGGCCTAACAACCAGTCAGGTCAATGAGATTGGGGTTGTGTTGTAGCTGAGCAGGGAAGATAGAAATCCCACTGCATGTAGGGGCAGCTGCAGAACCACTGCCCTGGATGCCATTCTCCACATTGAACAGAACACATAAAGTGCATACTCTGAGCTCTGGGCTCTGAAGCCTCCTCCGCCAATGTCAGTCCTGGCACAAGGCACTCAGTGGTAGGCCATTCCTCTGCTGTCTCGGGGACCTGGCTGGTTTGTTTGTAAGGGCAGAGGTCTCTGTGCCTGGTTCAGGTCCCTGCACCATCCAACAACATTCTGTGGCTAGTGAGAAAGGAGCAGGGAGGAAGAGCCCTCTGGGGCCTGTGGGCTCTGTCCTGGTCATGGGGAGACCCCAGGCACAGGGCCTCATGTGGCATGGATGCAGGCCAGACCTAAGGCCTCCTTTATATCACTTCAAGCAACCTGCATGGCCCCACTGTACTATTGTGGTGACCCAGCTGAAAGTGATAGAGCACTGTGGCCTCCCTCCATGGTCCTCAGGGATCTCTTCTGGCCACATCCATTCAGTCATTGACCTTACTAACCTATGGTCTTTCCAGTCGAGGATAGGGCAGGACAGAAAGGGATGGTTGGCTTTGGGAATGAAGGGAAAAGTGACAATCAATTCTCTCCACCCTGAGCTCTTTTTCTGAGGTCCAGGGGGCCACTCTCCTACCCACACAAAGGATCGTACTGTAGAAATCAGGGTCCAGGGCTACCATCAAGCCTTCTCTAGAAGCTCTTGGGAGCCATGGCTGACTGCCCATGGCTACTGCCCTCCTCTCACTCATTTTCCACCCTGCTGCCAATGCTACCTCTCTAAAAATTCAATGGGAACATACAAACCAGCCTTCTAGATCAGATCATACCTACCTGTTCCTCCCACTGCAGCCCACAGTTGAGTACTCCTTGGACTGCCTTGAGTTTTTAATACCACACCCTATTCCTGTCCAACAATCGCTGGTGAGAGCTAGTGCAGCACCTCCCCAGGCAGGTGCTCCAGTGGTAGCAGCCTCCATCATTCCCCAGTGTCTCACACCAGCCTGCTTCCCTCAATACATCATCTGCAGGGCATCTGAAGACACTTGAGTTGCCCCCTCTAGTTTCTAGGCAAAGACTTGTAGCACATCAGGGAGGGAGGGAGGGAGGGAGGGGAGGAAGGAAAGGGAGGGAGGGAATGGAGGGGAGGGAGAGAAGGAGGGAGGAGAGGGAGGAAGAAAAGGGGAGGGAGGGAGAAAGGAAGGAAGGAAGGAAGGAAGGAAGGAAGGAAGGAAAGAAGGAAGGAAGGGAGGGAGGGAGGGAGGGAGGGAGGGAGGTGGGCAGGAGGCAGGGAGGGTGGGAAGGAAGAAAGGAATCCTTCAGCTCTTTTGTGGATCCAGAGTGGCTCCAGCAAATGTTACTACCTCCCAGGGACCAAGGATGCACAGGAAGCCCTCTGCACTGTCAGGTAACTACTGCAAGTTTTGTCACATGGGTGGGCTCTTTATGTTACAAGACATGAATACTCAACTGAAACTGGTTTTTATAGCAAAAAACATTGAACTGGCCAAGGCTACTAAAATATCCAGGACTGGTCAGGCTGCAGGTAATGTTTGATCCTGGGCCTCAGTACAATGACAAGGACTTCGAGTTCTCTATCTCTTTCCCTGACTTCTGTGTGATTGGCTTTATCCTCAGGAGTCACACTGTGCTTCCCCACACCCCTAACAGTTTTGGAATCTTCCCCTTGATCACAAATAGCTGCAGTGATTCTAAACTTCACATCCTCATTCTGGAGGCTTCCAGGGAAAGACAGGAAGTGTGTTTTTCCTGCAGGCTGTTGGCAATCTCTTCTTGGGTTTCCCATGGTTTCTGATTGAGTTCTGGGCCCATCCCTGAGCCAGTCACTTCAGTGTGGGGGCAGGAGGTGAAAAACACTTCTGGGTAGCAAGAGCCAAACCATATTCCCTAAAACAGGGAAGCCATAACTTCCTGGAGGAAATGTGGGATGTTAAATCCAGAAAGTAGGGAAAAGATGCAGAGCTACAAGCATGAGCCCATCCTATGGTTGAATCTCATTTTAGTTTCATCCTCTTAGGCCCAGGAAAGCCTCTGAGACAGGAGACACTGTTCTTTCTTACCCAGAAATGGGCTAACATTGACAACTTCCCTTTCCAGATGTCTGTTTATTTGGAGTTCTGAGTGCTATGAATCCCAAGTCTCTCCCTTTCAAAATTTCACTGATCTACAGAATCTCTCCCAGGTAGACAGGTAGGTTCTGGCTGAGTAAAACACATTTGCCTGTGGAAATAAAATAAAATCCACACTGTACCCACTGGCCAACAGACCACTTGCCCCCTTGCTTGTATTTAGCCATGTTTGCTGCTTCTTGTTCCTTAAATGAGCCAATTGCTGTGGAGCCTCAGAATCCTCCAAGTGCTCTTTCTATCCAGAATGCTCTGGACACATTCAGGGCTCTGTTTGAATGTCACGGCCTCCAATTGGCCTTGGATCAGCCAAGCAGGTAAGACACTTAAAATTGCCACGTGCATCGATGGTTCAAGTCTCTCTTTCCCTACTCTAGACTACCAGCACCATGAAGCAGGGATTGTGTTTAGCTGCAACTATGAGCATGGCCTCCAAATCCTGATTCTATGTCTGGTACATTGTAGGTTCTCAGTACTTGTTGAATAAATGAATGAAAATTCCTTTTGAATGGCCTTATAAACTTTTTGAGGGTGGGGCCATGTCTGATGCTTTTGTTGGCTTTTATTGGGTGCCTACAAAAATGCTGGGCACAAAAGAGATAAAATAGTCACATTATAAATTGAAGGTATGGAAGCTCTCTGCTGAAGGGATTTGCTCTAGGTTGTACCATATTGTCAGGTGCTGAGTGCTTCTTTGAGAAATCATCTTAAGAAAGCCATTGCTTGTGAGCATCTGAAGGCATGAAACTGCAGAAGGGAACATGGGACCATCATTTTATGCAGATTTCTAAATATGATGTCACGACCACCATGCACCAGTAAAAGTCAGAAAATGACATGTGAGGATGACATTGTTTACACCTTCACTCAATGAGGCAAATGAGACGAGTGCCCTATAATAAAAAGGATATTTAACCACATCTATTGCAGACCCACAGGTCAAGGCCAAAGCCTCCATGTGCCAATCACCTGGAGGAATCCCCGACCTCTCTGTGGACACAAACTCTCCCTGAGACTTTCTTGCTTTTGATTATCCTCAGGACAATTGGGTGAGGGTATGGGTGTCCCAGTGCAGCTCATGAAAACTCAAAAATATGCCACCTACCTACAGCCATTAGTTGTTTCTATACTCGATAGACAATACACCATCTGAGTTATCTGATGTGCGTGTCCCTTCTCTGTCCCCACATCTAGGCCCATTCCTCTCTCTGCACTTTCAGGGCACCTTGAACTTTTCTGTACAGAACTCTCCATTATTAGTGATAGTATCTTTATTTAGGGAATTATTTGATTAAAATTCATCTTCCTCACTGGACTTCTTAAGGGCCGGGACAGCTCTTTTTAGTTATAATGGGTGCTCCAGCCTGGCACCTAACACATAGATGGCCTTGCAAATACTTTCAGCTGAGGATCAGAGGCTGAATTTTTTTCACTGTTAATCATACCTGTCACCTAGTCACTACCTGGCCCTAGAGTACTAACTGGCATAGAAGAGAAGGTCAAGAGATAACAGGAGAGAAAGCAAATAAATTGATACTATTGTTTTCCTTCCCAGAGAGGAAACAAGGGGGGAAGCTACAATTAAACAGTATGTCTTACCAAGCCTAATGGTTTCATCCAAGTCCCTTTTTTTAGGCTCGGTAGTCTGGTTCTCAGGCTCACTAATCCAACATGTCAGCAAAGGGAGCAGCTTCAAGCATAATCTAAACTAGTTCTCTGGAGAGGCTGCACCTTTGGACTTCAGTGCAACAAGTCCTGGGTTAGATATTTAAAGTTTAAGTGGGTCACAGCTCCTAATCCTTATCACATACCCTTGAAAAACACAACAAAGCAAACACCCAAGAATTGTATTGCACTTTGAGAGACAACCTGGCCCCAGTCTCTGCCTCCTAGGTCAGGAAGATACTGGAAAGAAAGAGATTTTTTTTTTTTCTCTGTAGTCACACCCTCATTCCTGAGGGACATCTGAATCCTAATGGGGTCTCCTTGCAACTGATGTTTCAAACACCAAGGGCTCAAGGGATTTTTGTGGATCCTTGGGAGAGACAGAGGGGTCACGGACTTGTTATTCTATCATGAATCCAAAATTAAGCCCCCCTAAACCATACTGAGAAATCACCAGCATCCAAACATGCCTGGTGTCAGGGCCACCACTGCCAACAACGCAAGTGGCTCATCCTTGAACCCTTCCCCTTTTGAAGCCAGAAGAAAAGGCAGAGGGGTTCACGGGTCATCTCTGACTCTGTGGGCTCTGTCTTGTGCCCCAGGATGAGTTCATTTCTTATTCCTAGAGACCAGACTCAAATTAAACAAAGAGTTCCTATAAATAGAGTTGGGATACATTGGGCTCAATGTCACTGAAAGGTCCTTTTCATGGGGACAGATTCGCTGCATAAATGTTCTTGGGTTACCTGGGTACTACATGAGGCAGGGTTGTACCTTTTCAAGTGTTGTTGGGGAGGGAGAAAATAAAGCAGGTGTGTCAAACAGTGGGATTTGGCCTGATTCTGTTGTCTTCATCTCTCTGTCTCTCTCTCTGTCTCTCTCTCTGTCTCTCTCTCTGTCTCTATCTCTGTCTCTCTCTCTCTCTCTCCCCCCTACCTGCTTATTCACACCCGGAGAAGGAGCCAAGAGGAAGGAGATCATGCTGTCAACACCCTGGCCATCCAGTTTCCTCCTGGGAATGACTTCCATATCAGATTATACTTGACAGAATGTTCCAGCATTTTGGATTACATTGCAAAGTCCCTTTAGGAATGGCCCAAGTGCTAAGATTTCCTCCTGGTTTCCCTAATGCCACCAAATGCAGAGTGAATATGATTTCCATGGAAGACTCTGAGCTGCAGATTACAAGGACCCTCATCATGCATGGTGATCTTTATGGCAGGAAGCAACATGGACCAGAGCCCCAGCCCCAGCCCAAGCACTGAGATGTGCTTGAGAGGTGGATGACTTCCTGCCACCAGGATAGCCAAGTGAGGGCTGTAAATGTCCAAAATAACTAAATAAATATAAAATCACAGGGAAAGAAATTCCTACATAATGACAGCTCCATTGACTCTTCCAAGCAATTTCAGCACACTATTCTAAGAGATTTATAAAAATTCTTTAGGTTTTTCTCTAACCCTAAGATGTTGGACTTACTATTATTTCTTTTCTGCAGATGATAAAACTGAAGCATGGAGAGGTGATGTACTTTCCACAAGGTCATGCAGCTGGTGAGTTAGGGTTAGGAGTGTGCAGCTGTGGTCCTAAGGTGTGGCTGCTGTCCCATGGTAAAAAATAAATACTTGACCTATCCCTCTGCTGGCAACTCCTTCTTCCTTCCCAGGTGCCAGCTCTTCCCACTATCAATTCAGGGGATTCTGGTACCTTGTCTTGGGGTGAAGCCTCTGGCAGCACCTCCCCACCCATAGGAATCTTCGAGGCAGAGCCATGGAACTGAGGCCAGGTGATTATATCAGATGTCAGGACTGTTGTGGTGGAGGCAAAGATGTGGACATGCTGGACTTATCTTTCACTGGATTTGAACTGGAACTAGGCAGTTTTGTAAGTGTCCACTACCTTGCCCCCCCCCCCGCAGAGCGGGGCTGACTACTGGGCTGAGAATGATCTGCAGTGCCAGGTGTCCCTGACTCAGTTAGGCTAGGTGAGGACCCATAGCAACCCCCCTAGCAGCCTCCAATCAGCATAAGACAGGGAAAATACTTGGAATGCCAGATGACACCCAAGTAGTTTATGGTGGTTGATAACATGTTGGGAAACCATCTAGTTTAGCTTGTACTCCCCTTGTGGCCTGAACCAATCAGTTCAAACCAACCCCCCTCTTGTACTAGCCAATCACCCCTACCAACCTTGTTCCTGCCAGTGAATGTGCTAATTAATGGTAAGAGTTGTTGTTTGATTTTCTCACAGTATGGAATTATTTGCTGTGTGATGTTGTGACGCATAGAGTATCCCCAAAACCTATAAAATCTCACTGAACAAAAAACCAGGACTCACTCCCTGAGACCATTGTGTCAGGAACAGTTGTGAGTCCAGGCTCAAGCTTGCAATAAAGACTCTTGTGTGATTGCATCGTATTCAGCTCCTGAAGGTCTATCTGGCATAACAGAGGAAGACAAAAAAGGCTCCTTCAAAAAAGTCTGAAGTATAGGTTGGTGTGTTAGGTACGACATTTTTGAGTTTAGAAAAGAGACTAACTGTGGGACTTAGGAATAAAAGGAGTGTTTAAAACTATGAGTGAGAAGGAATGTTCTGGAGCCAGCCTGAAGTTCTTATCCAGTGTGAGGATAAGGACTCACCCCATTGAGACTTTAAAGAGACAGAGGCAAAACTAAAGTTCCACTGCTTAAGTTTTCTACCTGGAGGGCCAGACAGGCACAGTGAGCTGCTCTGGGCCCTGGAGGTAGTAGGAAGGCAGAGCCATGTCTTCCCCCACTGGACACTGCTTCCCACCTCGAGGGAATCATCAGCACTCCTGTTCCTCAAGGAAAGAGCCTCTTCCTATTCTCTTCAATGCCTTCTTGATTTTCTTTTTTTTCCCTTCAACTTATCATAAATTGCCCTGGACTAATGTTGACAAAAGTAGGCATAATCAGAAATGGAGACAGTCAGCCCAGGGTAACTTCAACCTAGAATATGATTCCAAGACCAACAAGTCCCTGAAGACCATATCTGGAGACTTCCATTTTCAGCTACCTGAATATGTTATAATGACATCAATGGTACAACTGGTTAACATGACCACTGAACTCTCACCAAGCTCCGGGAGCCCTGCTAAGGACTTTCACATATTTCCTTATTCAATCCTAAGTCCAATAAATCCTCCTATTACAGCCATTTACAAATGAGGGAACTAAGGCTTAGAGGAGTCAGTTGCTCAAGGTTTCAAAGCCAGCTGACAAAGCCCGGTCCAGGCCTGGAGGATGCACTGCACACCTGACTATGATGCAGTTCTCAGCACAGGGACCTGGAAATCCATGGCTGTACTCTCCTTGGGGCACCATGTCAGCTTGAAGTTATGTGCTGCTCTTCCCTATTTACAATAAAGTCCCTCTCCTGGTCTTTGCTGGCTTTTAATTAAGAAATTTATTTGACCCACTTCAAGCACAAAGGGTTTTCTCTGTTTGGAATTTAGTCTGGAGTTTTTTGAGAGCAAAAGTACTGTGTATGTGTGGATGGGTAGTAAAAGGATATGATCTTTATCTATTAAGGTATGATAGGATCAGGGGTCTTCTGTGTCTCTATGGAAATGATTACATGGACCCTAGTTTAAAGCAGGCAGGCAGAGTTAGTATTTAGAGACCATGAGAAGGTTCCCTAGATGTGAGCTTGATCTCATTGTGGGACGGAGTAAAGCCATGTGCCAAAGTTGTTTTTTTTTTTTTTTTTTTTGGGTGTGTGTGTGTGTGTGTATCCTACTCCTCAGTGGGGATGTTTTAAAACTCTGTAGCAAACAGTTTCTCAGTGAAAGTGTCAATGTAGTTAATAAGAATGCAAGCAACATGGTGCACACCTATAATCCCAGCAGCTTGGGAGACTGAGGCAAGAGGATCATGAGTTCAAAGCCAGCCTCAGCAACAGCCAGGTGCTAAGCAACTCAGGGAGACACTGTCTCTAAAAAAATACAAAATAGGGCTGGGGATGTGGCTCAGTGGCCAAGTGCCCTGAGTTCAATCCCTGGTACACCCACACACACACACACACACACACACACACACACACACAGGTTTGGGTGGTGGATACCTTCCACTTGAATTATTAGCAGTGTTTCCTCCTCAAGGCTCTTCAGCTCTGATCTTCGGCTTCCTAGTTCTATAAAAAGCTGAGACAACCTTCCTCAGCATTTATGAAATGCATTAGCTTTTCACAAATATTCCAATTCACCTTTCCCTCTTGATAAATTAATGATTCTATTTTTCACCCAGTGCCTCACACATGCCAGGCAAGTGCACTACCACTGAGCCACAGGCCCAGCCCTTTTTGTCCACTTTTGAAGTTAACGGTGACCATGTGAAATGCCAGCTAGTGAAATAGAAATGAAAGTGACTTTGTCACTGCCAGGCAGAAGCTTTGAGAATTGGTGTGGTCTGTGTCTTAGCCCATGTTCTGTTGCTATAACAGAATATTACACGCTAGGTAAATTATAAGAAAAAAAGAATTTTTACAGTTCTGGAGACTGGGAAGAGCATGGCATCAGTGTCTGGCCAGAGCCTTTGTGCTGCATTGTAACATGGAAGAAAGGCAAATAGATAAAGCAGGCAGAACTCATTTTCACCAAAAGTTCACTAATAATGAACTTACTCCTGTAATAAAAGGCTTAATCTATTGGCAAGGGGGTGCCTTTTTGTCCTAATCATCTCCTAAAGATCCCACCTCTCAAAGGTGCCACCTCTGTTACAATGGCAATTAAATTTCACCATGAGCATTGGCAGGGATGGTAAAACCACAGCAGTCTAGCATGTGTGAGAAATAACCTTTGTGGTTTGAAGTCACTGAGGCTTGGAAGTTTCTGGTTACCACTGCATAACCTAGCCTATCCTGACTTATAGTGCTGATAAGGGGGCAAGGTGAAGACATAGAAAACCACACTCAAAAAGATGACTCAATATGCCCATGTGACTGGCTACAATAAAAAAAGTAGACAACACCAAGCATTAGCAAGAATATGGAGAAACTAGAATCTTCATATGTCGTTTGTGGGAATGTGTCCTCCCTCAGGAAAACAGTTCATTAATTTCTTTAAAAGTTAAAAATAAGCTTATTAAGCACCCTAAAGATTTTACTCCTAAATATTTATCTAAAAGAAACAAAAACACATGTTCACATAAATATTTGTAGGTGAACATTCATATCAATATTATTCATGATAACTAAAAAGCTACAGTGATCTAAATGTCCATTATCTTGTCTATAGATATACAAAATGTGGTATATCCATACAGTGGAATACTATTCAACAATAAGAAGAATGGAATACTGATACATGCTATCACATAGATGAATCTAAAAAACAGTGTACTAAGGGAACAAAACTAGATACAAAAGAATGTATACAATATGATTCTACTCATATGAAATTCCTAGAAAAGACTAATTTATAGAGACAGAAGGATCAATGACTGCCTGGAGCTGAACATGGTTTAGAGGACTGAATACAAATAGATTTGAAGGAGTTTTTTAAGATGATGGAACATTCCAAAACTGGATTTTAATAACGGCTGCCCAATCCTATAAATTTTCAGAAAATCTTTGAATTGTATATATTTAATGAATCAGTTTTATGGTATGTAAACTCTGTCCCAATAAAGCTATTAAAAAAGAATACTTAAGCATAATATCTGGCACATAGCAAAGGCTCAGTAAAGTTTTTTCAGTGCTAATCATTTCAGGAATGGAACACAGGGACTGAGATCCTGCAAGAAATTAATTAAAGTGAAGATATGCATTCCATAAAGAAGGGAAGTTGTGTAATCAGGCATGGGCAGACACCCACCTCCTTCCATCCCCCAATTTTGTATTTCCTCTCTGCTGGTCACCATATGCAAAAGGCCAATCGATATTGACACTCTCCTGCATGGAGTTCCACTAGAAGTCATGGATTAAAATCATGGGTTCCTTAAGGTTCTCTGCAGAAGCCCTAGGATGCCTTGAGAGTGGTCTTTTTGAGATATCACAGGTAGATTTAGCCTGGTCTGACTGAAAAGTGTTTCACACTGTACATCCTTCCCTCCTTCTCAACAGTTTAATATTTTAATAAAATCCATTGGCATGCTCCCTTACATCATCTTAATGCTCTGTACCACAGACCTCCTTCTGTAAATCCAGCAGAGCCAGGAGGAAATGAGAGATGGCTGAGGGGATTGAGGTAGAATGGGGTAGGGCAGGGCAAGGCAGGGAAGGGTGACTCCTGTGCTAGGGTGTCAGAAACACTCAGTATAGTCACATAAATGGTCACATTCTCAGGCTGATCAATGCAATTCCCAGTAAGTGTCACCTAGGCCCCAGGGTCTTGCAAATGAGACAAAACTGATTCAGAAAAAGCAATAATGTTGGAAGGTCCTTTGTTTCCATGACTGCCAAAGATGGCGTGCAGCCCTGGGCCACTTTGGCTCTCTGGTTAACATTTAATAGGAAGCAAAGTAGGAAAGAGATGATGTACATAATGGCACTATCTGAAGAGCTACCACCGAGAGGCAGAGCTAGATGCCCAGCAGAGAAGTGCAGTATTGATGTTTATTTCTGAGCCCGCTGTCCTAGCTACAGTGTCCTCTCTGTGCATCCTTCTTTCTGATCACTTATCAGATAGGAGACAAAGTTTAAATGGTTTTGTAAGAGAATAAAAATGAAGGATAAAAAAGAAACACTGAGCAACTGACTAAAAAATGGAGACAAAATATAATGGACAGTAAAAACAGAAAGTGAAAGATAAAAGCAGACATAAGTAAATTAGAAAGCAGAAAATAATAAGATTGATAAGAAATCAAAAAGCTAGCTCTTTTAAAAGACCATTGAAGGCAGCAGGTGGTGGTGCACACCTGTAATCCCAGTGACTCAGGAGGCTGAGGCAAGATCAAAGCCAGTCTTAACAATTTAACGGGGACCTAATCAATTTAGTGAAGACCTAAGCAATTTAGCAAGGCCCTGTGTCAAAATAAAAAATAAAAGTGCTGGCGATGTGGTGCTGTGTTTAAGTATCCTTGAGCTTAATCCCTGGTACCAAAACAAAACAAAAAAATAAAAGAGGCAAGCCTCTAGCAAGTTTACATATAAAAAAGAAAATACAAATAAATAATGCTAGAATTAAGAAACATAGAGATAGAAGAAGATTAAAGTCAAAAGAACCTAGTGGCTTCAGAAGCTGAGGCAGGAGGATTGTGAGTTGAAAGCCAGCCTCAGCAAATTATCGAGGCCCTAAGTAATTTAGCAAGACCTTGTCTCTAAATAAAATATAAAAAAGGGGTGGGGATGTGGCTCAGTGGTTAAGTGTCCCTGGGTTCAATCTCTAGTACCGAAAAATAAAATAAAATAAAATAAAGCATATTTGGTTAAATTTATGAAAATAAATAAGGCAAAGCAACCTGCTCAAGAAGATACAGAAAAATCTGATGAGACTAAATGCCATGGAAGAAACTGATAAAGAACTCCCCACCACTTCCATAAGATAGAGGTTCAGATGTTTGGGGGATGGGTGGACAAATTCAGTCAGACATTAATGTAAGAGGCACTTTCTATATAATTTAGTTGGCTTCAGGCTATAAAAATGTTTAAAAGTCTCCCAATTAATTTTACTAAGAGTCCCAGTCCTGATAATCCAAAACTAAGGAGAGAGAGAAGAAAAACAAGGGTGTTACTGGCCCAGCAGATTCAGGGATAGTGAGGCAGGTTAAATGGTGTCCCCACAATTGTGAATTCCTGAACCATGCTCAGGACAAGACAAAAAAATATGAATATTGAGAAGGGCACAAAGTTATCATTGTACAACCTGTAATATTCAAAAGTATCAGCTGAAAAAGTATTAATAGTGAGTGAGCTCCACAGATGGCCAGTTATAAAACCCATAAAAGTTCAGAACAGGATAGTGAGGGCAGGGAAGAGGAGGAGAGCTCTGTCACAATGTGCAGTAATGATAAACAGCTTCAAATTAACTGGGCAAGTTAATTGCTTGATCTTTATGGAGTGAACTATAAAATATGACTGAAGAACATGAAAAACACCTTCAACAAATGTCAAAACATACTAATTTCCTAATATTGTAAGGATGCCCATTATTACCAGAATAACATAAATGTAACATAATTCCACGAAAAATCTAAAAAAAAATTTTTTTTAAAAGTTTGATAAAAGGAATATTGAATGTTCATGTAGAAGAATAAATGCTTATAGATGGCCAGTTAGCCAATAAAAATTTCAAACAGTATAATAGAAAGGCAACTATTCAACAAGTTATTAAAAGTCATTGCAGACTGATAAAAAATATATGATTGCAAGAAGAATCAACATAGGAATAGAGTTGAAATAACAGAAATATATCCAGCTGCAAACAGATGTACAATATAACACAAAGGTGCCAATTAAAATCAGGAGACAAAGAGAATATTTTCAATAAATGTTGTTTGACCACTAAGCTCACCATCTCAAAGAAGGTTAGATCCCTGCATTGTATCTCATACTGACATAAATTTTCAGTGGAACCAAGATTTAGATAAAGAGAGTGAAAAAAGAATATGAAAAGAAAAATTGGATGCAATATATACATATATATGCATTCAAACAAAAAGAATTTAAAAATACTGAAAGATTAACAACATAACATTTTTAAGAATCTAAAAGACAAAGTTATAGAAAAAAAGACAAGACACAAATTTATAAAAAAAGGTTTGCAGCTTTAATGAAGACAATGCTCTTAACAGACACACTTCTTGCAAATAAATAAGAGAAAAGACTCTTGGTGGACAAAAGGAGAGAGAATACCAACAGACAGTCCACACAGATGAAAAAAATGACCAAGAAACATGGAAAATTTGATCTCAATAGTAATAGAAGAAATGCAAACTGAATTAGTGAAATGTTACTTGAACTTAGATTATTGATGGTAGTATTCTCAGAGAGTGTGGAAAATGGACTCTTGTTTCCTACCAAAGTGAATGTAAATTAATAAAACCTTTTAGAACAGTTTGGTTAAATATATTATAAAAGTTAAAACAAAGAAATTCTTTTAAGAATTCTTAAACTTATTAAACCTTATTATTAAACTTATTAAAACATTTCCTTAGAAAATGATCATGCTGTAAACAAAGGTTTAGTGTACAAGATACTCACTTCATCTTTGCAGCTGGTTGGGAACAAATGAAAACAATGTAAAAGTCAGCACTGTCCAATTGGCTCAGTGAATCCCCAGTCAATGACAGTGTATGAGAGCACTATCCAGCATCCACTGTGATTGGTTGGTGACTGTGATGCACATTTGGAATGCAGTTTAGACATTGCCCACATGATGCAATATTCTGTACCTCTCAAACATTGATGTAGATGAACATTTATAACAACGATGAACTATATGTAGTGTTAGGCAGAAAACTTACAAACTAGAATATGCTGTATGAGAAGATTCCAAAATATCCATGTGAGTAATGACAGAAGAAAAGTCTAGGATACACATTAAAGTGCTGAAAATGATATCTGTCTAGTAAAAATTTACATACACACATTTATTTATTTATCTCCTGATCATATTTTCTAACAATCACAAATCCCTCTTATCCATCATTTTCATGTCTGCTGTTTCAGTTAACTAAAGTTCCATTCAATGAGAGAGAGAGAGAGAGAGAGAGAGAGAGAGAGAGAGAGAGAGATATGTTTTCATATATAGCATATTGCTGTAACTGTCATTGTCATATTTTATTCTTAATTATTGTTGTTAGTCTCTTACTGTGCCTAATTTACAAACTTTATCATAGGTACACACATATGCATAGAAAAAGCAGTAGTTAGAGGGTTCAATGTGTTTTTAGGCATCTGCTGGTGCCTTGGAACCTACCCCATGTGGATAAAAGGGACTACTGTAATTTCTTTAGTGGAAGTTCCTTTTTTTTTAAAGATAAGAATATCATGCTAAGTAAACCAACCCCAAAAATCAAAGGCCAAATGTTTTCTCTGATATGTGGATTCTGATCCATAATGGGGGTGTGGGGAGGAGCATGGTAAAAATGGAGAAACTTCAGATTGGGCAAAGGGAATGGAGGGGGCATACAGGTAGTAGGAAAGACGGTGAAATGAGATGTACATCATTACCCTAAGTACATGTATGAAGACATGAATGGTGTGACTCTTCTTTTTATACAAGCAGAGACATGGAAAACTGTGCTCTAATGGGTACTATAAATTGAAATTTATTCTTCTGTCATGGATAATACATTAGAATAAATAAATAATATTAAAAAAAAGAATAATGGTCAATACTGGTAGGTGCTCCAGGGTGGAGAAAGGTACTATCTGAAAAGGTCCTTGACTGGGATCAGGCAGTTATCTTCTGATCATCATATCAAGACTTTCAACCTTTCAGGAAAAAAAGTAAAGTATCAAGAAAAATTATTATTAGCATGTCCCATAAAAATGTGAGTGACATGGTTATAGTTTTCATTTTCTTTATTTAGATTGTCTCCTTAGTCCAAATGTAATTATATCACATTATGCTTATAATCAGGAAAAAACCCTCACAAAACAACTTCTAGGTATTATAAAACCCTACCATGGCTATAACTGCCCTAGGACTGGGCCTTGCTGAACTCCATACTCCCTTTCCCTCTCTGGGTTGCAGAATTCCAGTTAAATTTTGTTGCTTCCTCTTTCTCACATCTATTTTCTTTTTTTCCCCCTGCCAGTACTGCATTCTCTTCTTTGAGGCTTAATATCCCAGGAATTAATTTATGGAAACTCATTTATCAAATTGGTTTTCCAGAATGAAACACTAGCCAACATTAGTCAGTTTGGATATTCATTAAAACAAAAGAGTTTCAGAACCTTTTACCAAAAAATTTCATAGCTTTAGGCAATGTTTAGTTTTGATTGTTATTGATAGAAAGATGCTTTCAGCATTTTTTATAAAAAATTTGATTTTACATCAACTGCATATTTAGAATTTTCAAACTTATATGAACATTATACAGGGCTGTGGAGTAAGGCTCAGTGGTAGAGCATAGTAGTGCTTACCTAGAGTGTGACGTCCTGGGTTCAGTTATGAAATTCTTCCAGTCATGGGGGAAAAATTATACCATAAATTCCCATGTACCCAATATCTGGATTGTAAAATGGTTACATTGAGATTTCTTTCTTTCTTTCTTTCTCTCTCTCTCTTTTTTTTTTTAAGAATATGGTCTATACTTTGATTACAATCTTTGTTCAACTTTTTGATGATCACTTAACAATCTTGGGCTCTTATAAAGATAATTTTGTTGATTGTTTCCTTTAAAGTTTGTATTTGTGGTTAATGTATATCAGAAATGAAGTACTGATAATGTGATTCATTATACTAGTTTGTTTTGAGGAAATGAAATTTATCATTTTTGAACTTGAACACATTTTTTTGTCAAATGTTTATGCAAACTGTTACTTATTCACATATTCCAAATGAACCTTGTTAGAGCCAAAATTTTCAGCATTTCTCAGGAAAGAATTACTTCAGCTAATCCTGATTCCTCTAATATGCTTTTAAACTTAATTGAGATTGCAGATTTCTTTGGAATGTTTTGCATTAAAATTTGACTTGTTTAAAGCTGAATTATAACTAAATTCAATTTTAAACTTAATAAATTTAAATTTAAGCCTGATATACCATGAAAAAAACTGATGAAAATCCTAAAAAAATTTAGAGTGCCTGCAAGCTAGGCGAACCTGCAACGCACGGGCGGGCGGGTCAGGCCCAGCAACCTGCCGAGTGACAGAGCAGCTACACGTGCCTGTAGGGAACGCGGACCGGACCCACCAGTAGGACAGGTCCGGCGGCCTGCTGAGGGGCAGGCCCGTCCCTTCCCCCAGTGTCGGCAAGGTAGGCGGGACTGTGACCACCGGCAGATCGGGCCCAGCGGCCTGCTGAGGGGCGGAACCGGCCCCTCCTCCAGTGCCTGCAAGCTAGGGGAACCTGCGACCCATCGGGAGGTTAGGCCCAGCAACCTGCGAAGTGACAGAGGTGCCCCTCGAGCCTGCTGGGTAGGCGGACCTTTGACCGACCAGCAGAGCAGACCTAGGGCCTGCCAGCGTGGTAGACGGATCACACCATTGGAGGAGGATCACAGCCACTACCTGCCCAGCAAGGGTGATTTTTCAACTATACAAGAGCAATATAAATAAATAGAGGGAAAATTTCAAAAACACAACAGTTTCACCAAGCAGAAAGAAACTCCAGCAGTATGAAAAGACAAGGAAAGAAAGGACCACAGGCAATACAGGTCAACTCAATTTTAGAAGAGGTAATAGCTGCAACAGATGGAATGTCAGATAGAGAGGTCAGGATATACCTGCTTCAGATGATCTGGAGTCTCAAGGAAGACATGAGACAGCAAAATCAGACAATGAAAGATCACATTGACAAGGAACTACATAAACAAATCCAGGAAGTAAAAGATCAATTTCACAGGGAGATAGAGGTAATAAAAAACAAACAAATAGAAATCCTAGAAATGCAGGAAACAATAAACCAACTTAAAAACTCAATTGAGAATACTACCAGCAGAGTAGATCACTTAGAAGAGAGAACATCAGACGATGAAGACAGAGTATTTCAACTTGAAAAGAACATAGACAGCTCAGCAAGTCTGCTAAGAAACCATGAGCAGAACATCCAAGAACTATGGGATAATATCAAAAGACCAAACTTAAGAGTCATTGGGATACAGGAAGGCACAGAGCTCCAAACCAAAGGAATAAACAATCTATTCAGTGAAATAATACGAGAAAACTTCCCAGACTTGAAGAATGAGACAGAATCCCAAATCCTAGAAGCCTACAGGACGCCAAATGTGCAAAATCATAAGAGATCCACACCTAGACACGTTATAATGAAGATGTCCAACATACAGAATAAGGAGAGAATTTTAAAATCTACAAGAGAAAGGAAGCAGATTACATTTAGGGGTAAACTAATCAGGATAACAGCTGATCTCTCAACACAGACTCTAAAAGCTAGAAGATCCTGGAATAACATATTTCAAATGCTAAAAGAAAATGGGTTCCAACCAAGAATCGTGTATCCGGCAAAATTAAGCTTCAGGATGGAAGATGAAATTAAAACATTCCACAACAAACAAAAGTTAAAAGAATTTGCAGCTAGAAAACCATCTCTTCAAAAAATCCTTGGCAAAACACTACAGAAAGAGGAAATGGAAAACAACAATGAAAACCAACAGTGGGAGGTAGGACAGTAAAGGGGGGAAAATAATCAAAGAGGAAAACAAATCAGGTTTAATAGCATTAATAAACAAATTATGGCTGGAAGAACAAACCATATCTCAATAATAACCCTAAATGTTAATGGCTTAAACTCACCAATTAAGAGACACAGGCTAGTTGAATGGATCGCAAAACAAGACCCAACAATATGCTGCCTGCAGGAGACGCATTTGATAGGAAAAGATATACATAGACTGAAGGTGAAAGGTTGGGAAAAATCATATCACTCATATGGACTGCAGAAACAGGCAGGAGTGTCCATACTCATATCAAATAAAATAGATTTCAAGCCAAAGTTACTCAAAAAGGATAAAGAGGGACACTACATACTGCTCAAGGGAACCATACACCAACAAGACATAACAATCATAAATATATATGCCCCAAACAACGGGGCTGCTATGTTCATCAAGCAAACTCTTCTCAAGTTCAAGAGTCTAATAGACCACCATACAATAATCATGGGAGACTTCAACACACCTCTCTCACCACTAGACAGATCTTCCAAACAAAAGTTGAATAAGGAAACAATAGAACTCAATAATACAATTAACAACCTAGACTTAATTGATATATATAGAATATACCACCCAACATCAAGCAGCTACACTTTTTTTTCAGCAGCACATGGATCCTTCTCAAAAATAGATCATATATTATGTCACAGGGCAACTCTTAGACAATATAAAGGAGTAGAGATAATACCATGCATCTTATCTGATCATAATGGAATGAAACTGAAAATCAACAATAAAAGAAGGAAGGAAAAATCATGCATCACTTGGAGAATGAACAATAGGTTACTGAATGATCAATGGGTTTTAGAAGACATCAAGGAGGAAATTAAAAAATTCTTAGAGTTAAATGAAAACACAGACACAACATATCGGAATCTATGGGACACATTGAAAGCAGTTCTAAGAGGAAAATTCATTGCTTGGAGTGCATTCCTTAAAAAAAGAAAAAACCAACAAATAAATGATCTCATACTTCATCTCAAAATCCTAGAAAAAGAAGAGCAAAACAACAGCAAAAGAAGTAGAAGGCAAGAAATTATTAAAATCAGAGCTGAAATTAATGAAATCAAAACAAAAGAAACAATTGAAAAAATTGAAAAAACTAAAAGTTGGTTCTTTGAAAAAATAAATAAAATTGACAGACCCTTAGCCATGCTAACGAAGAGAAGAAGAGAGAGAACTCAAATTACTAGCATACGGGATGAAAGAGCAATATCACAACAGACACTTCAGAAATACAGAAGATAATCAGAAATTATTTTGAATCCTTTTACTCCAATAAAATAGAAGATAGTGAAGGCATCGATAAATTTCTTAAGTCATATAATCTGCCCAGATTGAATCAGGAGGATATAGACAACCTAAACAGACCAATATCAATTGAGGAAATAGAAGAAACCATCAAAAGATTACCATGGACCAGATGTGTATACAGCAGAGTTTTACAAAACCTTTAAAGAGGAACTAATACCAATACTTTTTAAGCTATTTCAGGAAATAGAAAAAGAGGGAGAACTTCCAAATTCATTCTACGAGGCTAACATCACCCTGATTCCGAAACCAGACAAAGACACTTCAAAGAAAGAAAACTACAGACCAATATCTCTAATGAACCTAGATGCAAAAATCCTCAATAAAATTCTGGCGAATCAGATACAAAAACATATCAAAAAAATTGTGCACCATGATCAAGTAGGATTCATCCCTGGTATGCAAGGCTGGTTCAATATACGGAAATCAATAAATGTTATTCACCACATCAATAGACTTAAAAATAAGAACCATATGATCATCTCGATAGATGTGGAAAAAGCATTCGACAAAGTACAGCATCCCTTTATGTTCAAAACTCTCGAAAAACTAGGGATAACAGGAACATACCTCAACATTGTAAAAGCAATTTATGCTAAGCCTCAGGCTAGCATCATTCTGAATGGAGAAAAATTGAAGGCATTCCCTCTAAAATCTGGAACAAGACAGGGATGCCCTCTTTCACCACTTCTGTTCAACATATTTCTCGAAACACTGGCCAGAGCAATTAGACAGACGAAAGAAGTTAAAGGCATAAAAATAGGAAAAGAAGAACTTAAATTATCACTATTTGCACATGACATGATTCTATACCTAGCAGACCCAAAAGGGTCTACAAAGAAACTATTAGAGCTAATAAATGAATTCAGCAAAGTGGCAGGTTATAAAATCAACACCCATAAATCTAAGGCATTCCTGTATATCAGCGACAAATCCTCTGAAATGGAAACGAGGACAACCACTCCGTTCACAATATCCTCAAAAAGAATAAAATTCTTGGGAATCAACCTAACAAAAGAGGTGAAAGACTTATATAATGAAAACTACAGAACCCTAAAGAGAGAAATTGAATAAGACCTTAGAAGATGGAAAAATATACCCTGTTCATGGATAGGCAGAACTAGCATCATCAAAATGGCGATATTACCAAAAGTTCTCTATAGGTTTAATGCAATGCCAATCAAAATCCCAATGGCATTTCTTATAGAAATAGAGGAAGCAATCATGAAATTCATATGGAAGAATAAAAGACCCAGAATAGCAAAAACAATACTAAACAGGAAGTTCGTGAATCAGGTGGTATAGCGATTCCAGATTTCAAACTATACTACAGAGCAATAGTAACAAAAACAGCATGGTACTGGTACAAAAACAGGCAGGTGGACCAATGGTACAGAATAGAGGACACAGAAACCAACCCACAAAACTACAACTTTCTTATATTTGATAAAGGGGCTAAAAGCATGCAATGGAGGAAGGATAGCATCTTCAACAAATGGTGCTGGGAAAACTGGAAATCCATATGCAACAAAATGAAACTGAATCCCTTTCTCTCGCCATGCACAAAAGTTAACTCAAAATGGATCAAGGAGCTTGATATCAAATCAGAGACACGGCATCTGATAGAAGAAAAAGTTGGCTACGACCTACATGCTGTGGGGTCGGGCTCCAAATTCCTCAATAGGACACCCATAGCACAAGAGTTAACATCTAGAATCAACAAATGGGACTTACTCAAACTAAAAATTTTTTCTCAGCAAAAGAAACAATAAGAGAGGTAAATAGGGAGCCTACATCATGGGAACAAATCTTTACTCCTCACACTTCAGATAGAGCCCTAATATCCAGAGTATATAAAGAACTCAGAAAATTAGACAATAAGATAGCAAATAACCCAATCAACAAATGGGCCAAGGACTTGAACAGACACTTCTCAGAGGAGGACATACAATCAATCAACAAGTACATGAAAAAATGCTCACCATCTCTAGCAGTCAGAGAAATGCAAATCAAAACCACCCTAAGATACCTTCTCACTCCAGTAAGATTGGCAGCCATTATGAAGTCGAACAACAATAAGTGCTGGCGAGGATGTGGGGAAAAGTGTACACTTGTACATTGTTGGTGGGACTGCAAATTGGTGCAGCCAATTTGGAAAGCAGTATGGAGATTTCTTGGAAAGCTGGGAATGGAACAACCATTTGACCCAGCTATCCCCCTTCTCGGTCTATTCCCTAAAGACCTAATAAGAGCATGCTGCAGGGACACTGCTACATCGATGTTCATAGCAGCACAATTCACAATAGCAAGACTGTGGAACCAACCTAGATGCCCTTCAATAGACGAATGGATAAAAAAAATGTGGCATTTATACACAATGGAGTATTACTCTGCATTAAAAAAATGACAAAATCATAGAATTTGCAGGGAAATGGATGGCATTAGAGCAGATTATGCTAAGTGAAGCTAGCCAAGCCCTAAAAAACAAATGCCAAATGACTTCTTTGATATAAGGAGAGTAACTAAGAACAGACTAGGGAAGAAGAGCACGAGAAGAAGACCAACATTAAACAAGGATGAGAGGTGGGAGGGAAAGGGAGAGAGAAGGGAAATTGCATGGAAATGGAAGGAGACCCTCAGGGTTATACAAAATTACATACAAGAGGAAGTGAGGGGAAAGGGAAAAATAATACAAGGGGGAGGAATGAATTTCAGTAGAGGGGGTAGAGAGAGAAGAGGGGAGGGGAGGGGGGATAGTAGAGGATAGGAAAGGCAGCAGAATACAACAGACATGAGTATATCAATATGTAAATCAATGGAAGTGTAAGTGATGTGATTCTGCAAGCTGTATACGGGGTAAAATGGGAGTTCATAACCCGCTTGAATCAAAATGTGAAATATGATATATCAAGAACTATGTAATGTTTTGAACAACCAACAATAAAAAAAAAGAAAATCCTAAAAAAATTTACAAAATTTACAATTCAAAGAATAGAAAGATATTCATTAGTATCATAAAGAAATGAGAAAATTGTGAAGCAAAATTGTTTGACATGAACTGCTTAATATTTGGTTGGAAAATATCACTTCACATGGAAAAAGTAGCTTACACTTATTCCTGCTTTGCCATCTCCTCCCCACTCCCCTTTGCAGTGCTGAAGGTTAAACCCAGGGCTTTGCATGTGTCACTTTTTACAAGATAGCATTATACAAGATTTATTTGCTGGGTAGCATTATCAAGCTAAATTTGGTTAATAGAAAAACATATCTTACAATCAGAAAATCAAAGTTGAATATTCTAATTAAGCTATTTGGTAACTTTGGCAAATTTTTTTTAATTGGTTGTTCAAAACATTACAAAGCTCTTGACATATCATATTTCATACATTTGATTCATACATTTGATTCAAGTGGGTTATGAACTGTAAAGGTAAAATTTCTAAGCTGATTCTAAGCTGCAAAAGTCTGAGTTCAAGTGTAAAAGACTAGGCATGGTAAAGCTTCTAAATGGCAAGGCCTGGGCTAAAAAGTAAAGACTAGGTATTGTTAAAATTCCTCTGCTACCCCCGGAACCTGTAATCTCTGTGAGTTGTTAGGACAATTCGGGAACTGCCCAGTAAATATCTCCATTGATTCCCTGGTTGTTTAATAGCTAAGGGCTCTAGGTAGCACAGCACGTAAGCATCTAGGCCCCAGAACCAATCAGTTTAAATGTGTACCCCACTTAGAAGTGACCAATCACCTCTGCCCAAACTGTTCCTGCCAATGTATGTACTAATCCTGACTCAGAGAATTGGTGTTCAATTTTCCCGCGCCTCATGATGATTTGTTCTGATGTATGCAAAGCCCACCGCCCTCTCCAGAAAGTGTACTTAAGCTCTGCTTGACTTCTGCTCGGGGCTCTGGGCTGCTCTCCCTTCTTGAGTGAGCACAGAGTCCCAGTGCGCTGGAATGGATCCCCAATAAAATCCCCTTTTGCCAATTGCATGGAGCCAGTCTCTTGTGTGGTCTCTTTCTCCGACGTTCCGCTGGACCCTTACAGAACTTCCATTTTTACCCCGTATACAGATTGCAGAATCACATCGGTTACACATCCACGTTTTTATATATTGCCATACTAGTGACTGTTGTATTCTGTTATCTTTCCTAACCTCTACTGTGGGAAGCCATTCTGACACGTGATTGGGTGGCTCCCGTTAAGGGTCTGAGGCGCTTTGGCTGTGTCGAAGCTTTCCTGGCCCTTTCCTGATGAGAGAGCCCATCCATGTGGGGGTGTGCCTGACCCCTGACCCTGGGGACCCAATCACTGACCCTGACCTTGGAGTGCAGCCCCCCCTCAACCTTCATTGGATGGAATTCTCCCCTGAATCTCTTGTTCCCCAATAAAAGGCTACTCCCAGGCGTGTTTGCTCTCTCTCTCCTGCTAGTCCTGAGTAATCCTTGCTGCCCTGCTGGGCGGTTAGAGGTGGAAACCAGAGAGGTGAGCCATCTCGGACCTAGCAATAGAAATAAGGTAACTGAGTCTGTGTGTTTTATTTCGATCTCTTCTAACTAACTTTATGCCTAGAACCTCATTAATGAAACCATTGTGCAGGCCGTGTGGTAGACTCTACTATCCCCCCTTCCCTCCCCTCCCCTCGCATCTTCTATCTCTACCCCATCTACTGTAATTCATTTCTCTCCCTTGATTTTTTCCCTTTCCCCTCACAACCTCTTATATGTAATTTTGTATAAAATGAGGGTCACCTTCCATTTCCATGCAATTTCCCTTCTCTCTCCCTTTCCCTCCCACCTCTCATCCCTGTTTAATGTTAATCTTTTTCTCATGCTCTTCCTCCCTGCTCTGTTTTTAGTTGCTCTTCTTATATCAAAGAAGATATTTGGCATTTGTTTTTTAGGGATTGGCTAGCTTCACTTAGCATAATCTGCTCTAATGCCATCCATTTCCCTGCAAATTCCATGATTTTGTCATTTTTTAGTGCTGAGTAATACTCCATTGTGTATAAATGCCACATGTTTTAAATCCACTCATCTATTGAAGAGCATCTAAGTTGGTTCCACAGTCTAGCTATTGTTAATTGTGCTGCTATGAACATGGATGTAGCAGTATCCCTATAGTATTTAAGGACTTCAGGGAATAGTCTGAGAAGGGCAATAGCTGGATCAAATGGTGGTTCCATTCCCAGCTTTCCAAGGAACCTCCATACTGCTTTCCAAATTGGCCGCACCAATTTGAAGTCCCACCAGCAATGTACAAGTGTACCCTTTTCCCCACATCCTCGTAACTTTGGCAAATTTAGTGTATTAATCATTCGGTCAATTGCATTGATTTGCTGTGGGTTGGTCATGAAAAGAATTGACTAAGAGCTAAGTACTTGAAACATTTTAATTTAATTCTCCTTATGAACATATGTTCTCTATCATCCCTGTTTTACAGATGAGAAAATGAATGCTTTTGCTGGTTGGGTAATGTAAGATATTAAGTGAGGCTGTTTAAGCCAGAGCTTGAATTGTGTGCTTAACCTCAGAACTAGCTCTCTAGCACCTCACTAGCTCTCTGCTCCTGGTAGCCTTACAGAGCACAAACTATCCCAGCAGGCATCCTTTCTTGCAGGAAGTCTTCCAGACTTCCAAGACTAGACTAGGTGTTTCTCTTCTGGGTTCCCAGTGAACTCCATTCACATCTCCATTGTAGCAAATGTATTGCTTTGAAAGTGTCACCATGTGTTTCCACTTGCCCAGGATATTGTGATTTCCTGGAGAACATAAACACATCTTGGTAGCCCTGGTACCTGCCACAGGATCCTTGCACACAGTGGGTGCTCAGTGAGGGCATACTCGACACAGGTGGATTTCAGAACGTATCCAGTCTTGTATACTCATAGTTCCATGGCTCTCTGAATCATGTTTGCCTAGTTTGGGTGCTGTGGTTGCACTACTGGGTTTGATTGGCATACCAGATGGCAATCCAGGCAATGATGGGAGGTGTTTTCAGATGGGAGTTTGAGTGCTTGTAGATACCCTACTAGTCAGCATCATTCCCAGGAAGGCAAAGGAGAATAAGGGAGGCCCAAGAACAGTAGTTTTCTGTTTTTCTCTCTCCCTCCCTAACTAACCACTGTGTTTTTCAAAGTACCTTAATCAAACTGTCATCCTGATTCGCTCCCAAGATGAGAAAGTAACTCCAGGAAAGTGGAGGTCTTGTTTGACTCATTCTCTAGTAAATTTCCAGGGCTTAGGGTAATAGTTCGCACCAAGTTAGTCCTGATTAATAGTTGTTGAATGAATAAGCCTTAGTTAGGTTCCTCATTCCTATCTCCAAAGATTCTTTTAGCTTTAATGGTATGTGACACATGGCCTGTTCTAAGAACTTGACCCAAAGCATCTTATCAACCTGCCAGGCATATTAGGGAGAAAATGAGGATGAGAGGGAAAAGGTACACTTAGACATTGTCAGTGGGACTGCAAATTAGTATAAGCACTTTGGAAAGTACTATGGATATTCCTCAAAGGAACCACCGGATGACCCAGTTATCTTACTCGTTGATATTTATCCAAAAGATCTTAAATCAGCACACTATAGGGATGCAGCCACATCAACATTTATAGCAACACAATTCACAGTAACTTAGTTATGGAACCAGCCCAGGTGCCCATCAACACATGAATGAATGAACAAAATGTGGTATATCTATGCAAGTGAATTTTACACAGCTATAAAGCAGAATAAAATGATGGCATTTACTGGTAATTGAATGAATGGAGAACATTATGCTAAATGAAATAAGCCAGGCTCAGAAAGTTAAGGGCCAATTTTTTTCTCATATGTGGAAGCTAGAGCACAACAAGAAAAAAAAAATTAAAATGAGAGTGGATCCCAGGAAAATAGAAAGATCAGTGGAGTAGAGGGAGAGAGAAGAGGCACAAGAAAATGGAAGAACTGTGGAATAAAATTGAAAATATATGCAAATATACCACAGCGAATTCCACCTTTGTAAACAGCTATACAGCACCAATTTAAAAAGAAGCAATAAGTAAAGAGATGGAAGGCCAGCAGGGTAGAGGTAGGATAACAGGTGAGGGAGGAGGGGAAGGAAAGAGGAAGTACTAGGGAATGAAGTGGGGAAATTATATTCCATGTATACATGATTATATATTTGTTATATAAAACTATAATGCACCAATTAAAAAAAAATTAAAAAAACCAGTTTGACACTCTCCCCTAAAGTTGAATATAACCCTTAACCTAACAATTTCACTCCTAGATTGCACATGGATAAGATTGGATAGATGTAAGAATGTTCATAAAAGCACAGTTCATAATATCAAGAACCTGTGAGTAACCCAGACAACCAGGAAAGGCAGTGTTGGTGAATAAATTCTGATATACTCATATAATAAAATATTATAGAAAGCCTAAACCAAATGCCTGCCACAAGCATAACCAGGGCGGATCTTACCAATATAAGTAAGCCCTACAATTACACTTTTTGTTTTTATAAAGTTAAAACAACATGTATGCATACACATACTTTTTGAAATATGTGTAACACAAAAAAGACTTTTTAATTTTTATTTTATTTATTTATTTATTTGTTTATTTTTTTGTGGTGCTGGGAATTGAACCCAGGGCTTTGTGCATGTGAGGCAAGCACTTTACCAACTGAGCTATATCCCCAGCCCTCACAAAGGAGACTTGATAAGATCCTATAGAAAAGAATGCCAGGGAATATTAATCATGTAACTAGGGATGAGGGATCATTTTGGCTTGGGAGAAGGAGAGAAATCAGATGAATGTGGATCTATAAGATTGATATATGTTTTAATTTCTTGTCAAGGTCCTAGTGTTTTTTTTTGTTGTTGTTGTTTGTTTGTTTGTTTTTGGCAGAGGGGGAGGGAGAGTTTCAGGAGTTTTAACTTCATTGAAAATAACAAAGAAGGTCATGCATGGATCAATGCATGTTTTGTGGACCACTAAATGCCAGAGGCCCAATTATAAAAGCATCCGTTTTAAAAAGAAGTTAGACTAAGATGAGGGAAATAAGGTTATTGGTTATAAGAAACACAGGAGGTTTGAGTCTGAACCACAGATAAATGATTCAATTCAAAGGATCAGATGGAAGGTTCAGAGCTCCTGCTAAAAAGCCCCGTTATGAAACTTATCTACATGATAGCCTCTCAGGAGTACATTACAAAACACCCACCTGAAGAGTGCATTTTTTTTTTTTGTAAATATTCTCTTCCATTTCTGGATGGCACCCAGACCCAGCTCAGCAATACCAGCAAGTGACTTGGAGATCCCTAGCAATGGAGGACATGGATTCCTTGCTTTTCATAACAACTGAACTCTCCTGTCTGCTCCAAAGACTCCTCTCATGTTTTCTTCTTCCTACAAGGCATTAAATGTGAAATAAGGTCTTGCTTGGCAGTTTGCCACCAAGTATCCTTTTGCAACTTCTGTATCCCATGCTTATAGCACGGGGAGCTCTGTAATGCATATTGGAGTGCTGGGAACACAGGCTACTTCCAGGCAATGAGTTTGTTGTCATTGTTTTAAATAACTAACATGTTACTGCAATTCCATTATTACAAGTACAGAAGCTTGCTCTGTTTTTTGGATTCCTTAGGACCTGGAGCAAACAACCACCTGTTAACTCTGATCCTTGGGATGTGCTCTGCTGTTCTGGCACACAGCAGGCACTTCAGAATGCTTGTTGAATAAACAGGCATGATTTCCCAAATGCTAATTTTTGGATTTCAGAAGAAAGACTGGTTAACAACATACTTCCTATGGACAGTGTTTTCTATAGCAAAAAGATCAATCTAAAAAGTATGAATATATATATGGCATATGTCAAAAGAAGTTGAAATCTGGGAATATCTTTGGGAATTACAGACACTGATAGGCATTGCACTTGAGGACATCCACATGGCAAGGACATACCTTCAAAGAGTATATAGAATCTGGAAAGGCAGCATATGTGCCTGTGTACATGAACACACACACACACACACACACAATGATTGAGCAATTAGGAGACCAACAAAGCCCTCCGACATAGATGGCCCCCTTGTTAAAATGACAAATTCTCCAGATGACTTGGTCGCAAACCTTGAATTCCTTTGCCAAAAGACAGAAGCAGGGTCTAATGTTGGTCATATTAGAAACCAAAGGGTAAAAGGGAAATGAAGGACATAATTAAGTTCTTTGGGATGAAGTTAGTCATCAAAATGAAAGAAATACAGAACATTCCAATAAGGTCAGCCATCGAAAGTAGATATTCACAAGAGCATACCTCTGGAATGAAGAAGAAAAAGTACCTTTTCCTGTACTTTAAGGGCATTTTATCCAAAAGGAGAAAATTCCCATATACTTTTCAGGAAGTCATAGGACATTCATGCATAGACACAAGTTCATATTTTTCCAATTGAGGTCATTCATATTAAAAAAAAAAATCTGAACCTTCCCTCTGCTGGTGACTACTCATTCTTCGAGTGACTCCAATTTCCAAACTACTTCATTTTTGTTGTTGTTTTGTTTTCCATCTAAGTGCCTGTGTTCATTTTCCCCTAAATTAATATGCTTTCTGGTAAGCTGGTCTCCAAGCATAAAGTCATTTCTCATGTGCATGTTTTGCAGGCACAGCTGACAGCCAGCTCTTGAGTGCAGTCATGCTGTCTACTTGACCCGACTTGCCTCCACTGGAACACAATGGTACAAGAAGCCACCTCATGGCTGCCTGAGGTGGGGTGGGGCAGAGTCCTCAGAAGGTGCTTCTTTTTCCTTGGCTACCTAACATTTCTCCTCACCACTCCAAATTGGTTGCCAACCTGGGCTTCACCCCTTCCTGCTGCTCTAATTCCCTTTGGAGAGTGGGGTGTTGTGTGAAAAAATAAGTATCACACCTACCAACACATGCTCTGGGAGACTGGGATCAGTGTTCAATGATACAACATCAGGATCCCTGCAGGCTGGTGTCTTACGGGTTTGCACCCACACACAAGCAAACATAGGGATGGGTGGAAAAAGAGCTACCTGGAGTTCAAAATACAGCACACTGAAGATGGGTTGTGGCTAGGTGTTTTTACCTCCACTAGTCTGCGAGTTGTATTATTTCTTTCTCCTCCTCCTCCTCCTCCTCCTCCTCCTCCTCCTCCTCCTCTTCTTCTTCTTCTTCTTCTTCTTCTTCTAGTTATAGATGGGCACAATATCTTTGTTTTATTTATTTATTTTTATATGTGGTTCTGAGGATTGAACCCAGTGTCTCACACAGGTGAAGCAAGTGCTCAATGACTGAGCTACATCCCCACCCCCCTCTATTGCTTCTTTTAAAAAACATCCTTTAAGTATAACTTACATAGAGTAAACTGTACATATTTAAAGTGTCCTTTGTTGATTTTTGACATATGCTGAGAAATCATCACTGCTAAGATTACAAACATTTCTGTCCACTCCAAATGAGTTTCTTTGTAGATTTGGCCAATTTTTACCTTTAACTTGGAAGTCTTCTTGGTTTTGAGGGCATCTGACTCACTTAGAAGCCTAGGGTTTAACATGGGGTCTCTGATAGGATTTAAGAAACCCACAGTGCTACCCCTCCCCTCCCACCAGTGCATCTCTTCCTGGGGAGGAGGGACTGCAGGGAGAATGCTCTGATCAACAAGGCTCAGGACTTCTGTTTTGACTCACACTTGTCCTGGGCACATACTCATTTCCAATAAAAGGCAGTGAATCTGTCCTCCATTTGTTTATAATGAATAAGTCATGCTGGAAGTCAGGCATCTCCTTTTTTTCTCTCCCATGTTATGGTTAGACAAGAAATTAGAGGCAGAGACATCCCAGTCAAAGTGTAGTCATCCTTAAAGTGTTCAGTGACTCCAGCTTAAACAGTTTAGGACTCGTGACTCAATGGGGACCCCTACTGATGAGACCAGGAAGGCCGGAGCAGAGGAGCTAAGGCCTGCCTTTCCCACACCTCAAGGGTAGAGAGGGGTGACTTCCAGATGTACAAGAGGAATGGAAGCTGCAGCTGAGGTCCTTGCATCCTGCATCCTGTCCGCCCCACCTGCAAGGAAGGGTGAGCTCAAAGTGTGAGTCACAACCTTCAACCTAGGCCCACACTGGAGCAATTAACTACATATTTGCTTCAGGACAACCTTCCCCCAGCTGCAGGCCACCCTCAAGCTAACAGCCTTCAACTCTGTGAATTGTAAAGCCCTAGGTTTAAAAAGCAAAGTTGCATTATTATTATTTTTTAGCCAATCCTTCTTGGCCCACTTCAGATTCCTATACACAAGTCCTAATGGGAGCAGGGATGGGGGGTGGGGATGGAGTGGAGGAGTGTTGTCTCAACTAGAATTAATGCCAGAATCAAGTCAACATAAAGTAGACTTATCGACTGTTTCAATGCATTGAAGCAAACTGCTTTGTTTTGAGAACAAATCATTGTAGCAACTCAGCTGCCCCAGATACAGTAAGCTCAGCACAACCAAAATGAAAATCCTTATCAAGTCTTGGGATTGGCTGGGGAGAGCCACTGAACCTCAGCTTGCAGCCTCAGGTGCCATTAGCCAGCACAGGGTTTGATTTTGTAATTTGCTGAAAGGGATGCTTTCAGTAATAATAAAGCTGTAAACCTGGCTTTTGAACAGAGGGATTCTAGGGCTTTCCCCAGCCAGTGTACATACAGGCAGCCCTCACGGCCAAACAGTACCACTGCTTTGTTAAAATAGAAGGCTTCAGAAAAGTGCTGGTTGTTATTCACTGTGACTTGTGGTTCTGTTCCAAGTTGGAGGTTCGTCTGGTAACATAAATGCTGGTCTTTAAGAAGAGGCAAATAAATACAAAAGCAGTTTTTCTGCAGGTGTGAAAGGACAAAAAGCAAGACCACTTTTATTATTTTTCTCTACCTCCACCTCTGAGCTTTAGCCCCATTAATTCTCTATTGTTCTCTGGGGCATTTTCATTCTCCCAGTCTGCTCTGCTCCTGCATCCCCATCACCCATGAACAGAGTCACCTTCGATCTGGGCCTCACCCCAGTCAGTCTCTTTCCCCATCTTGACCTTCCCTGTGGCTTCTCAGCCTCTCAGGCTGGAGTGTGTCCCAGGCCCCTTCCCCATGACCAAGGATGCCCAGTGCACTCTGTGGTACAGCTTGAGGCCACTAGCACTAGGGCTGCTGGACTCCTAACCTTTGGGGGTCAGTGTTTTGAAATTCTCTCCTGCCTTTCAGGCTGGTTACTGTGATTCAGTTCCCTCTCCCTTTCCTCCCCTAGTTCTGTCTTTATCCTCCACCTAAATGTAGGCATTGTCTGAAGCTGTCTGCTGGTCCTTCCATGTTTCTTCACCTTAGCCATTTATTCAAAACCTTCGCCTCGCATTTCTGTGCAGATGTCTCCTACATCTTAAATGAAGCCTGTAACATATCATAGCAACTATGAAATGGAGCTAATCCTTCTTCCTCTAAACCAGGCCCTTCTCCAGACTTGCTTTTTTTTTTTTCCTGTAAAACATTCCCATCATTTTCTGAGTCCAGGTTTCAAAACTGGGCATTAATAAGACTCCTCCTAGGCATCTATTTTCTTTGCCACATAGAATGGCCTTCTTGGATGCTTCTTTATGTCCTTCTTTCCTTTTCCAAAGCCATCTTCCTCTTTCTGGCCCTCATTACCTATGGCTTGGATTGGTACAGTGGCTTCTGCAGTGATCTCCCCACCATTCCTCACTGCTAGCCATAAGAAGTGGGAGAAAGAAGGTGAGCTTTGTGATTTGAATTTGCAGTTATTTCTGTTGTGGTTTTAATTTCTCAATCTCTCCAGAGTCCCAGTCTCCAGGCTGACAACTATCAAGTCCCCGACACACTGTAAGTGCTCAATTAATAGTAGTTCCTTTCCATCAAATGGACTTCTTGGTCACGTCTTTTCCTTTTACTTTTCTTCTGAATTGAGAACAAGCCTCTTATCCTACTCCTTGGGAGCTTGGTACAAGGTGGGCCTGCTATGGTGCTTTTGCCTCACTGTTCACAAGTCTTTGAACACCATTGTTCTATGTCCACACATTTTTGCTGAGCTGGTGGACACGACCAAAGGGCCCCACTCACTTCTGTCTGTTGAAATCCTAGTTGTTATTTCTGACCTCTCTAGACTTCCACCACTGTTCTGAGGCCGCTCCTGGTCCCTGTGTGGATATGTCCTCCTCCTCTGACCCCCAGAACACTTACACAGACATCTCCTGTGTCATTTTTGTTCTGCTTGCTCATGTTCTAGCTTTGATGTCTCTTTATGACAAGACTGTGCATCTCTGTATGGCAAAGACTGTGATAGCATCCAACTAAGACAATACTTTACTTTATGCAATAAATGGTTGGTGCTGGACAGACCTTCCCAGTCATGCTTCTTTATTAAACTGTCTTCTCTCTTAAGCTGCCAGGCGTCACCCTGGACAGAAATAAAGTTGCATGGGGATGCAATCTCTCACTCAGGCAAAGGCAGCATCTAATTGACACCACATTCTGGAGCTGAAAATCATAGGAGAGGGTTCCTTTCAAATGTGCTATGCCACCACTTCATTAGATGTGGTTTATTTCCTATTTTCACTAATCCCAGGAAATCCCTTTGAAATCACAAATTTTGTTTACCTTCCAGTCCTCAGAGTCATGTTCTTCTCATGTAGAGATACGGTGGTCACACAGATAGATCCCTGAGAACATTTAAAACTCTTCTTTTCTCATCCATGAATCTTTAACACCCATAGATTATCCATGGCTCCACAAGAGAGGAAATCAGATCAAACACTGGGCTTTGGCAAATAGAATGAGAGTCCATTGAGCAACAGGCCAGCCTCTTAAAATTGTCTGTAGTTCTTAAAATTAATATCAACTTGTAGTTTTTAGTATATTAACATCATAGAACCAATTTATACTTCTCTTTATATTTAAGAATATATATAATATATATTATTTATATATTATATATATATATAAATTTGCCAACAAATGCAAACCAATTTGCTTTTTCTAGAGCATATTTATAATTAGATACACAAAAGTGGACACAAACTAGTCTCACAAACTGCTCCTTCCCCAAAACCTGTCCACAGTGTTTCATTCTCAGCTCTAGAATCAGACTACTTGATTTCTGATCACAGTTCCACCACTAACTATGGGTGACTGTGGCAAATTACTTAACCTCTTTGTGCTTCATCTTTGATCCTGTAAAACAATATTGAGTATCTTTATGGTTTTGTTGAGGATTAAATGAGAATGCATAAAGCCTCAACAAATTCAAGTCATATTACTACTACTAAGAAAAGGTTCATTACACTGCCAAATTTTTTATTCAGATATTAAAGCATTTTAAGTAATAACTTATCCCACATCTCATTAAAAAGGGATATGAAGCTACATTTTAAAGCCAAATCAAGAATAATTAAATCATTGAGATGAGTCAATTTGTAAACTAATAATTAAACTTGCTTAAAAATTACAGTAAACTCCAGGTGTGTCAAAGGGGACAATTATCTTCCAATTTTGATGTTAAAGGAACAAGTATCTATGTGGTGGGCATACCAGGAAAATTAACCTTCCTTAAGATGTCCCAAGAACTGTGTCTACTGTGCAATCACTGTGTTCCAGAGAATTGAGTATTTTCAACAGGAATCCTCCTTCCCTTGTTTAAGTAGATTGTTGCAGATTGAAAATAACCCATAGAAAAGTGTATTTATGGCAAAAAAGTGGAGAATATGTTGATGTTGTAGAAAGTGGATCACCAGCAAGTCAAATAGCACAGGCAGTGAGTGGTTCACCAATTTTCAGCTTTAATCATTTATTCTCATAATGAAAAAGAAGATACTCTGAATTTTAAATACTTACTAAAATATTGCTGGCAATATATGCCCTTTCATTATACATTGTTATTTTTGCTTTTTCTGAAACACACTGAGGAGGATGTTGAATAAATATAAATTTTGTCACATGCACACATGCGTGCACACACACATTGGTGACAGATATATTTCAGTTTCATCTTCCTCTCATCCAAATCTTGACTTAAACAAACATAAATTTAAAAACCACTAACACAGTGGTAAAGGCTGCTAAAAAGATGGGTCATGAAGTGCTCAAGTTCAGGATCAGAAAGGCAATAGCTATGAGGGAAAATAATAAAGCATAGTGACAACTCATTTCGGAGCCTGGTCTCTTGTGAATATACTCAAAGCTGAGAAAATAATTTTCCTAATGTGTCAGTTTTTCACAGGCCATTTCTAGGTTAAATTGAAGACAAAAGAGATTTTCCCAAAAGTTCTCTGAGCCAAAAAAAAAAAATCAAATTATGCCTGAAAAACAAGAGCGAAGGTTGATAATGTCTGTCTCCCTCCTCTGGCTACTTTCCTCAGATTTGCTTCAGGAAGGTTTGCCTGCTGAAGACCCTGGCTTAGTCTTGTAGTGTCATCTCACCACCACCAAACCTGGATTTACTCCTTTGTGTCCTGATGGGTTGATGAAGAAGACAATTATGTCAGGCCCTGCTGAGCTGGGGAACTGCATTCTCAGTAGACACCCAGTCTACTAAGCCTCAGACTAAAGGATCAGTGACTTACAATATTTATGGCCCCTATGAAAAAATGATTTTTTTCTGTATAATTTTAAGGAATATCAAGAGAGGTACTGTGATTTAAACAAATAAAACTCAAAATGATTTCTCAGAATATTTCATGTGTTTAAGTTTTTGACAAAAAACTTATAAAATCAGGTTCAATTTTTTATTCTTAATAAGGCCACTTACTTTATGAGTGCTCACTGGCTTACATCATTAAATTTTCAATTATGGGTGTAAGTTCACTTTAAAAATAAACAAACAAACAAAGAAACCAGATTGCCTCTCTTCTTCCATCCACCCCTTCCACCCCTAAGGTCACCAATGGCATTTTAAGGCCCCAAATTCTTAGAACAAAGGAGATGTTATAGTTTGGATGTGAGGTGTTTCCCAAAATCCTGTATGTGAGACAATGCAAGAAAGTTTACAGAAGAAATGTCTGGGTTATGAAAGCCTAAACCCAATGGGTGAATTAGTCCCCTGATGGGAATTAACTGAGTGGCAACGGAAGGTGTGTAGGGTGTGGATGGATGAGGTGGGTTATTTGGGGCGTGACTTTCAGGTATATATAATACAAAAATTATTAATTATTAAATTAGCAAGTCTATCTCTGCTCTCCTCTGCTACACTCTTCCACCAGGATGTTCAGCCTTACCTTGAACCCCAAGTAATGGAGCCGGCTGCCTATGGACTGAGGCCTCTGAATGAATGAGCCCCTAAATAAACTATTCCTCCTCTAAAATTGTTCTTGTCAGACCTTTTAGTCACAACAGTGACAAAGATTCTGATTATTTATAATGAATGGGATACCTTTTGGTTTACAATTTTGATGATGAGAGTTAAATAGTGAGATAGACAATGCATTTTAAAGCTGAGATTCAGCTAGATAACTAGAGAAATGGTTCTTCACTATTATCCTGCTCATTTATAAATTCTGCAAACATCAATCTTTTTCAGGAGCTTCCCTTATCAAGTTTACATATCAGCACTTCTGCCACTTTGCAGCAGCATCTGATGCACTTGAATTCAGAAATTAATGAGGAGATGGGCTATGTCACCTTGCTCTCTAATGTCTGTATCATAGACTAAGAGATGTGGACAGGGAGAATGAACAACCATGCCCAGCCCAGACATTCAAAAAATCCAGGCCTTTGTAGATCTTTTCTATCTGAATAAATACACAGAATCTGGTCTTTACAGCTAAGCTTCAGCTTGGGGTCTCATACTTAAATGTGCTCTTTACTCAATACCTTTTACAGGACATCAAAATACATTCATTATTTGTCTTCTATAAGATTTTACATTCAGGTTCAAGAGTACTTCATGAAAAGAAATAGTCATCTATTGATCAGGTAGATTATATTACATATATATATGTCTCATTATGTGATTTTCTTGTTTTTTTTTTTTTCCTCAATATGAGCCAATACCAACTCATGATGTCTAAGCCCAATAGCTAGAAAGCAGGAAATCACAGAGGTGGCTAACACATTGCAGCAGAGCCTAAATTTTCCATGCTGTTCTACAGTAAAGATAAGGGAAGGAGACCATTGCTCCTTTAAAAATTCTACTCTTAATTAAAAAAACCCTGCTATTTCATCTTCAACACTTAATTTATTGTAGCTTTGCTGGATTGGCTTTGTGATGACATTCAAATTGAACTGTGTGTGTAGCCACTTGTCCAGTATGTGTAACACAGAAGTGCAAGCTTTTCTTTCTTTTTTTTTTTTGGGGGGGGCAGTAGAAATGGAAATCTCTGGTGTATTCCAAGGTTCCACAGTACTTCTGGATCTAATCAGCACCAAGCCATGCTGCAAAAGATGTCAAGAGCACTAAGGAATCCAATCCTCTGAACTCATTCTTGTGTTTCAAATGTTTCTGTAGTGAAAACACACACACACACACACACACACACTCACACACACACACACACACACACACACACCTGGAAGAGGCTGGAATGTGAAAGAAAAATACCTTTGTTAGGATAAACCATATATTCTTATTCTCTAAACTTAATGCATTGAACTCAAAGCCTTCCTATCAAACACAATTTCCCCGAGCACCTTCATCTGGGAGTTTTGCTGTTGACTTGGTATGGAGATGAGTAAGACATGTTTTCTCATTCTATAATTTGTTAGAAAGACAGAAGACAGACGACCATGACATAGCGTGTAAAGCATATTAGTGGAGCAAAATGCTGTGAAAGCAGGGGGTGTAGGGGTGAACATTACATTGGGCAAGGACAACAATGCTGGATTCCAGAGGACATAAGTGCTGGATCTAAGTCCTAATGAATAAGATGGATAATGGATGGAGAGGCTGGGAGGAGAGGGTACTCCAGGAAGAGGAAGCTGATATACCAGTGGTCTCTACTACAGAACTTCATACCACTCAACATTCTGCACCTCATTATCCTCCTATAACCTTAAAGCTAAAGCAAAAGGAAGCCTCCAACAAGAGCAAACTGCACATTCCATAATACCTGTCATAACAGGGAAAACAGTGTTCACACACCATGAAAACACTGTGCAAATTTCAAGGCATTTAACATGAGTTAATATTATTTATTCATATATTGTTTACCCAACACATCTTTAGAAAGTTTAAGACTGAACTGAAGAGCCAACCTTTAGCACTGAAAAGCTAACAGCTTTAAAAGAATTATGAATGCAGGGAAATTCACTTGAATTTATCTAATGAGAAAAAAAATATTTGTAATTCTCAAAGAAGATGGAGTGGGCAAGTTAGACTCACTTTAGAAATGCAAAAGCTTTAAGTAGCTTCTTATCTGCATATGAACCTTAATCATTTCCTTGAGTTCTTCAAATGGAGAAAATGATTCCCTGTGCATAATATTATCAAATATATACTGGATAATAACTCATAGATTCTCATTTACCCTACAATCATAAGAAAAGTACCATTACCATTTCTTTTTACAGGTGAATGATGCAAGGGTAAGCCCCTGGTTGAGCAGGTTGTCAGAATCAGTTTCCTAACTCGAGTCTGGGTCCTTGCCCTGCCATGACCACAAACTAGTTGCTTGCCATTCCACATTGTTCTTTTTTTCTCTAAAAATTCAGGGATTGAATTTTCTTAATATTGAGAATTAAGCTTTTGAAGGAGTAGCTTGTTTTTCCCACCATATTTTTTTTAAATGAAAATGTAGCATAATAAACACAACTCATTGCTCTCATGGCCAGGGAAAATAACACCTTTATTTTTCCTTTAGTTTCTTGCCTACAATCGACCACTGGCCACAGGAGTGCTTCTCAGCAAATAGCTGTTATATATATTTTTTAAATCCCTAAATATATTACCTTGATTTAGATTGAAGAGATATTCAACTGTCTAACACGGACAAGAGAAGTGTTATTACATTATTCTGGTTTCAATTCATCTATAAAATAGTCAAAATTATATTTCACTATATGTTCTTTTCATATCTCTACAAACTATGGTGATATCATCTTTTCTTTACTGATATTGGTAGTATGTATATTCTCTCTTTTTTCCTCATCAGCCCAACTGGAGTTTTACCACTTTTGTCTGTCTCCTCAAAGAACCAGTGTTTTTATTTATTTATTTAGTTTTGGTGCTTGGGATCAAGCCAGGGCCTTACACATGCTAAACACACAGTGTGATACTGAGCTATACCCCAGCCCAAACACCAGCATTTAATTAGTCTATTTTTCTTTATTTTTTTCTTTTTCATTTATTGATCTTTTTGCTCATTCTTCATTACTTCCTTTTCTCATTTACTAGATTTTAATTATTTCTTTTGCCATATTTTTAAATTTTTATACATAAAATGTGGTACTTCAGAGATTGTGATTTAAATTGTTTTCTCCCTGAGTCATATAAAGATATTGAGACACCGAGAAGTTAAAACAGACAACCAGTTAAGATGCATAACGTATGTTCTTTTTCTTCCAGTTATAGCAAGAAGTGCGTCACAGAACTCTTGCCCAGTCACCTCTGAGAAATTTTATTCTCTTTCAATTCCAAAGGTAAGGGCACACAATGAAATATTATCAAATAAATCTTTGAGGACACAGGTCAGAGATAGCTCTGCCCTGAAATTTTCCTATGTATCTTGTCTGACAGAACATATCTTATTTTCCTTTTTTTTTTTTTGTTTATTTTTGGTACTGGGATTGAACCCAAGGTCTTGAAGATGTTAGGCAAGTACTCTCCTACTGAGCTACACCCCCATCTCTTTGTATTTTATTTTACTTGGAAGTGGGGGAATCTGGCTAAGTTGCCAAAGCTGACCTTAAATTCATGATCCTCCTGCATTAGTTTCCTGAGTAGCTATGATAACAAGCATGTGCCATCATGCCCAGTTTCTTTTTTTCCTTTATAATTGAATACTTTTGTAAATTATTCACAATCAATTTTACTTTTTGTTCTCTGTCCTTCCCAAAAACCTTTATGCAAGCCATCTAGCTAGTCCCTGAAACTTTTGAGATTACTAGTGCTTAACTTTTCTGACAAATTTTCACATAGAAAGCATGTTATCTCAATACTATAATTACATGAAACCTCAGTGATCCTTATGATTCAGCCTACACTGAAATCCGAAGAACTCTCTGTGACCTTCAGCTTCTGGGTTGATAAAAATTCAAAGCCATCTTATACCCTAACTTGGCAAAGCCTGGGATTAGGTTTTAAAAATGAACATGCCTATTGCACATATATCTCCATTGCTGAAGTAGAGTTACAACATTAAGCCAAGGATGTTTCCTATTTGATACCCCCAAATGCTCAAAAATGCTCTTCAACATCAGAAGGCTTAAACAATCTGAGAGTTCTTCTGAAAGGCCCATGATGCATTGTAATTCATGGTGAGGACATTGGTAGCTGGCTTATGAACACTAAATTAAACCACTTTTTTTAAAATAAGAAACTAAAAACAAATTTGAATTTCCAGGATATTGTGGAGGACCAAAACACATTAGATGGAAATGAACATGGAAATCACCCAACTGTCTGTGTCTCACCAGTAATGACTCCAGAGATCAAGAGTCATCCTTCATGGTTGAGGTTCCATGGTAATCTCATTAGCTTGAGAAGTCCACAGGCAAACTGATTTCCCCATTAGCATGGCCCATAGATATGCTATTTGAAGGAAAACAGAAAAGACTGTGCTGTATCTTCTCAATTATAAGTCATGGATAGCTGACTTTGGTAGATTGTATTTCTATTCCCAGCTATCCACTTTCTCCCCTATGGGATTACTGTGCATCCTGACCCTTAGTCATGTGACTTTCTGTGTCTCTCAATGGGAAGTGCCCATGTGCTTTGTTTTTGAGTGCAAATAGATATTATGTATGAGTTGAAGCTTTAAATGTGCCTGCTTACACTGTTCCTACCCACTTCCATGAAACCTGTACAAACCAATTAAGTTTCATGGTGATTAAAATCTTTCCTAAACCTCCATGTAAGTATTAATTCATATCATTTTCAAAAAACATCTGTATGCATATAGATTTATGTGTGTGTCTCTTAATGTCATCACCTGTAGAGGTGGAACTTCAATGTCTCTGCATCCTTCTTCATCATGTCTCTTCATATGTCCCCATATCTCATATCTCATTTCCAGCTTAAGTCTCTACCTTAGGTCTTCTGCTGTGGTGTGCATTTTACTATGCAAATAAGGTAAATATAACTGTCAATTAATTAAATGACTATTCTGCACAAGTGTTTGCCCATCACCACCTAGAGTTGCACTTATTATCTGGGAAAGTCACTGCCATGAATATTTTTTAATTTAATTTTTATTTGTTCTTTATAATTATAAATGATAGTATAATGTATTTTGTCATATTATACATACATGGAGTATAATTCCCAATCTTGTGGTTGTACATGATGTTGAGTTACACAAGTCATGTATTTATATATGAACATAGGAAGGTCATGTCCATTTCATTTACTGTCTTACCTATTCTCATCACCTTCCATTTGCTTCATTCCCCTTTGTTGAATTAAATTACTTCTGTTCTTCCCTCCCCATGCCTTATTTTGTGTTAGTATACTTATATCAGAGAGAACATTGTGCCTTTCATTTGGGGGGATTGGCCTATTTCACACAGCATGATAGTATCAAGTTCCATCCATTTACCAGCAAATGCCATAATTTCATTCTTCTTTATGGCTGAGTAATATTCCACTGTGTATATACACCACAGTTTCTGTATCTATTCATCTGGTGAAATGGCACCTAGTTGTTTCCATAGCTGAGCTAGCATGAATTGAGCTGCAATAAACATTGATGTGGCTGTGTCACTGTAGTGTGCTTAATTTAAGTCCTTTGGATATAAACTGAGTAGTGGAATGACAGGGTCCAATGGTGGTTCCATTCCAACTTTTCTTAGGAATCTCCAGATTCCTGCTTTCCAGAGTGGAATTTCCAGATTCCTGCTTTCTTTTTCTTAGGAATCTCCAGATTCCTGCTTTCCACCCATTTGCAGTCCCTCCAGCATTGTATGAGTGCACCTTTTTGTCCCACATCCTTGCCAACATTTACTGTTACTTGTATTTGTGATAATTAATATTATGACTGGAGTAAGATGAACTCTCAGTGAGGCTTTAATTTGCATTTCTCTAATTGCTAGAGATGTTGAATATTTTTTCATGATTTTTTAAATCTAATATTAATATTTTTAAAATAGTGCAGACCTATCTTTGTCTGACCTGAGCTGGACTATTATGCTGACTCCATAGTCTCAGGAGGCTGAGCTGACTTTCCTAGCTCTTGATCCCCTGGTATTATTCACTCCCATAGACTTGAGGACTGCTGCACTTTTAACTCCTAATTTTTTAGTACAAATGTTAACCCCATAAGACTAAGAGCTAGTTGTCTTATTTTACTTGAGAGGTATTTATTGCTAGGTCCAAAAGGGTCTTGTTTTTCATGGAGGTCTCTGACTATGTCAAACTTGCCAACTTCAATACATGGCTTCTGGAATTCTATCTGGTTATCAACATTCCAAACTACAAATAAAAGGAGAAAGAGTGGAAGACCAGATCAAGCCATTTTATTTTAAAATGTTAGATAGTTGTTGCTCACATTCACTCTTCTTATGAAAACTTAATCATAAATTTACACATAGCTTCAAGAACAACCAGAAAAATACAGTTCCTCTTTAGGAAGCCCTATTCCAAAGAGATATATGTATGGTATTATAGGAGGAGGAGAAAACATTTTAATGAGTATCTGGTAGTGTTTGTTACTTGTCTAGCCATTTAAATTCCATGTTAATTCTTCTCTTGAATTGATATGCTTATTTCCACCCCAATGAAGATGACCACAGACCCATCTGGCTACTGCACCCAACTTAAACTGTCTGCCTGGATGTAATGAAGTTGTCCCTCTGATTCAGATGTAGCTCCTTGTGGTCCAGTGACTCATTAACTGAAAAACACCTGTCTGCCTTCTCCAACACCCAGTAAACAATGGTTTAGTAGAAACTGGATGGTTGTATATGAGATGTCCTCTTCATAACCATCAAGGGCCAAAGGGTCTTTCCATTACCAAAGTTTTTGAGGGATAGAATTCGAAACTAATTCTTTTGAAATCTGAAAGAAGGTACATTTAGGTAACTGAAAAAAGAACACTGCTTCTCTCTCTAGGAGAAGATAACATTAGACAAAAGGAAAAGTACTTGGTGACAAAAGGACTTCTTTTTGGTGGTAATCTGTGAGTACAGACACTAGTTAAATAAAGGTTTTAGTTAAGTGCTGCAAGAGGAAAATGAGAAGAGAATTCAGAGCAAAATTAAATAGCAACTCTTTAAAATAAGAACTACTTGAGTAGGTCATCTTGATGTGTTTGTTGAAAGATTAGTAATATTTTGATGAATAACTTTGACAGAACCACATCAAAAAGTAAAAACATTCTCCTCAGTGCTGTGCCCCTCACTTATAATCCCAGTGGCTCAGGATGTTGAGGCAGAAGAATCACAAGTTGAAAGCCAGCTTCAGGAACTTAGTGAAGCCCTAAGAAACTTAGTGAGGTCCTTTATGAAGATAAAAAGTAAATAATAATGAGATGTGGCTCAGTGGTTAAGTGCCCTGAGTTCAATCCTTGGTACCAATCCTCCCCAAAGATCCTTTTTATTACTGAAAGGAAACACACACACACAGATACACACACACACAGATACACACACACACACACACACACACACAAACATATACACATAGGACTTCACCTTTTATTCTCTTTTCTTTCATTCTCCAATTAGGAGATGTGGAGATCATAGGTTCTCCATTGTGTGCTTACTATTTTTTATATAATTCAGACCCTAAATTGTACAGGTATCTATCTACCTGATGGAGTAAAGTGATTTTCTAAAACAAAGCTATATTTTAAAGTATATTTAAAGGTAATTAAAGTGAAGCCAGCTGTAGTTCAGCTAAAAGCAGTTTAAAACATGCATGGGGATTTTTAAGTAAATTTTTGCCAGTAATGTAGATCCAAGTATCCAGTACATGAGGTGGGAAGGAGGTAGAGAAGGGCATAGGATCAGCTGTTTAAACAGATCCCTGAAATGTAGGCATTGCATTTAGGCATTTGTAACAAGCTTGCTTGGGAGTTGTTGACAGTTTTGCATCAGTAGTAGAAGTTTTTCCCTTTAAGGGAAAAGCAGGAAATTAAAATTGAATGCAGAGAGTAGAGGAGCACAGGAGATCAGAAGACTATTCTGTCTCCAGAGGGAGTAAAAGGACACTGCCCACAGTAGCACCTGAAAAGTATAGAAGTTTTAGATGATTTTTCTTTTCTGCCCAAAGAACATTCAACCCATGTTTTCTTCCAGTTAAAGAGGGAGAATTGGTGCCAATGAGTTGGTCGGGGTGTTGAATAACAGGAGGTGGGGACAAACTCTGCCTGCCTATGGGCTGTTGTGTTGCTTGTACTTTCATAATTTATCTATCTTTTATGACAGCAGAAAGTCCGAGTAACTTCCATATTGCAGCTGAAGGATCAGGCAGGTGCTTCTGGAAAGAGAGGAAGATGACACCAGGGTGCTCCTCAGCTCTGGGTCTTACAGGCACAGTGCTGCCCCATCCTGTGTAGGAGATTCCTTGTAAAGAGGGCAACTGAATCTGGCTTCCCAAAAGTCAGCTCTTGTTAGAGACTTTATTTGAGTGTCATGGCAGCTGTCATTCTTAAGAACTGTTGACCGATTTGTGATTTCTGTCTTTTGCTCTTCCTTTAGGACAAGTGACATTCCCTAGCCAGGTGACAATTCCTGAAGACCATGAACAAGAAAAGAATCTTTGATTAGGTGGAGCCTGTGGGCTCTGTTCTGTCAATTGCTGCCTGGATGAAGACTTAGAAACCGTTTGCTTTGAAATAACTGATGACATTGGAGAGCTCTGGAGGTGTTAGGTATGTCTCCTTGTCCCTTAAATAATTGAATCCCTCCATGCATCTGGGTGCATTCAATATTTTATCTCATGTTAGTTAATATGAGAGCTTGATAGTGACTAAACCTGATAGAATTCTGCCTGTTGACTTCTTAACAGCCCCCCACCCCACCTTTTATGAGGGTTTGACTTTCCTACTGTTGGTTGCAAAATGCCACACAGATATGAGACTGATTCTATTTATACTGTCTATGAAAACCACAGAGAACATTTCATTCCATTAGTTTTGCTGTGTTTCAGAAGTGAGGAAACAATCTGGAGAGGAAGGGAGGATGAGTAACAAAACCACATTCATTAGAAAAGCATATAAGGTGAGAAAATGTACAGTGGTTGCTTCTGATATCCTCAAGGTAAATGAGGTAGAATTACCTGGTAACAACTCTTTCCAGAAACACCCCCCCTTCAATCTTCATCCTTAATTTTTCTACTAAAAAAAATCCAGGTATTTCTCTGATGATTCTAGTCCTTGAAGAAAATATGAAATATGAGTAGATGGCCAACTATGTTAGTTGTTTGTTTCAGATTTCTTGCATTGAGAAGTTCAAAGTCCTTTGTCTATCCCAACAGGGCAGAGGGCACCTGCAACTGGGTTTTCTTGTTCTTCCATACATTTAGTTTTAAAGTTAAATTGTTTTAACATGAACATCCAACCCTGCAATATGTTAGTAACCATTTAAAATATTACCTATAACATTCATGCTTTTAGGTGCCAAAAAATATCCGTCACCTTCATTGATGTGTAATTTGGTTTTGTTTTTTAGCTCACTTTTTGAGCTGGTAAATGGAATTTAGGGGCCTCAGTTATATTTCACATCATAAAAAATAACACAGTTGGCCAACCACTCAAAAGTGGCATTATGATATTTTGTAGTTGAGCAGAAATATTGTATTTGGGCTCCATTTCAGGAACTAATTCTACTGACAATAATCTTAGTTAGATCTACAATGGATCCCCTTAGCAAATCCCTTTGCCTTTAGCATAATCAATCTTAGATAAGGGGTGAAAAACCTGTTAGTTTGTTTTTAGTAACAGTTTATTCTACATTTGAAATCCAGTCGCACAAAAAACAAATAGCTGAATCAATAAATAGGAAAAGATGAACAGATGCTTCACAGAAGAAGAAATAAAATTGATTAACAGGTTTATGAAAAAATATCCATTAGAGAAATGCAAATTAAAACGACCCCGAAATTCCATCTCACTTTGGTCAGAATGGCAATCATCAAGATAAAAGCAACAGTAAATGTTGTTGAGTATATATTGCTGGTGGGACTGCAAATTGGTGCAAGCACTATGGAAAACAGTATAGATATTCCAAAGAAAACTTTGAATGGAACCACCATTTGACCCAGTCAGCGTGCTGCTTGGTTTATACGACAAAAAATGAATATACTACAGTGACACAGCCTCATTAATGTTTATAGCAGCTCAGTTTACAAGTTCCAAACCATGAGGCAAAGTAGGTGCCCTTGAATAGATGATTATATGCAGAAGGAGAATTATTGACACTTAAAGAATAGTCAAGTTATGGCACTTGCCAGTATGTGAATGGAACTTAAGAATATTAGACTAAGGAAACTAAGCCAATTCCAAAGATAAAAAGGCTGAATGTTATCCAATATTCAAATAATATCAGATAAAAACTAACACAGTTGGCCAACTACTCCAAATTGGGGTGGGGGAGAATAGAGGTATTTTTGGATTAGACAGAAGTGAGCTAAGGGAGGGGAAGGGACAAGTGGTTCAGAGCATAGTAGAATGAATCAGAAACAATACTATCACCACAACAGATATGTAGATAAAATGTTAAGTATTGTGAGTTTTTAATGTATCCTGGACAATAAAGCACAATCTGAGGTGTATGTAGTAAGGATGGCTTCCCTTTCTGAAAGCTGTCTCTTCATCTTCTTGATTGTGCCATTTGCCATGAAAAAGCTTTGTGGTTTGAATCCATCCCATTTATTGACTCTTGATTTTACTTCATGTGTTTTGGCAGGCTCATTAAGGAAGTGCATTCCTAAGCTGACACAGTGGAGATTTGGGCCTACATTGACCAGGGTTAGGCACAGCATCTCTGTCCTAGTGCCTGCGTCTTTGATCTACTTTTTTTTAAAAATTGGTTGTTCACAGCATTACAAAGCTCTTGACTTATCATTTTTCATACATTAGAATCAAGTGGGTTATGAACTCCCATTTTTACCCCAAATACAGATTGCAGAATCGCATCGGTTACACATCCACATTTTTACATACTGCCATATTAGTGACTGTTGTATTCTTATTATCAGGTATGTCAGAAGAAGTTGAATACAAACTTAAGAGATTTCTACTTTATTTTATATTATTTCAGGAGTCTACTGTTTGGATCTTATAATTTATTAGGAAAAATTAGAAAAACAATCTGTGGGCTTTCTGCAAATATTTTATCAGATATTTTTTTTCAATATAAATTATAAAGTGTGTCCTAGCTGTTTGTGGCTATTCTACTCAAGATAACATTAGTTATGGTGGTGACAAGGTGGCTCAGTGTGTAGTTCTTGTGTGTTATTAATGATGAATACCTTCCTTAATTAACTCAGCACACTTTCCAAGAAGTACTCCAAATTCCAGGGGAAATAAGTGGGAGGAGGGAACTAGTGTCAGCACATAAATATTTAATAAGCCCCTAGCTCAATGGAAGATAACAATAGTAGTGCTCTCTGGTTATTAAATAAAATTGTTGTACACTTTTTAAAGGAGGCCAGGTATAGTGACAATTAGTGTAAATAACTTAAGAGTTCCTCTTGTTCTTCAACCTTGACAGCTCTTGATATTGTCAGGCTTTAAATATTGTAAATTCTTAGAGGTGTGTTTAATTTGTAATTCCTTAATGATATAAAATGTTGAGCATCTTTTCCTATAAGCAGTCTTTTAAAAATTCATAATCTCCTTCTTAGAACCATTTCAAGCATTTTCTACAACAGGCATTTTAAAAATATGATATGAACAAAGAATGAATATACCACTGATTACTTCTTCCCCACTTCTATTGACTGCCTATTCCCAGCACAGGAAGGGACATTTTCAACAGGTTTTCATTCTTACTGGATGTTGTTGACAGTCACAAACCAAGGTAATGGTGTCTCATGGTTCATGGCTCTCTGACAAATAATGATTCAAACAGCATTCAGTTCTACAGAGTTGTGTCTGCTTTTGCTGTACAATCCCTGATAGTGTAGAGAGAGTGCAATCACAAAATTTTCAGTGATTCAGAGCAACCTTGTTTCTTAATTGTTCCACTTTTTAAGACCCTTTTATCACCATTGAGTACTGGCCCTGATTGACCTATTTACCCTAATCTAGTAAGAGAGTGTCATGATTGTTGGTTTGACTTCTTTATATAATTTAAAACAATTTTCTGACTACACCATGTTGACCAATGGAAAGTTATCATAAAGATATAATTACAATCAGCACCTTTGACAGCTGATTTGCTACTGAAAGTTCCTTTTTCAGAGGGGAATGTGTTCAAGACTATCCCATGCACTAAACTTCCTAGAAGTATATCAATTTGATAATGTTACAGAGAATATGAATGTACTTTAAACACTTTGAAGTGAATACTTCTAATTGACACTATCATGTGGTTTTATCTCTTTGAATATTATTGTTTTTAATTTAAATTGATGTTCCACTTTCTGATTTAAAGTTATTAGATTTTCTTCTCTGAAAGAGAAGTGAGGTTAACTTTTTAAACAAAACTATCTTAGATCATTTTTTTTTTCAAGCATGAGTGTAGCAAAATTTCTTTAGAGCATCTTTACCTTAGTAGTTAAAGAATCACTTAGGGAGCAGAGGGATACATAACCCTTATTGATTGATGGATGAGTATCTTATAGATGTAAGGTACTGGTTCACTGTTATATAATAAAGAGAATAAAAATTGCAAAAATAGATTTTCTTGACTTAGTAACAAAAAAGGACAAGCAAAACCTCACAGGGAAATATACTAAAAAGGCAAGGTTGTTGTAACTCACTAATTCTCAGTACAAAGGCCCCTTTGTTCATTGTCAAGGACCAATTCTAGGGCAGGGGATAGTAGGCTTTAGGAAAACCCCACAGCTATTCTGATTGTTTTAATCAAAAGCCTTTATTTTTAGGAAGAGTTACAGTTTTACAGAAAAACAAAGCCTATAGTATTATGTTCACATTTTGCTGACCCATCCCATTCAGAGTTTCCCCTAGGATTTACATCTTGCATTACTGAAAAATATTTGATGTAATCACAGAATCAAAACATTTTACAAATATTGATAGTATAAAGTAATTATTTATTTTAATATTTAATTATGTATTGAAATACTTGTTTTACTGTTCTGTGAACACTACAAAGTATAATGTTAGTTTTCACCATGATGGCATCTTATAGAATAGATTCACCACCCCAAATGTCCCTGTACTTGCCCCTTCATCCTCTTCTACTCCCTCTGTATTCCTGGCAACCTTGAATGTTTTTATTTCTACTGTTTTGAATTTTCCAGAATGTCATAGAGTTGGAAGCAGACAGATGTAGGATTTTTGGTAGGATGTTTCCCCTGGTGATTCCATGTCTTTTCATGTTTAGTAGTGCATTTCTTTCTTTCTTCTATTTTGAATTCCTTCTTTATACCTTTATTTATTTATTTATTTTTATATGGTGCTGAGGATCAAACCCAGGGCCTTGCATGTGCTAGGTGAGTGCTCTACTGCTGAACCACAACCCCAACCCTGTATTTTGAATTTCTGAATGACACTCCAATGTGTGGATGTGTCAGTGTTTTCATTAATATTAGGCAAGTAGCTACTGTAGGTGATCTTAGTTGCTTCCAGTTCTTGGGAATCGTGAATGGGGAAGCTATCATTATCTACATGTAGAAGCTATGGGTATCTACATGTAGGTTCTTGTGTGGATAGAAGCTTCCAACTCCATTGGTTTAACAGCTAGGAATATGACTCCTGGGCCATATGAACTCTATATTTTGATTTTTAAGAAGCCATCAAACTGTCTACCAGAGTGGTGGTCCATTTCTGTGACTCCACCAGCAATGTATGAGAGTTCCTCTTGTTCTTCAACCTTGACAGCTCTTGATATTGTCAGGCTTTAAATATTGTAAGTTCTTAGAGGTGTGTTTAATTTGTAATTCCTTAATGATATAAAATGTTGAGCATCTTTTCCTATCTTACTTGCCAAATGTATATCCCATATTTTTTATTTGTTAAGGAGCTTATTTATTTTTTTTTCATTCAATTTTTAACAACCTGATTTAGGTAATACTAAAGTACAATAAACTATACATATTTAATGCATATTTTTTAAGTTTTGATATAACTATTTACCAATGTAACAAACACCACAATCAAGATAGTTAACATTGATATACACCCAGAAGGATTCTGGGAGCCCCGTGTAATTTCTTCTTCTTTTTTCCTCTTTCTTCCAGAAACAACCACTGACTGGCTTTATATTGTGATAAATAATACAGTAGATGGGAAGTCACACATATAAATCATCAGAGCCTTGGTCCACATGGCAGGTGACCTTGGAACAATCACTCATCTCTCAGACTCAGTTCAGTCATCTGTAAGATCAGGATTCTTCCAAACAGAACCCAAGATACTGGAAATATAAGGCAAAGTAACTAGTAAGCAAAGAGAGTGCCTGACACATAGTTGGGTCTCGATTTCTGGAACCCAGTGTTACCCTCTATGCTTCAGGTTGGATATGCAGAGTTCCTATGGGAGCCAGTAACTCCATAGTTCCTCTCTATCACCTTGAGATTTAGTTGAGTAGACTTTTGTGTCTTCAGGGATTTTTCTTACATTGTATTGAGGTTAAATTCTCATAGGATGCTGTGGTAGAATTACCAGATTTACCTTGTTCTAAACATTTCAATCACTGGAGGAAAACCATGTATCTGTTAGCAAATGCTCACCCTCTCATGCCCTCCCAACCACTGGCAACCACCTTTCTCTTTTCTGATTCTGTGACTTCCAATCTTTGGATATTTATGTAAATGTAGTTACAGCCTATGTGACTTTTCATATCCAATTTTGGTTACTTTGCTTAATATTATTGAGATATATATTCACATTGTACTCTGTATCAGTATTTCATTTGTTATGACACAGTAATATTCAAACATGTATATGGATGTTATATATTCTTATATATATATATATATATATATATATATATATATAGTATATGTGCTTATTCAGATAAGGATATATAAATACAGACATATGTGTTTATCTATTTTTCTCTTGATGAACATTTGGATTTTCATCTATTTCCTAGTGTAAATGGTACTGCTATTAACATATATGCACAAGTATTTGAATATCTGTTTTTAATTCGTTATGGAATATAGCTAAGAATGGAATTGGTAGGTCATATGGTAATTTTATTTTCACATTTTTAGCAATCATCATATTCTTTTCAATACTCACATAATCACCTTATATCCTTACTGTAAGTGTATGGGGCTTTCAAATTCTTCACATGGTTTCCAACAATTATTTCTATTTTTTTTAGTAGAGCCTTTCTGTTGGTCAAGAAGTGCAGTCTCATGGTGTTTTGTGGGTTTTTTTTATTATTGTTGTGGTTTTGGTATAGAGAATGAACACCTGGGTGATCCGCCTCTGAGCTTCATCTCCTGCCCTTTTAATTTTTACTTAGAGACAGGATCTCACTAAGTTACCCTGGGTGCCCTTGAAATTGCATTTCTCCTGCTTTAGGCTCCTGAGTAGCTTGGATATAAGCATGCACATTTTATTACACACAAAAAATATATAAAGGCATCAGGTTGCTTCTAATAGAATTTCACTGAAAGAAACTTTAAGAACAGCAATGCAGGAAGAAAGAAAATAGATCCAGTGTAAACCTGTGAGATCCAAAGTAAAAGGAAACTATAATAGTTTATAATATGCTATGGAGGCCAGGTATAGTGACAATTAATGTAAATAACTTAAAACAAGATGCACACACAACGGAATATTATTCCCAATATATTTGTTAAGTATTTAGATTACTTTGTTCTAACAAAAGAATATTCCTATTTTAATGATTTTTCTTCAGAGGGAAAATTTTATGAACTAAAGAAAACTGTTTTAATAAGGGTGGCAAAGTAGCTTCACATCAGTTTAGCCAGAGCTGAACTTTCTCTCTCCATTTGGTTTGCATAACTTTTATTATGTGTGTGTCAGCACTTATCAGCACCAAAGGACTGATGGTGCCATAGCCATTAGCCACAAGCATTTGAAGACATAACAGGATGGGGTCACCAGTCCATGTCATGCCTACAAACAGTGAAAAGATGGAGTCCACACAGTACAAGATCTCAAAACAGCTGATGAGCAACAGAATAGTGTAAGTGGCCCTTTCTTCTGGGGATCTTCGTGGAGAAAACCTGGAGGTACAAAGAGACATGGCTCGTTTTTTATGTCTATGCAAAAGATTTATCATGTATGCACTTGAAAGAACCATAATACCCAGAAATAAGAGATCTCTCAATGCCACCAAGGCAAGAAAGAGGCTCCTGTGTCTGTAGCTCATGAGTAGAAAGGAACAGTGGTCAGTGAGAAACAGAAGACCAGGCTGGGTCTTATTGGGAGTGGCCACAGTGCAGAGGAGCAGGTTGCTGGAGAGGGACATGGTGAGGGCCCATAAGAAGACAAATAGCCCCACAATTGGATTTGTGGATTTCAGTTTGAAGTTGGCCAACCAGGAGCCACTGGGACTAATGGTGATGGCCTGAAGCACACTCAGGACACAGGTGGTGCAGATGGACAGCCCCCTCATGACCTTGTGCAGGAAGATAAGTACTTTGCATTTGAAGTCACCTGGAATGTCCTGTGTTTCCCAAATGTCTGTAGACACCAAAAGACCCATGGTGAGGAGCATGAGGATCTGGGTTAGGGCCAAGTGGGTGACAGGGAGGTCAGTGAGCCTGGGCTTGTGGCCCATAAAGACTGTGGCAATGTGAAGGCAAAGCAGAAAGGTGTTAGCTGCGATCCCAATGCCAGCCTGGGGATAGAAGGCTTTTCTTAGGGCAACATAACTGAAATGTTGGTCCATCTTCATGGGGAATCTGGGGAGAAAAAGAGGGTCAGTGGAGAGCAACACCTTTTTCATTGCCATGCTTCAAGTTCTACCTTCCCTTACAATCTATAGAATCATCATTTAACAAAACAACAAAAATCTTTGTGAGTAGGGTAGGCTCTTAGTCTTAATGTTAATTTCAAATCAATGGTTGGTGGTGGCTCCGTGGTAGAGTGTTGGCTTAGCATGAATAAAGCCCTGGATCCATGCAAATCACTGAAAGAGAAAAGAAAAAGTAAGTAAAAAATAAGTAAAGAATAAATTTCACCTTAAGTATCATGCATTCTTCTGAAGAATGATTTTGCATACCTCCCATTCATCACTTGGAAGTGATGAGATTTCATGCCTCTCTTTGAGCCTGTTCACACCATGTTTTCCTATGTAGCATAAATCATGTTATTTAGTGGTGAGCTTTTGTTTGCTTTTCAATCTTCCCTGCAGCTTTCTCTATGTGAAGATGCTGCTTTCTCTGGCTTGCAGGTGCCATATCTGAAACACTGTGGCTTACATAAAATTTATTTACCATAAGCTTTGGATATAAAGTTTGGATAAGCAGAAATCAGAATCCTTCAGGAAAATAATACCAACAAGCCTGTTCCCATGGATTATTCAAGTGCAGAATTTTAAGGGATTTAGTAATTTCTGTCCTCTTCTCCCATGACCGTTATTTATCTCAAGTCCCATCATTTATTAGTTGGGGGAATGCTTTCACTTCACATAGGTTTCAATTGATTTCATGGGCAAATGGCAATCAGCTTATACTTTCCTTGTAGCATTTTTGGAGTGAGTAACTAGATAGGTGTCTGACACATATGAAGCACTGTAATACTGTTCGTAATTTTTTATCTCTTAATCTTAGTGTGTAAATGTGATATATTAAGGATTTCTTACCATATTTAAGAAATGCCTATGCATGATTGGTTTTCTTTGACAAACTTTGATCCTTGGATTCTGTTAGTATTGTACAGTTATTTCTTCAAACTTTCAAATTACTACATGCAATAAATATAGATGTTTTCACATTCCATATCTATTCCAGGAAAACAGGGACACAGCTGGTGGGGTCTCCTTTACAGTTCTCATCTCTGGTAAGTAATACCACAGTATGTTTTCATTCTCATAAGTCTTTTGTATTAGAGAAAATAGCCCTGCTATCTCAATAGTAATGAGGGATGCCTTACTAGGAATATCCTGTACAAATTATTCAGTCAGGTACTAAGAGAGGTTTAGTTGTTCAGAAGTGGGAACTGCCATCAATTGTCTTTCATTTGATTTTTCAGATGTACATGGTAAACAGCACATTGAATAGCAGGACCATGACTCTAATTCTGGTATCTCACTCAATCTCATTAATCGTTAATCTCAGGACTTAAAGTTTTTGATCTGTGTGACATTGTGAAAGTAGTTATAACTCCTTCCAGAGTCTGCATATGAGCAGTGAGAATGATGGAATACATAATGTAATTTTTATTATACTCTCAAATTTTATCCAAATAACTTTATAAAGGAAGGCAGAGTTATTGAGAGTCCATATCCTTGACATAATGCTTATGAAATACAGGCAAAACACATAAACCTTAATACAGAAACACAAGAGTTTTAGTCATGGCAAGGCAAAGAGACCATCTTGGAGTGTCCCAATAAAATAGCATCAGGATGAGGCTCTTCAGATACTTTTAATTAAAAAGCTGAATCCAGGGCTGGGGTTGTGGTTAGCAAGAGAGTGCTTGCCTACCATGTGCAAGACACTGGGTTTGATCTTCAGCACCACATAAAAATAAATAAGTAAAATAAAGGTATTATATCCAAGTATCATGAAAAAAAAATCTTAAAAAAAAGCTGACTCCAAAGAAAAGAGGAGTTCACACTAATTTTGGCTGTTGGTATATTTACAAGTTATTTGTGTTTTTTCTAAAGTAGAACAGAAGATAGCATTGCAGGGTTAGGAGAGGAGAGAACAGGAGGAGTGCTGTCACAAAACCAAGCTTACCTGACCTGGAGACCCAGTGGGAAGCCTAGGGATATTTGTGCAGAAAGCAGCAAAATGACTTTAACCTAGAAAATAACCAGTTTTTTTAACCTCTCAGGAGGTACCCAAGGGAATAGATTACATATGCACTCATATTAAATGCACTGAAAAATTCAACTTCAAGGTAAACCTATAGCCAATGCTTAGGTATCAGGACCTGTCAATTCATCCTGTCACACTGCAGTTAGAACAGCCATCATCAAAAAGAATAAAGGACTGCCCCCATGAACAAGGTTAAGAGCAGCTAGAACTCTTCTGGAATACTCCTTATAGAGCATTCCTTATGTGGCTCCTCTTACAGCATATTCACTCAGGCCCTGAAACACCAGGCCTTTTGTCTCCTTCATGAAATACCAACAAGTTTCCAAATTTAAGTCATGCTCCTATCAGTGGCCATATTTAGATATGTGCAAACCAGGATGTAAACAGTCTCCACTATTATGATCCAGTCACCATTTGCTTCTTGTAAATCATGAATTGCTGAAGATTTTGCTTAATTTACTTTAATGAACATGCAAATGTGAAGTCTGCATTAATTCAGTGACTGGAACAAAACTATTTAGAAAGTGTTTTGTGAAGGAATTTTTCAATTCAGATATGATTAGTCAAGATTTGGGTGGAAGGAGCAGTGGAAAATATTTTAGAAGAGAAAAAAATTGTCTTGAAAGATAAAAGACATTTTTTTTCTGTAAATTATTGTAATCTGCTCTCTTTACTGCAAGAAATTCAGTGCAATTATAACAAAGGAATTTGTCATTTTAATTCTAGATGCATTAATATATTTAATATAAGTAAATTTTTTTATTGGTTCATTTTAGTTATATACATGACAGTAGACTCCATTTTAATATAATTATAGAAGCATGGAATATAGCTTATTCTATTAGAAACCCATTCTTGTGGATGTACTTGATGTTAAGATTCACTGGTTTGTTCCTGTATATATGCATAGGAAAGTTATGCACAATTCATTCTGCTGATTGAAAATTTTCTCAAATTCTATTCACTTTGTTAATGATTATCATTAGTAAAGAATAACTACAGCTCATAGAATAGCTGGGAGAAAAGAAAAATTCTAGAAATTTTTCAATATGCCAACCCTTAGTATAGTATTACTATATGTAGCATATAGTATAGTATGTTTTATTTTATTATAAACTTGTTTATTCTATTATTTTCCTGTCTCCCTGCATCTTTAGGACAATTTAAAAAGCATAAATGCACCTACAGTAAATATCTATGTGCAAAAAATAGGAAGATAAAGTAATTCTGATGTAATGTACCAAGGACATTTGAAAGAATACAGTGTCTTTTTTTCATGTAAATATACACTACACATTTTTTGGAAGTTGTTACTCAAAATAAGATATATTAGAAATATTTTTAGTAGGTGAGTCTGTGAGCTTATAAATTATCAAATGAGGTTTAGAGACATTTTAAGTTCTGGAAAATAATGTAACACTAGAAATTGCTGGCCTTTAAAATTATTATAAATTGTGAGTCTTTATGGTTAAAAAATCACTCATGTAAGATAATAATATTTGTAATATTATAAATAATAACAATATTATGAATTTTAAAATGAGAGAATGAAAATTCAGATAAATCATACTACAAATTCAAAGAAGTGCTGTAGCACATTAGTAATAAATACCTGTGCCTGGATTTGAAGTAGTAAGAGGCAGACTTCAAAATGCATCGCTCCAGTGCCGACAATGCACTCTGCCTCCTCTTTCCACAGAGCTGAGGCTTCCAAGATGAGGTTTTATGGGATGGACAGCTTTAGCTCTTCTCTCGGAGGACTGATAATCTTGGTGTTGCATGTGAAGTCTGACAGCACCTGTCTTGCAGTAGGCAGGGAGGGAGTCTCCAGAGGAGAAAAAAATATTCTTCCATTACCAGGCAATGGTAAACAAGCATCATCTGGATGAAAAATTTTTACATGTAGCTCTCATTTTCCAAGGTCAGAGTACACTTGGTTATTATTTGCATAGAATTCATAGCAAACAAGTTGGGGGGCTCTTCTACCAATGACAAAGAGTCCTGGCCTGGAATACAATAAAGTGACCAAACAAAAATAACTAATGTCATATTTACATTCTCAGATATGTCAGCTCTGAGTAATGACACCCCTATACAATGAATATGCCTCAGAGGCAGTTTTGATTTCTAAATGCATTAAACTTGAGAAGAAAATATGGAGAGTGATGTGGAACATCTTCTCCTAGCAAGAAATCCAGGAAGGGAGCCATGGTGTGAGGTAAGTAGGAAGAAGGAAGGGAAATGAGGGAAGGGAGAATTCATGACTGAGGAGTTTCTCTGGTTGGGCATGAAGACAGGTGAAAGGCCTCCTTGATGAAGGAGCCACTTTTCTCTTCATTTTGGTGATTTTTACTGCCATTAATAGGTCATCAAATTGTCCCCTATTGTAGTCCCTGTCTCCACCTCTCTCACCTAAGCCATGAAAAATATACAGCAGAATGTTGCCTTCATTAAAGACAAAATCCATCCGAGAGGCCCATGAGCCACACTTGTGTCTGGAGGTAATTTCTTCAGCTTTGGCAGATTTCAGATTAGTCACAGCATGAGGACCTTGAAGGTCAGTCACCTGGAACTCTTTCCTTGTCATTCTAGCACCTGAAATGAGAACATTTTCCTGCTAACTCTTGCTAAGAAATGTCAGGGAAGCTCCTGACCAGCCCTGATTGTGTCCACCTCTACTAAACACAGTAGTGAGGACAGTGAGGACCTTGAGCTGGTGAGAACTGATTCACAGGCCCTGATCCCTGCTTCTAACAGCTCTAATACAGGAGCCACTGTTTATTTGTCCTTTCATGTGTATGAGCACAACTCTTCACCTCCATTACCTTGAATTCCTGTCAAACCTTGATAATTAGTAAAATGGACAGTACTCTGTTTAAAGGTCACCTGGTGGAAATGAGGCAGACTTTAAAAAAAAGTTTCTCAGATAATTTTCTTTTCAATTATTAGTGTTAAGATGCCGCAGTCCCGCTGCAGCAAAATAACCGGGGGGTGATGAACAACTTGTGTACATGGATACAGCAGGAGTGGGAGTCCTTTATTGTAGGACAACAGAGGTATTTATACGTTCCACACAGCTTATCTTAATTAGCATAAACTAGATACAACAGTCAACCAATAAGGAATCTCCACACTTAATGGCTCGCTGGCATTACTTCACAAACCACTCCCTCTGGCATTTTTCCAGGTGCCATCTTGACTTATTTACAGACCCTAACAGTAAGAAGGTCACTTGGGAGCAAATGTTAACTGCTGATACTTCACATGAATGGAATTGTACTATAAATGATTTGCTCTTTCTGGTTTTGGTTACTTAGTTTAATATTTTTGAGATTGATCTATGTTGTAGGATGTATCAGCATTGCTTGTTTTTTTTGGCACACACACAAAACAAATTCTCAAGAAATAAAAAATTATCAAAAAAGATAATTCAGGAAGAAAGAAAACAACCCCAGATTAAGGGTCTGAGATACAAAATAAATGGAAATTGAAGAAATTCATGAGCATGAATGGAAGATAATGATGAGGGGATAGGGAGAAAGAACATACAAGCTTTGCGCTAGCCATAGAGGTTATCTTGTTGAGAAAAAAAGATGTTGATGCCTTATTATTATTATTATTATTATTATTACTATTATCTGTACAGGAAAATTAATCTGGAGAGGGTTGAACACTCAAGTGCATCACCAGCCTTTTTTTTCCTTTTGTTTTTGCCTTGGGACAGGGTCTCACCAAGTTACCCAGAGTGGCCTCAGACTGGAAAGCTGCTGCCTCACCTACTTGGTGGCTTGGCTTACAGCTGTCCTCCACATGCCTGCTTGTGATTGTGGAGCAATTTCAGCACAGCTACTTAAGAGAAAAGGGAACAATATATCTCAAGTGGAACTTCATTAAGAGAATCTTTAAGAAATAAAATGCAGGACAAAGAAAGTATACATATTATAAAAGTCTAAGATACAGAATAAAAATCCATGGGTGTAAATCAAGACTGTCCTGCAGATATAGGGTAGAATTATACATAAGGCCTTAGTAGTGATATAGATTACTTTTACTGACCTAAAATTGAATATATTATATTGATTATTTTTCATTCAGAAGGATAATTCTATAAAGTAGAGAAAATTGTCTTAATGAGAGGGGCAAAGTTGTCTTAGGACAGTTTTGTCAGAATCTCATTTTGTTTCTCCATTTAAATTGCAAAACTTTTATTATTTGAGTGTCTGCACTGATCTGCACCAAAGGACAGATTGTGCCATAGCCATTTCCCACAGCATTGTGGATGCACACTAGAATGAGGTCATTTCTCCATGTCATAGTTTTGAACAATGACATGATTGAGTTTACACAGTACAGGAAGGCAAAGCAGCTGATGAGCATAAGAATTGTGTGAGTGGACCATTGTTCTAGGAGGTTTTTTGGGAAAACTTGGAGTTACAAAGAAGAATGCACCATTGTTTTAGTGTGTGTGTGTGTGTGTGTGTGTGTGTGTTTGTGTGTGTGTGTGTTTTTTCTTACATATACGTAGGGTGATGATGTCCATCTCATTTCATCATCTTTTCTACCCATGTGTCCACTCCCTTCTCCTCCCAATCCTTTGCCCTATCTAAAGCTTATCTAATCCTACCATGCTCCCCCACCATTCCCATTATGAATCAGCATCCTTATATCAGAAAAGACATTCAGCATTTTTTTGGGGGGGATTGGCTAACTTCACTAATCATCATATTATCCAACTCCATCCATTTACTTGAAAATGCTATGAGTGTATTCTCTTTCAATGCTTAGTAATATTCCATTGTGCATATATATACCACCTTTTCTTTATGCATTCATCTACTGAAGGACATCTGAATTAGTTACACAATTTAGCTTTTATGAATTGTGCAGCTATAAACAGTGATGTGGCTGTGTCCCTGTAGTATGCTGTTTTTAATTCCTTTGGGTATACACCAAAGAGTGGGATAGCTGGGTCAGATAAAGTTTCCATTCCCAGTTTTCCAAGGTATCTCCATACTGCTTTCTAGATTGGCTGCACCAATTTTTAGTCCCACCAGCAATGTATAAGTTTGCCTTTTCACCCACATCCTCAGCAACACTTAATGTTGTTTGTCTTTATAATTGCTGCCATTCTGACTAGAGTGAAATGAAATCTTAGAGTAGTGTAAGAAATAATAATAATAAGAAGAAGAATAATCATAATAAAGGGTGACACAGAGACAATGAGTAAAGGCAGGAAAGTGGCAGAGTGGCTAAGAGGCCAGATGCTAAGCTTTATTTATATCAACAGGTTACATTAGGTCATTAGAACCTTAACTACATTATTGTTAAGGATATCAATAAGGTTGCTTATTTTACAGCTACATTTCACAGTTATATTATGCAATGTTAGGTTTATGCAGTTCTCAAGAAAGTTCATTGTCTGAAGTTACTGTTAGGCAGGCAGATCCAGGAGCCCCACAGCTTGGTGAGACATTGTAATTACCAAGCAAGCAAGTTCCTTTTTTCCAGAAGTTATGTGCCTAAGATCAAGGTCAAACCCTCTTAAAGAACACTGCTACAGCAGCCAGGCATCCTGTGTCTTTTACATGGAAGTTCCCCAGCAGCCAGACATTCTGTACCTTTGCACAGAAACTTCCTAGCCAGCAATGCCACAATCACAAAATTCATCAGAAAACCTCATCTTAAGCACAGAACCACTACAGCTCCCCTTTCTTGTTTCTTTAAGGCCTTTTGGATAAATAACATTTATTTCCTTCTTAATGCTGGTGGAGGCAAAATTAGGGTAGGCATTGACAGCAGAAACCAACACAAAACAATCCCAGTATCAGTAAACATCCACTTAGGAATAATTTTTTGACCCACGTAAAGTAACATGGGTCAAACAATTATTGGGTAACCATGAAGTTAGCCAATCCATTAAGTCTAAACCTCCATCATCTTGTCAGACCTTATCAATGATGTCTTTAAAGTAATCTAACTTTTTTGGAATAGAATTACTGTTATCACTTAAGTTAAAGCAACACATATTATTAAGCTCCTGAGATCCTTTATTATGTAACCATAAATTATCAGTTGTGGCCCAATTGTTTAGAATAACTCAATAATGTTGTTTTTGTTCTTTATTAAGCATTTGGATTGCCATAGAGGTAAAATTAATATTTTTTACCACAGCACATGCCCGTTTCATAGTTGTTTTGTAAGCCCTGACACCTAGTCCAGGGACACTCACTAAGGAAAATCACAAGGCTTTCAATTTTGCCTTAGAGAGAAGTTTACTGAATCATCACATTTTTCATCAAGGGGAAGAGACCTTTTATGGATGCATTATGCAGGATGGTGGCCTATTAAATCCTGTGGGGATGGTAAGAACACAGCCTGCTATGAGGACAATGGGTACCATGAGACAGTTTTGCAGGTATATGACAATTTCAGCCAAGTGAACCCAGATATTATAATGTGTTTTAGAAGTGAAGTACTCAGACTGTACTGAGCTTCCACAGCTGGGGTCCAACAACAGAACAACAATATTGTTAAGATTGAAAAGTTTATAGAGTTTGTGTGAGTGTAGCACTCAAAGCAGTAACTAAGTTTTCTGGAGTATATTTTAACCCTATTTGAGCCAACAGCTATTGAGCTGAGGTTGTTAATGATTTCATATCTCCCCAAGTCACTGGAAGTCTAGTACTTGGAATCCTCTTTCAGAGTGCCTTCTCTTTTGAGGAGAGTGATCCTTGTCCTTTTGTTTGGTGAAATTCTCCTCATCCACAATCAATAAAACTTGGGGATCAGGTTGTGAAGTCCCTGATGTCCACTCATAACTGGAAGGACTCACACACTCAGCTGGAATCTAAACTGGACCTGTTGGTGTAAGTATAGCAGTCAATCATTTCCCATGTGATCAGAGGCATAGGGGCTTGTCTTTCTGGGTTTGGTGGAACCCTGTATTTTACATAAAATTTTTGTAATGGCTGTTTGAGTATAAAATGTCTATTCAAAGCAGATGACAAATTGTGACTATTTTTATTGCATATAGACTGCACCAACTATAAAACAATATCTAAAGCATTATTAATATGAAAGAGGCTAGATTTCTTTTATGTTTTTGTTTTTGTTTAAAAAGGTAAGTTTTAAGAGTACAATGTACTCATTTAACCAAAGTCTGTCCAGTAGGATTATTAGGGGTATTATGATTCAAAATTATATTATTTTGATTATAAAATTGTGCAAAAGCATGAGATGTATATGTGGGGGGCATTGCCCACTTTTAAATTAGCAGGCTTTCCCATGGTGGCAAAACAAAGCAATAAGTGAGAAATGCAAGTAGATCGCTTTTTAGACCTAGGGGCACCAGCCCAGGTGAACCCAGAATGAGTATCAATGGGAACATGAAGAAAGGAGTAAGGCTAAAAAGCAGGAAAATGGGTAACATTAATTTTTAAAGCATATTAGAATGTAGGCCTCATGGACTTACAGACTCCCACATAGGGGCCCAAAAGTGTATGCAATAAGAACAGTTGTTAACTAGAGCATGAGCCTGTTGTGAAGAGAGAAAACATCTTTATTAATGATTGAGCATTTTGATGAAAAAATCCATGGAATTTTCTAGCCTCTGAAAATAAAGAGATTTTATAGCTTTATTTGCATGAGCGTTACCTTTCATCAAAGGTTCAGGACTTTTGGTATGGCTGAATATATGAGAAAGAAAGATAGGAGACACATGATGCTGCAAAAGAGTTTAAAGGGCTAAAAAAAGAGAGATAAAAATTGGGATCCAAACAAGGCCATAACACAGCTATAAAATTATGAGGAAGAAGTTTAGTTACATATTGAGAATCTATAGTCATGTTTAAAGTAGTAGACAACAATCTTAGTGCCAGGATAATGTAGTGAACTCAACTTGTTGTGGAGAGACTTGGGGTTGAGTATAATAGTCCATTTATCATCAGTAAACACAGATATTAATTTTTTGTTTGTTTACCTCCATCTGTATACATTGTTATTTCATCTACAGAAGGAACAGTAGAAATCAAGGAAGAAGGAGAATGTGTTACCTGAGATACAAAGATAGTCATCCATTATGAGGTATGTGAAAATTAATAGGAGGTAAAAATGTAGTTAATACAGCTTGATAGTAGGATGAAAACTGTAAATATTGAAGATATGGAGGTTTTTATTAATAAGTAACATGTAAAACATGAATGTCCATGTCTGTCAAAGATAAAATTTTGTTATAATCATTAGTAATTAACTGAGAATACATGTCAGCAAAAGGCAATATATCATAGCCTAAAAAATGAGGACAATATCATTACTTTAATACATATATTTTTATTACAATTAACAACTGTTGTAAAAGTATAAGGTGTTTTAACAAAAATTATTAATAACAATGACATAATAAATGGGAAAAGTTGATTTACAATTATTGTTGACAACTTTTTATTAATATTATTTTTTTTGTAAATCCTGTTTTAAAGAAGGAATCAAGTAAAGGAAGGAGGCAGCATCCTGTTCCTGGAAAAAATGAGAGATCAGTTTGGCATCAGCTGTAATTTTTAATTTATGTATTTAAGAAACCATACTCATGAAGATTAATCCCATTTATGTAAAATTTAATTTATTTATTTTAATTATAACATAAAAACATAAAAAAAGCATGATCAATACCATTAATCATCAATTTTTAGTTGAAGAAAAGTTTCGGAAATTATAGATATTGTATCTTTGATAATTTTTAGAAATCAAGACTTTTGTTTGGCCACCTAGAAAACCCCAGAGCCTTAATCTTAAAGATATTTATATATTTTGAGAGTTAACTCAGGAGAAATTAGCCTTGGGATAAAGAAAGAATGTAAAAACTTTTATAGTTAGATAAAACAAGACTGACCAGAAAAAAAATACATCAATTTATTCAAAATATTTTAAAACTTACATTGCTGTAATATTAACTTTTTTTTTTTTTTTTAAATCAGGCCAGAGTGTAGTTTTAGCTCAGATAAGAGCCAGTGGAAGCTTGTGAAATTTTTAACAAAAACTTTTTTTTTTTTAAAGAAAGTTTGTACATTTAAAATGTTTCTGCTTTTTTTTTTTTTTTTTTTTTTTTTTTTTTTTTTTTTTTCTGTGTTGCAACATTAGGAAGGAATTGGTTAAAAAAAAACCTGGCTGAAAACAGGTGAGATAGCCAGCCAAGCAGCTTGGATTGAAAAGAGATGCTTTTTTTCTTGTGTGTTAACTGTTTTGCCATAAGCCTAGTGAATCTTGTAGGTTTTTTAATTCACATTTTAAATATAAGGCTAGGCAAGTTAGAGATCCAGCAGAAGTTAAATGGTAAGTAAAATTGGCATAACCATTTTTTTTTTAATGAACACAATCCCTTTATTTTTATTTATTTATTTTTATGTGGTGCTGAGGATAGAATGCATTTATCAAAATTTCTCAGTTCACTTCCTTCTTAAAGTCTTTCTTTTAATTTACCCACATTAGAGTTCAGTCTTTGTAAAATGAATTCCATGGTTTTGAACAATGGCAGGCATCCATTTTATGCGTTCAGTACAGAAAAGTCTCTTCACCTGAAAAGTGACCTTGGTATTGTTTTGTTTGCTGTTGTTGTTTCTGGGTTTTTTGTTCATTTGTTTATGAGACCATCTTGCTGTGATGCCCACCCTGGTCTCACACTTGTGGGCTTATTGTCCTGCCTCAGCCTCCTGAGCAGGTGGGACAGCAGGTACAGTGTGCCAGGCCACATCCACTTCTTACCCAAGGGCTGCTCTTTTGTCTAATCCTGAAAACCAGTCCTCTCAGGTCTGGTCTCTGTTGTCTCCTCAGGAATGGGATTTAAATGGAATGAAAGAAGTATCCTTCACATCCTATTTCTTTTCAGCTGATAATGGTTTTTAATATTGGGAATTTCATTTTAAAACACAATTTAGGTTGTTTTAACTAATAGTTCCGCTACTGTGCCAGAGAAGTACCAGAAGTGATTCCTCCATTCTGTTTTTGGTGCCCCTCACTGAACTCATTCCATGTGTCCTTTGCCTGCTCTTCCCATTCCATGCTGACCACCATTCCATTCTGTTCTACTAGACTTACTTACTGCTTTCTACAAAAGTGTGGGAACATGTGCTGCTTGTCCTTCAGAACCAGGCATGTTTCTCTTAACTTAAAGAAAGTCATGGGCCACTTTTTGTTATGGTAAGATGCACGTAACAAGAAATTTACCATTTTATTCTTTTTTTTTATTCCAATAGCTTTGTTTTATTTGTTTGTTTTGCATTTACATGACAGTTGGAAGTATTTTGACATATTATACATTCCTGGGTTGCAACCTAAAACAATTTTGATCTCATTCTCTGGTTGAATATTTTGATCCTTTCTAAGAGTACAGATCAGATTTATTCCCTCAAGAATTTATTTATTTTTGTTTCCAGCTGAATAATATTCCATGGTATGCCAAAGGCATGTTTTGCTTTTACATTCATATGCTTTTGGGCATTGAGGCCTTTCTGACGTGGGCTACCATTAATAGTGCTACTTTGAGCACTAGTGTACATACAGTAACTTGAGTCCTTACATTCAGTTCTTTTTAAAAGATCAATAAGAGGACAATTGATGAATCAGGGGTAATTTGTGACAATAAATATGTCAATATTTATTGGGAAGAATACAGCTCACTTAAGCACTTATTAAAACCTGATGTATACACTCAATATGTTCTCAATGAGTCACCCAGGCCATGAAGGTCCCACTTCATAACAATCACTTGCTGACACCAAGCAGATATGTTGGGTCCTTGTGTTAACTCAAAAAGTAAAGAATTGACATTTCTATAAATTTGTTATTCACTTGTTTCAAAGTAACAGATTTAACAAACATGCATATCTCCACATTAACTTCCTCCAGAGGGCATATATTCTAGGCTATAATTTACTGTTCATAAGCCAGTTTATTGGCATATTAGGAAAACTTATCTATATCAGTAGTTAAGTATGCGCTATCTTCACCCACAACGATTTCCAAAAGTTAATGATTTGTTTTTCAGTGCAGATCAGCAGCATAGGACTGGTTGTGGCATAGCCATTGGCCACCATCATATGGATATAATAATAAACTGGGTCATTGTTCCCCGTAGTTCTTGAGGAGGAGAAGATGTTGTCCAAACAGTACATGAGCACAAATAAACTCATGAGCAGCAGGATGGTCCAGGTGGCCCTCTGCACGGGGGATGCCTTTGGAGAAATCCTGGTGTTGTGAAGGTGCTGGACGTGCCTCCTATGCCTGCACAGGAGGGCCACCATGTACCCACTAGAGAGGGCCATTAACCCTATGAGAAAGACATCCCGGAATACACCTAATACAGAAAATAAATGCCTGAAGAAGTAACTCATTTGGACAATTTTGCAGGGTTCAGTAATAAACACAATGACATTTGAGGTCACATTGGGAATAGCATTAGAGGACAAGGAGAAGTGAGCACTCAAGGACATGTAGAAGGCCCACAGGAAAACAAGGACACACAGGGTCTGCTGTGGGGATTTATGTTTGAACTTGGCCAAGCAGGAGCTTCTGGGGCTGAGGGTGATGGCCTGGAGGACACTCAGCAGGCAGGTGGCACAAATGGAGAAGCCCCTCAGAAACCTGTGCAAGTAGATCACCAATTTACACTTGATGTCATCCCAAAAATCCTGAGAAAGAGCAACATCTGTAGCTATGTACCCCAAAATTGTCATCATCCCTATGTGGACTAGGGCCAAGAGAGCAATGATCAGGTCAGTGGGCTTGAGCCTGTGCTGGAGGAGGAATGTGAAGATGTGGAAGAGAAGGAGGATGGAGTTGGCTGAGATCCCAAGGCCAACTTCGGAGAAAAATGCATTTCTTATGCCAATATAATCATAGAGTTTGTTGGTGATATTCATCTTTTGAGCAATGAATCACATAATATATATCTTAGGAGAAAATGAAGAAAAGACTTTATTTTGAGTAGTATAACACCCATTAATTTCAGCCTCTCCTGTTACCATCAGGACATGTGTGGATTCACCCCAACACACTCTTTTCTCACTTCAGCATTCAAGTCTCTCTGATACTCTCCGTGTGCCATTTTCCTGTTATTACCAAATCATGTCTGGATTGTGTAATGATTTTAGGGCTGTCATCTTTCCTATGCATTCAGAATTATAATGTGCTACTGAAAATAGTTCTAGTTTATAATATCATCTTGAAGTCTTTGGCATAGTGCCTTAATTGGTTTCTATCTTTATCTTCTCAATTCAGCCTCAAGTCCATTTTGAAAATTGTACAATTATTGATGCATTTAAATGGAGGCTTGCATAATAATAGAGAATTCCAACTCTCTCAAGAAATGAATCTTGATGGAGTAGTTGTATACCTGGTTATGTTACTGGAGTTTTATCTTTAGTCTGGTTTATTACCAGACCTAATATCTTTAATACATTAACCAAGCCAACAGTAACAACTACACACTGTAAGACATGTTGTTTGAATATGAATTTAAAATCTACCATTTATTTCAAGTGTGATCTTGAGCAGTCTGTGATGCTTAACTCTTATCATCAAACCTATAAATATGGGCAGGCATATTATCTGAATTCAAGAGCTATTGTGTGTGCAAAGGGTGAAGTACCAAATGTGGAAGTGTTTTTAACATATAATGACATTAAGAAATATTAACCATTATTTTTAATTATGTGATTACTCATAGGTGACTGGAAAGACATTTCAGTTTTTTAATAATAACTACCTCTGTTGCTGCCTCAAAAGAGTTCCATAATTTTGGAACATTTTATCACTATCTGTAGAAAATTCTTTGGTGACATTTTAAGACTGTTTTTGAATCATCAGTGTACCTATATGTCTTATATACATATTATTATTATCACCAGAATAATTGTCCTAAGTGTTCCATGTCCAGTTATCAATTATTATTAGAAATATATTCTAATTTTTTCTACTCAGTCATCTGGAATCAGCTTGGTAATTAAAGTCACAGTGAAAGTGATTCTGAGTCATTCCATTGTAAAGTTTTCACTAAAGTACAAGAAGTTGAACTTAGTCTGAAAGAAGGACTTTCACAAGAGTCCAATTTGTCATCTCCTAGAATAAAGAAATTTCAGTTCAGAGGCCAAGCAGAAACTTGAGACAGAAAATTTGATGTTGATCTGCCAATGTTATATTTCCTATACAAGGAATGTTTGCATTTTATTTCAAGTGTCCTGAAATTGTAGGTATATATTTCAAATCATTTCCAGTCATATTTTTAAAAGTAAATATCATTAGAAAATTATGCATGTGAGGCTAAATCATTTCATGACTCTTTAGAACATGTTAATGTATAAGTCAGTATACTAAACATGGCTGCAGTGGGGCACGACTCTAAATACAGCAGCTTGACAGGCTGAGAAAGGACAATTTTAAGTTAAAAGCCAGCCTAAGCAGTGGTGAGGTGATAAGCAACTCAGTAAGACCCTATCTCTAAATAAAATACAAAATATGGCTGGAGATGTTGCTTAGTGGTTAAATTCACCTGAGTTCAATTCCCAGTACTAAGAAAACAAAAATACTAAGAAACAACAAAAGGTAAACATTCGTGAACATAAGATGCCATGTATAAATCCAAGGTTATGTACATAATTGGTTAAAACTGGCATGCTCTTGTTTGTTTTAATTTTTAATTGGAATATACCCTTTGTGCTTTGATATGGGGCCCAGTATTACAATTCAACATATGTATATAGTGCTTTGGGATCAAAGTGTGTCAATTTCCATCTTCCCCAAAGTTCTCATTTTTATGTTGGAAGCTTGCAAACACTTCTGTGGATACTTTAAGTTTTATAAGTAACTGTTAAGGACTGTAATCACCCTATTGTGGTACAAATCCTGGGCGACTTTTCTCTCTTAACTCTTTTTGGCACTCCACAACCACCATCTATCTCATTTTCTAATCATAGATCTAGGAAGCTTTTCTCTTCACAGCTTCTGTGTGATCAACCTTTTCAGGTTCAATGCATGAGTTTCAGCATGCAATATTTGTGGAAAATGAAAACTCTCTACTACCATTAATGAAGGACAATATTTTCCCTATGATCAGGTAAAGTGACAAAATTTTCTGCATTCACTCATTCAGTGTTTTGGGGTTGTTCTCATAATAAGTCCAGAAGAAAGATTAGAATATTCAAATAAAATGTCCATATGTTTCCAAGCTTTTCTGAATTACATTTGATCATCAGTCCTACATTGTTTTATTTGTGACATCAATGGATATACAAATGGCATATGCTCATTCCTATAAATTGATTTCATATAAGTCAAGTATTTATGGGTACTTTTATGGTATAAGTTTAAATATATTTACATTATCATGTGACAAATAACTTTTAAAGTGTTTTAGGTCAGGGAGAGTAGCCTGAGATAGTAGATTTCCAAGTTAAAACCCAGCCACAGTAGCTTAGCAAGGCCTTAAGCAACTAAGTGAGACGCTGCCTCAAGATGAAAAAAAAAATGATTGGGGTTATGGCTCAGTGTTTAACATTAATGTGAGTTCAATTACTGGTACAGAAAAAAAAATTGCCCTCTTTCAACAACAATAAAAGAGTGTACTATGAAACAAAACAAAAAAATGCATTATGTGACATACAGGATCTGTTTTAAAATTATTTAAACATTTGAACCTTGTAAAAAACAAGCATGAAAACACTCATTGAATGAAATGTTTTTATCACCTGTGTCTCAAGGCCATTGGGTGACATTAAGTTCAGTGTTACTGAGAAATCTGCAGTCCTCCAAAAAGAAATAATGAAAAGCAGGAGTGTATAGTGCCATGAGTTTGCAATCATACTAAAAAATGCATGGATTTGTTTGTTCATTGCCTTAAAGCCAGTGGAAACTTGTTTTCTGAAAGTGAATTTCTGTATTAGTAACAGGAAATCTTAGACTCTTTCCTGATGTCTGCATGAATTCAAGGGACACAATTTGCTGTAATCCTAAGCACAATTATTCTCTCTCCATGTAGTGCCCAGAGAAACCCCAGAAAAATGCTTTTCTAGTCATCCTGCTGTCTCCAATTTTGAACCACAATCATATCAGCAAATGCTTCACATCAAGTATATATGATTAAAATTATGTAAGTATATCACAGTGGTAATGTAAAGAATGTTCTATAGTATTGTCCACGCTGATTACCCATTGTTGTGGGAAAGCATCCTGGGGAATGAGAACCATTCATAAAGGGGAGCTAAGGAAAATCCTGTGGCACCAACCTTCCCTTCTCTGGTCCATCTCAATCACACCTGGCACAGCACACCTTAGGTGATCAGGGGACAGAACACAAGATTTTTGCCATCATTGGGGTGACCGGAGAACCCCTCCTCAATAAGGGTCTTAGGGTTGATGCTGCCAATTTGGTATCTTGATGCCCTCTTGTATCAGCACTAATATTGTACTTTATGCATTTGAGAAATCAAGCTGCCCCAAGACTCCACATTCTCTGGGGAAGGATGTATAAATCACAGTGACTATAACTTGAATTTCTGAAATAGGTCACCCTTGATGAATCCACATCTGGTAAGAGGAAGGAAAATCTAAGTAAGTAGATGAGTAGAGCACATTACACATTTTTTAAAAAAGAAATGTCTACAAATTACAGAACTTCCATTTGTTAGTGCTCATAGTAAAGACTTGGGGACCCTCATGGTGAAGACTCCCTTTAACATCTAGATCATGGAAGCAGTCCTGTTAGACAATGTGTAGTCAACAATACCATGGGTGACTCATGATACATACACCATCATACATGTTCCCTCAAACTAGTGAGAACTGCTCAGGCAGTGGATATGAGCTGGAGGTCAGGACAGAAGTGAGAGAATAACAGGAGGAGAATACCCCTGTGCAAAACTCACTGCAAGTTTGCCTTCTTAGGATGTTCAAATTCCAGGGTGAAGGATTGAAGGGAGCACACATCTGTTCTCTCCTCTGCAGTGTAAGCATCATCCTGCCTCTCTCTCAAGGATGAGATGACAGAGGAATCCTTTTACTTACTCACCTCTAAAGATTGCATGAATTTTCATGATCACACAGCTCCACTTCATTGTTGCAATCTTCCCCATCCTCCCTTCTATTCATTAAGTTAAAAATGGAAAAAAAGGGATGAAGCGGGTGAGATTAGTCCTGCTTCAAGCAATTGGGTTTGGAGCTGTGGTCAATGCAGGCAGCACTTTCTACCTCGTGGCACTTCTAGTGCTGGAAATCTATGAAGAGCACATGGGGAGATGACTGGCACCTCAGGGAGGGCAAAACCATTGCCCAGCAGATGTTAGTCCTGTGAGCACATCTGCTGTGAGATACAGAGACTCTAGCAACATGATGAGCAAAACCCTGCACAAGGTTTTGGCAAATGAATGTCAGCTCTTTGTGAGAAATAGATATGAGAATCATCAGTTTACTTGTGAATTGTCAGTGTTGTAAAGGACAGCCTGGGATTCACAATTAGAGCTACGGGGTTTTAACTTTTAACTATGGGGTTTTAACTACCCCATTTTAACTTTCGCCTGAGAAAAGCCACTAGAAGTGAAAGTGTTCTTTTAAACTAAAGAAACAATAATCCCCAGAGGTACTTCTTCACAGACCCCAAGCTGTCTGTCACTACTAGAAAACCCAAGCAGTCCTGCAGAAGAGACCTTCTCCCTGATTGATGTAGTGATGGAAGATTCAAGTCCTGCTTTCCTGCTCTACACTGTTGGCTTTCCTGTCTGATTTTACCCTTTGAGTTTTAGTAACAAGAAAATTATATAGGTTGACATTTAGCTAGTCATGCTACAGATATGAAAAAGTGAGTTTTGGAAAAAAATCTAAAATGTAGGTACTGTTATCATGGTAGGGTGGGATTTGACTGACCTAAATGTTCCTCTAAACAAAATTAGATTCAAATGTTTCCAATCTAACAGAAATTGCAAAGGGTATTCCTCTTTAGTGATGAAATCATAAAGGACTCATGAATACAATTATTCTTCCTCCAAACTATTCTGAATTATATTCCTGGGTGTTTTGGAGCCAGTAATGGGAAACGACCAGCATGTTCATTTGATTTTTTAAAATATTTAATGTATATTCAAAACTTATCATCATTGCCCTTTCCTAACTGATAGAGTACAACGTAGGGGAATTTTTAATTTGTGAAATTAAATTGAATGCAAAGGCATATTGAAAAAGTTTAAGTAGATATTTAATACTAGTGTGAGTTTTCCTTCTACAAAATGAGGTTTTGAACATAGTACCTCATTTCCTTCTAAAGATTTTAAAAATTAAAATGATTCAAACTTTGAAAGTCACTTGCCGATTCTCTATCTGTTTATGCACATGACAGAAGCAAAGGTATAGATAATAAAATGTGCAATTAAAACTTATGGCTTTCCTGGATATATATATATATATATATATATATATATATATATATATATATATGTATCAGTAAATAATATATAGACTCTAGAATAGATAAGTTGTTACTAGATATCACTAAATTACAAAAATAAATGGAAAAATTAAAATTAATTAATATTCTCTATGAGAAATTGAGTAACTTTAGGAGTATCTAAATTGAAGAAGCAAACATTCTTAGAAGAGAATATCCTCATTGTACCATGAGAACACAGTACTCTGGGCTCAGTAGGGCTGTTGAGCTGATGTCTCCTGCAGCTATCAGACACTTCACTAAAAGGCACAGATTCCCTCCTCCCACAGCTTTTCTAGGGCCACCCAAACACTAATTCTGTATCTGAGGACACAGAGTCACTTACCCAGATGTCTGAGGCAGGGAAGGACTCAGAGAAGTTGAGAAGCACCGAAAGAGATGTGAGGTTTTAGGAAAGGATGTCTTTAAGTCCTGTCTCTTCAGGGATGTAATTTTAGTGTCTGCAAAGGTGACAAGATCCCACTGGAGGACACAGAACTGTGGCTTTCCCAGTGGAACATGTCCCCTGTCTCATAGTTTTACTTTCTTCTCTGGTGGATAACAACAGTCCTGGGAGAGCTGGGCCCCAAACTTTTCTCTAAGTTCCCTGGAAACTTCAGGAGAGAGATCTTGATTGGGTCCATGTCCCCATCATATTGACAAGCCCAGTTACTCTCATTCTGATCCTGAGGTCAAATGAGTTCAAACCATTCCACAACTGACCATGCTTCTATTTTGGGCTGATGGATTCCTGGCACCCATCATGGTTTCCCAGTGGCTCTGAGGGTCCTCGCCCTAAAATGTGTGATGGGCTCTTTCCCCCTGGTTTGTTCCCACATAGAGCACCCTGTTTCTGGGTACTGTTGGTTCTTTGTGCCTTCGTTTTCTGTTAGGCACAGGGTCTCTGTTCTAATGCTTAAGTCCTTGTTCTAGCAGTCTGTCATGATATATTTTTTTTTCATCACAACTTTTGGTAATTTGAGTTTTTTCTCTCTTTGTTAGCTTGGCTAAGAGTTTCTCAATTTGGTTAATTTTTTCACAAACATTTTGTTTTTCAATTTGTTGAATTTTTTTTGTTTCAATTTTATTGATTTCAACTCTGATTTTAATTATTTTGCCTTCTACTGCTGTTGGTGTATATTTGTCATTTTTTTCCTAGGGCTTTGAGATACAATTTTATTATTTTTATTTGGCTATTTTCTATTCTTTTAATGAATGAGCTCAATGCAATAAACTTTTCTCTTAGAACTGCCTTCATAGTGTCCCAGAAATTTTTATATGTTGTATCACTATTCTCATTTCTAAGTATTTTTTTAAATTTTATCTCTGATTTCTTTTGTCATCCATTGGTCATTCAATAGTGAATTATTTACTCTCCAGGTGTTAGAGTATGTACTATTTTTATTTTACATTTGATTTATAATTTTGTTCCATTATTATGATCTGATAAAATGCAGGTAGTATCTCTAAGTTTTTTTGTTTTTCTTTCTTTTTTTTTGTATTTGCTACTATTTCCTTTGTGGCATAACATATGGATCCATGTGCTGCTGAGAAGAAAGTGTGTCGATGGGGAGGGAATATTCTATATATGTCTGTAAGTCAACATATTGATTGAATTATTGATTTCTATAGTTTCTTTGTTTAGTTTTTGTTGGGAAGATCTATCCAGTCGCGAGAGAGATGTATAAAATTCACCCAGTGTTATTGTGTTGTGTTCTTTTTTGTTCTTGTATTTGAGAAGGGTTTGTTTGACATAGATGCCACAGTTTTTCAAACATACATATTTTATGATTGTTATGTCTTGTTGAATTATGAATTCCTTAAGCAGTGAAATCTCCTTCTTTATCTCTTTTCACTAGCTTTGGTTTGAAGTCCAGTTTTCTGTTATGAGGATGGAAAAACCCTGCTTATTTACATGATGCATGTGAGTGATGTGTTTTACCAACCCTTTCAGCTTAAATCTGTGGATTTCTTTTCCTGTGTGATGAATATCTTGAAGGCAACATATTGTTGGGTTTTTAAAATCCAATCTGTCAGTCTATGTCTTTTTAAATTTTTTTTTATTTGTCAATAGACCTTTATTTTATTTATTTCTATGTAGTACTGAGAATCCAGACCAGAGCTTCACATATACTAGGCACTGAGCCAGAACCCCAGACACAGTCTATGTATTTTAATTGATGAGTTTAGACCATTTCCATTTGGGGTTATTATTATTATATGATTTGTATTCCTGGATATTTTGGTTTCTTTTGTTTTTTAACTTGACTTGGTTTCTCTTTGACTTACCTTTACTTTAATGTGTTTCTGCCTTTGCTAATTTTCATTGTTGTTTTTCATTTCCTCCACCTGGAATATTTTACTGAGCATGCTCTTTAGTGTGGGCTTTCTCACTGTGAATTCTTTTAACTTTTGTTCATCATGAAAGGTTTTTTTAAATTTCATCATCAAATCTGAAGCTTAATTTTGCTGAATATAAGAGTCTTAGTTGGCATCCTTTTTATTTTCCAGAGCTTTGTATATGCTATTCCACAATCTCCTGGCTTTGAGGGTCTGGGTTGAAAAACCTGTTGATATCCATATCGGTATCCCCCTATATGTGATCTGATTCCTCTCTCATGGCCTTTAACAGTTTATTCTTATTCTGTATGCTAGGCATTTTTATTATAATGTACCTTGGTATAGATGTGTTTCAATTTTTTACATTTGGTATCCTGTAAGCCTCTTGTATTTGGTTTTCCAATTCATCCTTCATGTTTTAGAAATTTTCTGATATTATCTCGTTGAAGAGATTGTGCATTCCTCTGGTTTGAAATTCTGTTCCTTCCTCTATCCCAATAACTCTTAGATTTGGTCTTTTGATGCTATCCCATAATTCTTTTTAATTTTTATTTTATTTATTTATTTATTTTTATTTATTTTTTTTAATGTTGGTTGTTCAAAACATTACATAGTTCTTGATATATCATATTTCACATTTTGATTCAAGCGGGTTATTCTGAAATTCATCCATCACTTTAATTATGTATATTATGAACTCCTTCTCTGACATTTCATTGACTGTGCTGTCCTTGGATTTTGTTATCATAGTATCCTGGTTTGTTTGGTGCATTTTGTTTTCTTGTTTTTTCATGTTGTCTATGCATCTTCCTTTCCTGCAGTGAGGATCCTTTCAGATTATCTGTACCTCACCTTGGTGTTGGGCTTCCAGACCCTGGTGGTATCTTATGATGGATGCTACTACAACTAAAGTTGGTGGTGGCAACAATGGAGTTAACTTAAGAGAGCAGTGGGGTATCCCAACATGAATTCAAACTCTTACAGAGATGGGGCTGAAAGGGGGGGCTTTACACTGGCTTTGGATGCCTGTTCTGATGCAGCTGCTCTTAGGCCTTGTCTTTCGTCACAAGGTGGTGGCTACTGTGTGTTGCGGGCCATGTCCCCAGATGGAGGTAGGTTAGGCCTGGAATCCCAGGTGGATCAAGGGGTAGACCTGCACTTAACCTGGTCCTGGATTCCCCCAAAGATTGGAGGCGGTGGTCCTCGGCTTGAACCTGAGCTCTGGCGTGGTTCTGCCTGTTGGCGGCTGGGTGAATCCAGGCCACCTGGGCCAGGGCTCCCACACAGGTCAGCAAAGGTGGTCCAAGAACCAGGTTTTGGCTCCTTGGTTTTCTCCATTAATATTCTGATTGCAATGTTGTTCAATTTTGTTTTAATTTGTATCATTCTTTTTCTGTTGCTTACTTTGGATTTAATTTACTTTTCATCTTCTGATTTCCTAAAGTAGGGGTTTAGATGATTGAGTTTAGATTTCCTTTTCCAAAATATACATTGAGTTCGAATAATTTACTCAGTTACTGATTTTACTGCATATCACAATTTTGATAGATTACTTTTCCATTTTATTTCAGCTAACATTCTTTCTTGATTTGTATTGCTTTGTGCCTTATTCAGAAGAATAAACTCCCCAAGCATTTGGGGGAGTTGCCCATTATCTCTCTGCTTTCTATCTTAAGTAAATTAGGGTCCTAGATGAGTATCACATTATAATTTGTTTAAAGTTTTGGGTAAGGCATGTTTCAACCTAGTCTTTTAGGATGTGGTCTGACTTGCTGAATGTTTCTTGCAAACTTGAATGTGTGTCCTGACCTTGTTGGAAGAAGTAATGTGTAAAGGTCAATTAGATCCAGTTGATTGGTAGCACTGGTGAATGTAACTCTGTCTTTACTTATTTTCTGCCTGCTGAATCTCTTCATTCCCAATGAATGAGTGTTGAAATCTCCAGTTATGATATACATCATACTGTTTCTCATTACAGTTTTATCCATTTTTCACTCTTGTATATTTATATCTTTTGAGGAATGACCCCTTTGTCATTATGTGATGAGCCCTTGGTCCCCGATAATTCCCTAAAATTCTTATGAACACTGGAATTAATATTTCTGCATATGCTATTTTCATTTTATTGGTTTGGTATTCCATACTTTCCCTGCCTTATGTAATCTAATTGAGACATTTACACTATTGCATGTGTCATTTTTCATCAAATATTTTTGGATTATTTTTTGTACCAGAGATTAAACCCTGGCCCCACTTTGTCACTATACCACATCTCCAGCCGTTTTACGATTTTTTTTTTTTTTAATTTTGACACAGGATCTCAACAAGTTACTTAGGCCCTCACTAAGTTGCTGAGGCTGGCCTCTACATTGTGATCCTTTTGACTCTGCCTCCAGAGTCAGTGGAATTACAGGCATGTGCCACTGCACCTGGTGCAAATACAGTTTTTTCAACTTATTTTACTAGTTGCCCAGGAATTTGAAATATATATTTATAATAAATCCTAGCCCACTTCCAGATAACCACCTATTTTACAAGTATGGCCAGTATCCGAAGTGTTGCTATCATTCATCTTACTTACCCAGTTAGCATTGCATCAATCAATACCATGTGGCTATTTTATTTTTATTCTGGATAAACTGATTCCTTAGTGTTTTCCTCCAATTTCACTGTAATGTACTAAGACATTATTTTCTTTGCTCTAAATAGACTTCTTCAGATTCACATCATCAGGTTTGGTAAATTTGTCCATTATTCTCTCCTAGTATTCCCTGATTTTGGTTCCTTCCTGTGGTTTTAATGACAGATATTTTAGAATAATTAATAGGCCACTTATGTACATTTCACGTTTAAACATTTTATTATCACTCTCTCTGAGTTTTGTTACTTTTTGACTTGTTTTGAGGTATTTTGGAGACTTATTCTGCAGTGTCTAGTCTTCCCCCAGGTCCATCATGAATTTTTACATTGCAGAAGTTACGTATTTTTGTCATTGTGTTTTCATTAGATTCTGTTGAAAGTTCCATCTCTCTCCAGAAAAAAGGTAATTTTTACATATTATATCTGTATTAACTTTAATTTTTAAAATTTGTTCTTTTTTTAATGGAATGAAACTGAAAATCAATGATAAAAGAAGGAAGGAAAAATCAAGCATCACTTGGAGAATGAACAATAGGTTGCTGAATGATCAATGGGTTTTAGAAGACATCAAGGAGGAAATTAAAAACTTCCTAGAGTTAAATGAAAACACAGACACAACATATCGGAATCTATGGGACACATTGAAAGCAGTTCTAAGAGGAAAATTCATTGCTTGGAGTTCATTCCTCAAAAAAAGAAAAAACCAACAAATAAATGATCTCATACTTCATCTCAAATTCCTAGAAAAAGAAGAGCAAAACAACAGCAAAAGAAGTAGAAGGCAAGAAATAATTAAAATCAGAGCTGAAATTAATGAAATTGAAACAAAAGAAACAATTGAAAAAATTGACAAAACTAAAAGTTGGTTCTTTGAAAAAATAAATAAAATTGACAGACCCTTAGCCATGCTAATGAAGAGAAGAAGAGAGAGAACCCAAATTACTAGCATACGGGATGAAAAAGGCAATATCACAACAGACACTTCAGAAATACAGAAGATAATCAGAAATTATTTTGAATCCTTATACTCCAATAAAATAGAAGATAGTGAAGGCATAGATAAATTCCTTAAGTCTTATGATCTGCCCAGATTGAGCCAGGAGGATATAGACAACCTAAACAGACCAATAACAATAGAGGAAATAGAAGAAACCATCAAAAGATTACCAACTAAGAAAAGCCCAGGACCGGATGGGTATACAGCAGAGTTTTACAAAACCTTTAAAGAGGAACTAACACCAATACTTTTCAAGCTATTTCAGGAAATAGAAAAAGAGGGAGAACTTCCAAATTCATTCTACGAGGCCAACATCACCCTGATTCTGAAACCAGACAAAGACACTTCAAAGAAAGAAAACTACAGACCAATATCTCTAATGAACCTAGATGCAAAAATCCTCAATAAAATTCTGGCGAATCAGATACAAAAACATATCAAAAAAATTGTGCACCATGATCAAGTAGGATTCATCCCTGGGATGCAAGGCTGGTTCAATATACGGAAATCAATAAATGTTATTCACCACATCAATAGACTTAAAAATAAGAACCATATGATCATCTCGATAGATGCGGAAAAAGCATTCGACAAAGTACAGCATCCCTTTATGTTCAAAACGCTAGAAAAATTAGGGATAACTGGATCATACCTCAACATTGTAAAAGCAATCTATGATAAGCCACAGGCCAGCATCATTCTGAATGGAGAAAAATTGAAGGCATTCCCTCTAAGATCTGGTACAAGACAGGGATGCCCTCTCTCACCACTTCTGTTCAACATAGTCCTCGAAACACTGGCCAGAGCAATTAGACAGACGAAAGAAATTAAAGGCATAAAAATAGGAAAAGAAGAACTTAAGATATCACTATTTGCAGATGATATGATTCTATACCTAGCAGACCCAAAAGGGTCTACAAAGAAGCTATTAGAGCTAATAAATGAATTCAGCAAAGTGGCAGGATATAAGATCAACACGCATAAATCAAAGGCATTCCTGTATATCAGCAACAAACCCTCTGAAACGGAAATGAGGACAACTACTCCATTCACAATATCCCCCCCCAAAAATAAAATACTTGGGAATCAACCTAACAAAAGAGGTGTAAGATTTATACAATGAAAATTACAGAACCCTAAAGAAAGATAAAGAAGAAGACCTCAGAAGATGGAAAAATATACCCTGCTCATGGATAGGCAGAACTAATATCATCAAAATGAGGATATTACCAAAAGTTCTCTATAAGTTCAATGCAATGCCAATCAAAATCCCAACAGCATTTCTTGTAGAAATAGATAAAAGAATCATGAAATTCATATGGAATAATAAAAGACCCAGAATAGCAAAAACAATACTAAGCAGGAAGTGTGAATCAGGCGGTATAGCGATACCAGACTTCAAACTATACTACAGATCAATAGTAACAAAAACAGCATGGTACTGGTACCAAAACAGGCGGGTGGACCAATGGTACAGAATAGAGGACACAGTAACCAATCCACAAAACTACAACTATCTTATATTTGATAAAGGGGCTAAAAGCATGCAATGGAGGAAGGATAGCATCTTCAACAAATGGTGCTGGGAAAACTGGAAATCCATTTGCATCAAAATGAATCTGAATCCCTATCTCTCGACATGCACAAAAGTTAACTCAAAATGGATCAAGGAGCTTGATATTAAATCAGAGACACAGCATCTGATAGAAGAAAAAGTTGGTTATGATCTACATACTGTGGGATCAGGCTCCAAATTCCTCAATAGGACACCCATAGCACAAGAGTTAACAACTAGAATCAACAAATGGGACTTACTCAAACTAAAAAGTTTTTTCTTAGCAAAAGAAACAATAAGAGAGATAAACAGGGAGCCTACATCCTGGGAACAAATCTTTACTCCACACACTTCAGATAGAGCCCTAATAACCAGAATATATAAAGAACTCAAAAAATTAGACAATAAGATAACAAATGGCCCAATCAATAAATGGGCAAAGGACCTGAACAGCCACTTCTCAGAGGAGGACATACAATCAATCAATAAGTACATGGAAAAATGCTCACCATCGCTAGCAGTCAGAGAAATGCAGATCAAAACTACCCTAAGATACCATCTCACTCCAGTAAGATTGGCAGCCATTAGGAAGTCAAACAACAATAAGTGCTGGAGAGGATGTGGGGAAAAGGGCACTCTTGTTCATTGCTGGTGGGACTGCAAACTGGTGCAGCCAATTTGGAAAGCAGTATGGAGATTTCTTGGAAAGCTGGGAATGGAACCACCATTTGACCCAGCTATCCCCCTTCTCGGTCTATTCCCTAAAGACCTAATAAGAGCATGCTACAGGGACACTGCTTCATCGATGTTCATAGCAGCACAATTCACGATAGCAAGATTGTGGAATCAGCCTAGATGCCCTTCAATAGATGAATGGATAAAAAAAATGTGGCATTTATACACAATGGAGTATTACTCTGCATTAAAAACTGACAAAATCATAGAATTTGGAGGGAAATGGATGGCATTAGAGCAGATTATGCTAAGTGAAGCTAGTCAATCTTTAAAAAACAAATACCAAATGACTCCTTTGATATAAGGGGAGGAAACAAGGACAGGGTAGGGACGAAGAGCCTGAGAAGAAGATTTACATTAACAGGGTTGAGAGGTGGGAGGGAAAGGAAGTGAGAAGGGAAACCGCATGGAAATGGAAGGCGATCCTCAGGGTTATACAAAATGACATATAAGAGGAAAGGAGGGGTAAGACAAGATAATACAAATGGAAGAAATGATTTACAGTAGAAGGGGTAGAGAGAGAAAAGGGGAGGGGAGGGGAGGGGAGGGGAGATCGTAGAGAATAGGACAGACAGCAGAATACATCAGACACTAGAAAGGCAATATGTCAATAAATGGAAGTGTAACTGATGTGATACAGCAATCTGTATACGGGGTAAAATTGGGAGTTCATAACCCACTTGAATCAAACTGTGAAATATGATGTATTAAGAACTATGTAACGTTTTGAACGACCAACAATAAAAAAAAATAAAAAAAATAAAATTTGTTCTTTTTAGTTATACATGGCAGTAGAGTTCATTTTGATATGTTTATACAAACATGGGGAATATCTTATTCTAATTAGGATGTCACTTTTGTGGCTGTACATGATGTGGAGTTTCACTGGTCATGTATTCATATATGAACAGAGAAAACATATGTCTATTCATTCCACTGTCTTTCCTATTTCCATTTTATTTCCCCCACTCCCTTCCCCTTTTTCAAACTCACTGAACTTCTATACCCCCTCCAATTGTGTGTTAGCACCCATATATGGGAGAGAACATTCATTATTTGGTGTTTTGCATGCTGTTGCATATTGACAATAGCTCATTTAAAGGATCATCTTCTAATTCCAGTATCAGGGAGATCAGTAGGTCTCCTTATAATAATGTTACTTCATTTTGTTTAGAGATCAAAGGGTCCCTCTTGGTCACATATCTAATAATTTTTCATATAAATTTTATAAGCTACATTGGAAGCAGAATTTTATATTGTTTTTGCCCAAGGACAGTGCATGCTGCCTCTAATAAACTGATTCCTTAGTGTTTTCCCTCAATTTCACTGAGACATGGTTTTCTTTGTTCTACATAGAATTCTTCAGATTTCCTTCATCAGGTTTGGTAAGTTTGCACAGCTCTCCCCTGAGTACTATCATCCAGGAAAGAATGTGCCTCGGCTTACCTCAACCACTATCCACTAGCTCTGCCTCAAATATTCTATCGATTGATTCATTTTAGTATGGAGATTTATTAACTTTTAAAAATTAGAGCATAATGTCTATACATATTAGTTGAGTTTATCCCAAGAAACTCATACATGCTGTTTTATTTCTTATTAAATCCTCTTTTCTTTTCTTTCTTTCTTTCCTTTTGGTTTCAAGGATTGAACCAAGGGACACTTAATCACTGAGCCACATTCCCACCCCATTTTTAGTATTTTTTTTGTTTTTGTTTTTGTTTTGAGACAGGATCTCACTGAGTTGTTCACAGACTCCCTAGTTTGCTGAGGATGGCTTTGAACTCACAATCTTTCTGCCTCAGTCTTCCAAGCTGCTGGGATTACAGGTGTGCACCACCATACCCAGCTCATCATTGAAATTTGATTGGCATCTTGAAATCTGAAGTTGAGAACTTGGAAACCATGGAACACAGGACCCTGTAGTACTCAGAAACCAGGTTCTCTATGTGACAGTTCTTAAAGAAGAAAATGCCTATCATACATTGCAGGGAGAGGACCCTCAGAGCCATTGGGAGGGCTCAGGTTTGAGGAATCTCACCAGAGTACAGGAATTACAAAGTCTGAAATAAGTTCACACTAATTTAAAGTTGGTATCAAAGTAATAAAATTGCTGTTGGCTACATGATCTGACCCTTCAGCTGTTACATGCTTTTGTGTCAGGGTAACTTAGGGAACGCTTGGAGCACAGCTCTCCCCTGAGTACCAGCATCCAGGAAAGAATAAAGGAAAATTAAGAAACACATAAATGTTCCACATGGGACACCATACTTGTCTCTTCCCAGGGGAGATCTTATCAGACTTATAGAGGCACTAAAATTACCTTTCTGTGGAGAAATGAGCTATGCTGGTTTGTCTGAGGTCATTGCATCCCCTGCAAACCATCTGGTAAGTGCCTCTCTGTTCCAGATGGGGGAAGGCAGGGCCTGAACCAGTGGTCTCCCAGTCAGATTTCAGGTTTGGATCAGCAGCCATCTCCAATTACCATCTGCAACTCAAAGGCTGTTTTCCTTCCACTCCATGGGAAAATTTCTTGCTAGCATTCTTATTGCTTTAATTTAGTGACTAATAAAATTAGTAGTTTTTAATATAAAATGCTATTGATAAATTTAGATATGAAATCCTGTAATTGATTTCAATTATACATTCCTTTGCTGGAATATAATGACTTTTGTTCACTTAATATCATTTATCAAGGAACATGTTATTCTCCTTTCATTTTACAGACTTTTGCTATAAGTTTCGCTAAATATACTCAATTTTTCTTTTAGCTTCTTTGTAATCTATTAAAGCTTTTAAAAAATAAAGTGATCTGTAATTTAAGTTATTAAAAAGAATTTTTAAAATGCATGTTGTAGCTCACTGGTAGAGCACATTTAAGGAACTGGGTTTGATCATCAGCACCACATAAAAATAAATAAATAAAATAAAGTTAATTTAAAAAAAAATAATTCGAAGAGAGGTTCTTCATTCAAAGTATCACCTTTTTTTTATTAGTTGTTCAAAACATTACATAGCTCTTGACATATCACATTTCATACATTTGATTCAAGTGGGTTATGAACTCCCACTTTTCCCCCATATACAGATTGCAGAATCACATCGGTTACACATCCACGGTTTTACATACTAGTGTCTGTTGTATTCTGCTATCTTTCCTATCCTCTTCTATCCCCCCTGCCCTCCCCTCCCCTCTCATCCTCTCTCTCTACCCCATCTACTGTACTTCATTTCTCTCCCTTGTTCCCTTGTTTTCTTTTCTTTTCTTTTTTTTTTTTTTTGGAAGGAGACCCTCATCGTTATACAAAATTACATATAAGAGGAGCTGAAGGGAAAGGGGGAAAAACAAAGTATCACTTTTGAAAGAGTTTGAATATGCACATACATACAAAATACTAACCAGCATTTTCTCACAAAAACCTTTTTTGCACTCCTACTAATTTAACAAACATTACATTAGTGGAGACACTACTTCACATGACCTCTCTCCACTGGGCCATGTCTTATCAGGGGATAATGAAAGTTGGACTGTAATTACATCATAAATAAAAGAACCAACGATGGTAGAAATTTTCTTTGCCTTGATAGAAAAGGGCTTAGAATCTAATTTATCAGAATTTGGTGAGGATGAAAGCTGTCCATGTATTTTTTGATCATATATTTAAAAATATCTCTTATAATTTCATTAATAGTAGATATGTCAAACCCATAAATGAGGGTAAAATTTCAAAACAAAATTTGTATTTATTTTATTCATTGATTATTAATGTATTTAACAGAACTGGGCATAGATATAGCACTTGTTGAGCACATTCATGGCACTGGGTTTGATCCTCAGTACTGTATAAAAATAAATAAAATAAAATTATCACCTGTGCTACATCCTCAGACCTTTTTATTTTTTAGACATCATCTCACTAAGTTGCCCAGGCTGGCCTAAACCTTGTGATTCTGCTGCTTCAGCCTCCAGAATTGCTGGAATTACACGTGTGCCCAGGTATAACAAAATGTTCTCCTCTTCCCTGAACTCATGTTTTGTGTTAGATTTTTGATGCTGCCCACCTCCTGATAAGTACTTATAAGTACTTAAGATAAATGTGAATAAATTTAGTTTTCTTGGTAATAAAGCACAAAGGATATGATGGGAAAGGAAAAGGAAAGTCATTTAGTGAGAACATGATGCTGTCTTTGTTGCATTATTGGGATGATCAGAGAGACCTTCTCACAGAGGACACTTAGTATTTCTGAGTGTTGACAGTTCATGATGTTGAGAATGCAGCTCTAGGTCTTTTCTGCTTCTTTCCTTTGCAATTGTAATTACCCATTTTTTTATAGTTTTCTTAAATTATGTGTAAAATATTGACACGGTAGATACCCATGTGTAAGCAAGCACTCCAAACTATACTTTAAAAATATTTTAATTTGCAACACAGAGTATATAATTCTTACTTTGTGTGTGTGTGTGTGTGTGTGTGTGTGTGTGTATGGGGAGGGAGTTTTGGGGCAAGTGGATGCCATACTTGTCTTCATGTAGTCCTCAGATTTTCTAGTTCATCCTCCCTGACCTCATGAATTTCACAAATACTGTGCCCTTGATGTAGGACAGATGATTCTGGATATCTGAGGAATTTCAGGAAGTAATTTTATTTAAGCTGCAGTGGTTCAGATGAGCTAACGCTAAAAATCTCTGGACCCTTGATGTGAAAATTCTTTAGAATTTTCTTTAGTCAGTGGGATGAATACACGACAGTGGGTGGGTACCTAACTGTTGCTTTCATGGGCTGGACTTGTAGCTCAGTGGTAGAGCAGTTGCCTAGCACATGTGAGGTTCTCGTTTTGATCCTGAGCACCACACAAAAATATATAAATGAAATAAAGTTAACTTCAATAAAAAAGAAATGCTTTGTCTCATATTTTAGGTCAGACAGATGTTTCCCAAGTTTTTTTCCAAGAAAATCAAAAAATAGTAACCTTTGCACAATAAGAAGCTTGATTACAGACCTACTTATTACAAGGAGAAACCTGCCCTTTACAACCAAGGAATCTTTGACCCACAATAAACTCTCCACAGAGATCCTGCTGACAGTCTTTGTGAAGCTCTTGTTGACTAGGAGAGAAGCTTATAGGTTATAATTGTGATGGGGACTTTGGAAAGCTCAATTATGGTGAGGAGTTTTTTGGTGGGTACCTTGTGGCTTTCTCATCCTTAGCACCAGCTGTTGAGTTGGTGATGATTTTGCTTTCCCCCAGTTTCCTCAGTCTCCCCCAGTTCTCTTGTTCTTTTCCAGCTCAAATTCTGCCAAAAGTTGGGGTGTGTTGACCAGTGTACCTCCAGATCTAACTCACTCCAGTGTGCATGGTCACTCTCATTTCTTGAAATTTTTCCCCTATTTTTACCTTTTTTTTAAATAAAAAGAACAATATTAATGGCAATCATGGTGAAGTCAGCTACTGTGGTGTAGTGATATCTAGCCAAGCTGTGCTCTCTCAGGTACCTAAGTCACCTGGCTAAAGGCCAGTCATAAATCATCATGCCTCACATTCATCTTGAGAAATATGCAGTTTACACTCATGTCATGGACAAAAATACAATTCCTTCCTCCCTTCCTTTCCTTACCCTGTCATCAGGTCACTGATGTAACCATACATACCCACACTCACAGGGGGGTTTGCTGAGGTCTTTCTTTCTCTCATCATACTCCCAATTTCTCCTAAGTGCTGGCTCAGGAGCACCAACATGACCATTTTTCACTTATCTATGGTCAATTTGATGACAGCATAGAGCTCAAGATTGCCTCTGGTCTTAGTAATTGCAAAATAAAACAATGTCTGAAGTGAATGCTTTAAGGATTCAGGTATTAGTAGGAATGTGAACGGTGTTCTCTCTCTCCCATGGGTTGGCCAGCTTTCACCATGAACGCCAAGGTCCTTCAACCTGAGTGTAGACTGTGTATGTGCAGACTTTTCTCTGAATTTTGTTATTCCATTCACATATTGTTTTTTCACATCACTGCTCATATGGCCTCTCCTTTTTCTTTTCTGTTGTGGGCTTACAATTGTGAGCTGTTTTAGAGATTTTCTCCATGTTACTTTCCCTGTGATTTATCTCCTTATTGATCTTCCTCCAGTCTGTCTGAAAGCAACTGGATTTCTCCCATGTACAAGAAAACATTCTTGAACCTGAGTCATTAGGTGAGTCCGCTCCATTTTGAAATTGTCATTTGCAAGAGTTCCTATATTATCCTGCTCTGTGTGGAGAGCATCTGTCCTTTCCCCTGACCCCCTGAACTTTGCAGTCTCCCCCAGTGTGAGTTTGAAGAGGCATGGATAGGAAAAGACACGGCAGATTTCTTTTTGCTTGTTTTCAGAACATATTGATATTCTCCAGAAAAAGATTGTCTAATGCAATGTTCAGAATGTCTATCTACCTATCTTTCAGTAATTACATACAGATATAACAATGATTCCTGGAGCATGGGCTTCACTAATATAGGTGTGGTATATAAATTTGGAGAGAACTGATGCTTGGTGATAGTTTGTGTGGTCTTTTGGGGGGCTCCATGCAAGCTAACATCAGGGGTGGCTGGTGGATGCACCTGATGGGGTCACTTTCCTGGATTCATGGTATGGTGAAAGGAGATCAGCTTTTCTGCCTCAAGGAAGATTTGTTGGTTTCAGGTAGTGACCCCCTTAACCTCATGACAGCTTGTGCAGCATCTGCATACATCTGTCTATGCTCATCCATTTATGTTTGTAGGACTCCAGTACCTCAGTAAATCTGAGAATTATGTAGTCCTATCTCTTCAGATTACAGATTTTTCAAACAGGCTACTACCTCACCTGTTTATAAGGTTATGTAGTTTTAAGACTTATTTTTTCAAAAGAGTTTTCAAGGGAAGCCTGAATTTCCTGGGAATAACTTGAGAATTCAAGTTGACAGCAGGATTTATCTCATATTATTCTTTTAGGATATGATGTGAAAGGTTTTGCTCATTAATTGATCCTACTCCTTTGAAATATTATCTGGATATATTTTGTAACTTAAATGCAAGAGATGTGTAGAGAATGGGTGTATATTGTTTACAAATAAATGAAAAGTTAAGAAGACCATTTAGTGCTGTGTGCTTAAAGACAGTCTATGACTTCATGACAGCCTGTGACTTGTAAAACTCAGTATGGGATGATAACATGAGTATTTGTGATGTCTCTACTTGGCATATCAGAGGTATGAAGCTTAATTATCTGAGTGTGCAAATAGATAAATTTACTTGATTAATATGTTAGAAACCAAACTTTTTTCTAATTGTTATTATGAAGTATCTATTTTAAAAATCAAAATTTTCAAATTGTTGAGACCTAGTGTCCACCCACCTCTGAATTTTTACTTGCAGCCACATCTGTGGCACCTGAACAGTGCAGCTGTCCCTCAGTAATTGAAGAACTGCATCTCTGTGTGGCTGTGAAAACAGTGTATACTCACATGTTTAATTTCAGAAAATAAATCTGTGCTAATACATGACAGGAACCTATTATCCCATGTTCTCTCCCTCATCTTATGGATGAATAAAGGCTTCAGTTAAAGCAAACAGCTGCATGGTGCAGAACATTATTCAACATGGTGGGCACCCCCAAGTTCTGTAGTGTGTGGTTTGAATTTGAGGTATCCTCCAAATGCTCATGTGTGATGCAAGGCAAGAAGATTTAGAGAAAAAGTAATTGGGTTATGAGAGCCTACATCCAATCAGTGCATTCACTGTGAATCCTTTTATGGGATTAGTTGAATGTAAACTGAGGGTGGTGAGGTGTGGCTGGAGGAAGTGGGTCATGATTGGGGGTGTATATTTTGTATCTGGCAAATGGAGTGTCTCTTTGCTTCCTAATTATTTTGTGAGCCACTTCTCTCTGCCAGAGTCTTCCACCATAATCTCCTGTTTCATCTCAGGCTTTGAAGAATGGAGCTGCCCATCTGTGAACTGAGACCTCTAAACCCCCCCTCCCAAAACCCCATGAGCCCCCAAAGAATCTTCTTCTCTAAAATTGTTCTTGGCAGGTCTTTTAGTCACAGTAGAACAAAGCTCACTGAATGACTAGTATAACTTTTACACTAGATTTTCATAACTCTGCAGAGACATTGTTTCTTGCTCTTGGAAGACTTGAAAGCTTGGGCTCACATGGGAAACCACTAACTAAATCCTTAGAAAAGAATCATCCCAGTCCATTTAAATATGTCTGTGTTTATACTATGATTGCATATGCCTCTGACCTGCTGAAAAAAAAGCCTACAGTGTGTTTCTGATAATAATTGATAACTGCATTCTGATAAGACTAGGTTTTTCTGTTTTGAGTTTCTAGAATATTTAAGACTTAAAGGTACATATGATGATTCCAAGAAATGACTTTTTAATTTGCATGTGTCCAGCATTTAGGGATTATTAAAAGTATGCTACTTTCATATTAATTTTTCTTTGATTTTTCAAGCTATAACAGAGCTGGAAATATTTTAAAACTCTCAAGTCATATATGGAGGACTATTTGATAATAACAATAATGGTTGGTATTAGTATCCTGGGCATTATTGGATATTTGATACAATCACACAGACAATAGCTACAAAAAGCAATTTTTGTGATTACTCGTATTTTCAAATAATATTAATGGTCCAGATGTGTTTGTTGACCTCTCTAGTCTTGAATTTAATAGCATCAGATTGTTTACATAAAACCACAGTTTTTGACTGCAGACGCTCCTTAGACACATTTGTGTTCTACCAATAAATCATATTCTAGCCATTAACCAGAACAAAGAAGACCCTCACATAATACAAATGTTTGCATGGCTACCCTCTTGGCAGCCATTGCACAAAAGGATCTTATTTCCACGCTGATACAATTTTTTTTAAAGAGAGAGAGAGAGAGAGGGAGAGAGAGAGAGAGAGAGATTTAATATTTATTTATTTATATACATACTTATTTTTAGTTTTCAGCGGACACAACATCTTTGTTTTGTATGTGGTGCTGAGAATCGAACCTGGGCCGAACACATGCCAGGCGAGCGCACTACCACTTGAGCCACATCCCCAGCCCCCTGGCTGATACAATTTGGTCACTCAAATTCAATCCCATATTTAGAGCTATTACTTTGAACTGAGGACTTTATTAGGTTTGAAGAGAGGAAGAGGCATTCTGCTTACATTTGAAAAGTCTAACATGGTGGTGTGGAGATGCTGTGGGGTCCGGCAGTGTGTGTGTCCATCCAGCTGTGAGTCTGTCCTGGAGGGCAGGGGAGAGAGAGTTCTGAAGCCTCAGGAGGATGTGGGATTGACTTGGGCTCTGCAGGGAGAAAGAACGCCTCAGGATGAACCCACACATTTTGCTGATGACCATAGTGTAGGAAGGATTGATGAGGATGGTGATACTCATGGTAAAAATTTTCTCTCAGATTCTCACCAAATGCTGCTTCTTCATGAGGATGAATGGGAACAGTGAAGCTCCCAGCTTTCCTCACCTGAGCACCGTGTTTTTCTGTGAAATCAGTGTTGGGATCATAGCCAACACTGCTCTGCTTCTCTCCCACATCCCCACATTTCCTCTCAAGCACAGGCCCAAGCCCACTGACCTGACCATTGGTCACTTAGCTCTTGTCCACCTAGTGATGCTGCTGACCGTGGGGTTCATAACTGCAGACACTTTGGGGTCTCGGGGTTTAAGGGATGACATAATATGTAAGTCAGTGATTTACTTGTACAGGCTGATGAGGGGCCTGTCCTTTTGTACCACCTGCCTGCTGAGTGTCCTCCAGGCTGTCACCCTCAGCCCCAGAAGCTGCTGCTTGACAAAGTTCAAGTGTAACTCCTCACCTCAGAGCCTCTGCTGCTTTTCCTTCTTGTGGGTCTTTAATATGCTCATCAGTGGTCGCTCCTTGATCTCTATTGTTGCCACTCCCAATGTCACCACACACAGTCTCATGTTTGTTACTAAGTCCTGCTCTATTTTGTCTACAAATTACTTGCTCAGGTATATGTATTTCTCCCTTGTGACCTTCCAGGATGTCTTCCTTATAGGACTCATGGCCCTCTCCAGTGGGTACATGGTGACCCTCTTGTGCAGGCATAAGAGGCAGTGCAGCACCTTCACAATACCAGCCTGTCTCCAAAAGCATCCCCAGAACAGAGGGCCACAAGGACCATCCTACTGCTCATGAGTCTCTTTGTGGTTATGTACTTTTGGGACTTTGCTGTCTCCTCCTCTTCTGCAATGACATGGAACAATGATCCAGTTCGTTATTGTGTCCAGATGCTGGTGGGCAACGGCTATGCCACACTAAGTCCTTTGGTGCTAATCATCACCAAGAAACAAATGATGAGGTTCTTAACATCCCTGTGGGGTAAGGATGGCAAATGCTTAGTTATTCAGTAGTGGACTTTTTCTTTTAATATAAGTAAATATTTTCACTTTCTGTTAAGTCAACTGAAATTTATGAAGTTCTCATATGTCTTTTATGCATGTATTTTTATGTAAGTAGCTGACAAGTGGATCATAGTTTTAAAACACTATCACTCTCTGAAAAAAATTCAATCTTCTAATTCCTATCGTACCCATAAGAACTGATGTTCTCCCCCAGTATCAGACTGTAAAGAATAAGCACACCTCTGTATTTGCTTGGATGACCCTCTTGAAAAAATAGGAAGACATTAAAACACCTTGTCCCCAAAAAGGGACATCTGCAAGTCAAGGGAATGATGAAAAAGAACCTGTTGTGAAATATCCAGGTCAATATCATCTTGAAAGACACTGGCTGGCTCCCATGCATACTGGAAAGCAGAGAAAATTGGTGTTACCTACAGAAACCACTTTCTTGTACAGATGACCAGAATTACTGGTCACAGAATTACTAGTCCCAGAATTACTGGTAGCAGTGGAACAGGCCAACTGATCCCAGCACAAGTAGCAGATACAAGCTCAATTCTTCTTGAGTGGGTTCTTAATGCTTCTGTTATCATCAGAGGATAGTAAACTCTCCCTTCTTCACTCTTCCAAAGTGAATTCTCCAGAAGCCTCCAGTCTCAGATTAGGGTAGCACTATTCATCCCTCTTGTTCTGGGGTTTCAGCTTCTTAGACTGCACAGCTACTAGTTCCTCTGGCTCTCCAGCCTGCAGACAGCCATTGTGGACTACTTAGTTTCTGGTTGCATGAGCCAATCAATAATCCCCCCTTTTATAATTATACTTCCTGTTGATTCTGTTCCTCTAGAGAACACTGACTTATGCACTGACCTATAAAAGACTTATTTTTTTTCTAGTGTGGAGGGTAGATTCTGCTCATGAGGTGCCCACCAGTGGACTTGCAGGTGAAGTGCCCTGACGAGGGAGGCACTGCTTATCCAGCCCTTCACCCTTGAACATCCCCAAGAGCATATTTCAATAGACACATGTTTTTACATTTTCTTTAGTTTCTCAGCAACCTGTCCCACTACCCTAGCATAACTGGGATGTGGACCTGTCCTGGGGACAGATCAAGAGGCCAAGAAGAGCAGGGAAAATGCACTGGAAGGATTCACCAAAAATATTTGGAGTATTATTGTGATTATACTTTTACATGTTTTATATATTTGCTAATTTGTATGTCATAATAGGCAAAGTTTATTTGAGTTATACCTCAAGAAACCTATTCAAAACAAATTGAAATGGAGAGATCCTAATACCCTGACAAATAACTTGGTGACTATAATAACTAATTAAATACTCATACAATATGTCCATATGCGTTAATAGAATGTAAGTAACATTATAATAATTGATGTTCAAAATGTGGCAATGTATAAAGTTTGTAAGAAACTTAAAAGTTCCATAAAGTTAAATTATGACTATCTTTGTACTCTAGTATAATTTAATAATAATAGTAGCAGAGAATGATACAGGATAAGAAATTTAATTATCTATATTCCTGCAAAATCTATAAGCTGCTATAAAAAGCTATAGATCTTATAAGTGCTTAATTATTGAGCCACATCCCAAAACCTTTTTAAAATTATTTTCTTTATAGAGACAAGATCTCACTGAGTTCCTTAGGGCCTCACTAATTTGTTGAGGCTACCATTCAACTTGTGATCCTCATGCCTGAGCCTGATGAGTTACTGGAATTACAGGTAGATCATATTAAATAAAAAAGTTAAGCTGTCCAGGTATAGGGATGCATACCTGTAATCCACGTGACTCAGGAACCTGAGGCAGGAGGATTGTGTGTTCAAAGCCAGCCTGAGCAAAAGCGAGGTGCTAAGCAACTTACCGAGACCTTATCTCTACATAAAAAATAACAATGTCTGGGTATGTGGCTCAGTGGTGGAGTGACCCTGTGTTCAATTCCCAGTATGCCCCCAAATCAATTTTTTAACTATTTTATATATGCTTTGGATACCAGAATATTATAGTTCCAATCATTGCTATACCTTTTTAATAGCATGCTATATCTTTTTAGCAGATTACAATGCTGAATATTGGTATTTCCATCTAAAAATAATAAAATAATATTTGAATTCTTATTTTTATAGGAGAATATTAATAGTAACATAGAATGCACACAGACAAAAATCAAAATTTCTCAAAAATGCTTTTTAACAATCTATTATCTATGTCACATGTGTCTGAGAATCTTGTTTCTTAACATGAATGATGTGAATATTTTTTTTTCTGCACATTGTAGGGTAGGATAGTTAGTATGAAGGACTCCTGTTCTAACTTCTGGATAAATTAAGATAAACATTAATTTAAATACTTAGAAATATTTACAAGAATATGTATAATCTGGAAGTCCAAATATAAAGAATTATTTAAAACTAGATTATAAAGCAAATGGAATTTTGTGTTCCCCTGTGATAGCCCAGGTACCAGGTATTCACCTTTTGGGTGGGACAGATATCTGGTGGAGTGGGACAGTTCACATAAATTTCAACAGCTGATTAGATAAACAGCACATGGGCCATGGGAAGTGTCAGGCAACTTTAAGAGGGATATTACAGACAAGAGTAGGGTGAGTGACAAGTAAGAGAGGATATAGCTTGGATACAGTGTCAATAAAAGTTTTCCTTAAAACTCACTGGGATTTCAAGTTTAACTTACACGTGACTCAAATATCTGATGTTATTGATTCCAATCAGGAGAAAAAGGAAATGAAAATTTACTCTCAAGAATTACTTGGATTTTAATTAGCTATATACGGGTGGAGAATTTTACATTATAGAACACTCAAAGCCTATGTTCTGTAAATGTTGATGAGAAAAAAACATGATCAATACCATTTCAAATATTTTATTATTACATGTGTAATAAACATAGAAATTAAATATTTAGACATCTAATATTTAGTCTTTTTAAAAGACTCTCTGGTGTCAAAATCTGAGAGAGTTATCCTGAGTGGGTTTATTTCCCATTTATTTCGTGTTATGCACATTTATCTTTCCCATGAACTGGCCTGACAGTGATAATAGAAACCATATCCTTCTGACCAGACAAAACAGGTATTAGGACCTTTGACACCAGAAACTATAGAAGGGAATCCAGAGGAGAGAGGATCCTAGTCTGGGTGGGTGGTTATCCCAGCACAAGTCGCTGTCTGACTCCTGGCACATCTGGACCTGACTTAAGCCAACCTAGATGATCAACACAGAGACAAATAGAAGATGAGAGAGAAATTACTAACCTGGCATAACGGAGTGCCTTTTAAGACAACAAATAATGGTTCTCTAGATTTCCTTCACTATACAAAACAAATGACATACCATGTCTTCCTTAACTATCTGTCTGTGTACATAAGGTATTTGGGTATTTTGGCTCTTGTTAATCTGTCTTAAACAGGGAGTTCTAATATCTCATAGGGATACTGATTTTAGTTCATTTGTACATCTGCTGAGAAGGTGGATTGCAGGAACACATTAATTCTACTTTTAATTTTATTTTTTAGTACCAAGGATTGAAACCAGGGGCACTTAACCACTGAGCCACATTTCTAGCCCCTTTTAGTTTTTATTTTGAGATGGCATCTCATTAAGATGCTTAGGGTCTCTCTAAGTTTCTGAGGCTGGCCTCCAACTTGCAATCATCCTGCCTCATTCTCCTGAGCTGCTGGGATTACAAGTGTATACCACCATGCCTGGCCCACTTTATTTTTTAATGCCAGTTTCATACTGATTTTCCTACATGCTGTACCAATTTATATCCCTGCCAATAATATAAAAAGATCACAATTTATCTACCATTTTCTCAACAGTCATCACCTTTAGTTTTGTTTGTTTGTTAGCATAACAAGTATGAAATGATGTCACATTATGGAATTTCTTTATTGGCTTATTGACAAATTACAATTGTATTTATTAGGTAGAAGATAAGGTTAAAATTTGTGAAGATAATATGTAATGATTAAATAAGGGTTGTGATATATTACTTTTAGTTTTGTTTTACATTTCCTTGATGAGTAATTGATAGCATTTTATTACTATTTGGGCCATTTATATGCCTTCTTTGTGATAAATGTCTAATCAGGTTCTTTGCCCAATTTTATGGAAAAAAACCTAATTTATTCATGAGTTCATTTCTTCAATACTTATTTCTGAGATCCCCAGTCAGGTGAAAGCAAAGGAAAATATGAAAAAATGTAGACAAGGAACAAATTCTTATTTAAGGCACAAAAGTAAACACTAAGATATAAAAAGGAGTGAATTACAAGAAAACCTTTCTCAACACTGGGTCTACAGGTAAACCATGATATTTTCTCTTAAGAAGAGCATAGCCAAAGCTAGTGGTGTGTGTGTGTGTGTGTGTGTGTATGTATGTTTTTGTTTGGTACTGGGGATTGAACCCAGGGACACTTAACCATTGAATTACATTCCCAACCAATTACTTTTCATTTTGAGACAGAGTCTCCAAAAGTTGCTCAATGTGGCTTCTAACTTGGAATCCTCCTGTCTCAGCCTCCAGAAGTGATGGATTTACAGGTGTGCACTACCACATGTGGCTGAATCCACCACCTTAGGGTCGTGATTTGGCTCTGTCTGTGATCTCTTCAGCTGTCCCTGACATATAAGGTAGGCTTTTGAGAATTTGAGAATGAACAGGAGAATAATTAGTATTTAAAAAGCACTTAGCTTTTTTTTAGCATTTTACACATATGAATGTATTTAATCTAGATGATAACACAATAAATTTATAACAATAGGTAATACTTAGGTTAATTACCCTGGTTACATCTTAACAATGAGAAAACTGAGAATAGGGAAATGAAGTACTTTTCTCAAGATCACATGCCTAATGTTTGCCATGGATCATCTGCTATCTGTCTTTGCCCATTTTCAAATAAGTTATTAGGTTACTGCCATTAAGTTATAGGAACTTCCTATGTATTCTGAATGTATTATTATTGTTATTTTTACTAATAGTAATAAACTAGCATTTTATTACTATTTGGTCCATTTATATGCCTTCTTTGTGATAAATGATATATATTATTATTATTTGCAGTACCAGGATTTAACCCAGGATTACTCGATCAGTGAGCCAAATCCCCAGTCTTTAAAAAAAACTAGGTTTTTTTAGTTGTATTTGTACACAATATGCTTATTTTACTTTTATGTGGTTATGAGGATTGAACCCAGCACCCTGCACATGCTAGATGAGCACCACACCACTGAGCCACAGCCCCAGTCCTCTCCCAAGTCTTTTTTAATTCTTATTTTGAGACATGGTCTTGCTAAGTTGCTGAGGCTGGTCTTGAACCTCCTGCCACATATTCTAAAGTCACTGGGATTACAAGTACACCACCATAGCTCTTTTATTTCTCTTTAAAACTTTTTCTTAGATTAAAAAAAATTGGATTGTGTTGAGGGTGAATCAGTGATAGAGGGATTGCCTAGCATGTGCATAACTCTTGTTTTGAGCCCCAGTACTAAATAAACAAATATATGAATGCAATATAAAAAAAATAAATTTTGGATTGACAGATAATATTGATAACTATTTATGGTGTGCAGTGTAATATTTTGATACATGGATATATTTTGTAATTATAAAATCAGAGTAATTAGTATATCTAACACATTGGGGGTGAAAGGATAAAGAGAGATTGGTAAATGTATCTACTATATTTTCTTCTAGGAGTGTTGTAGATTCAGGTGCCACATTTCAATCTTTAATCTTTTCTGAATTTGTTGCTTAGAATGATGTTAGATAAAATTTTAATTTCTTCTGTATGTGTATATAACTTTTCCCCAGCACTGTCTGTTGAGTAGACTAAAGGAAGTGTAAAAGACTTAACTTTCCCATTATACATTCTTGGCATCTTGTGAAAGAGTGGTTGTGTATGTATGAGCACATTTCTGCATTTTTCCTTCTGTTTCATTAGTCTGAACGTTTATTCTTATTCCAGAATCACAATGTTTTATTTACTATTTGCATTGAATACATGTTGCAGCCAGGAAGTGTAATGCCTTCTGCTTTGTTCTATAGAAGCCTTTAAGGCCTGATCACTTCTTAGAAGACCCCTAATACTATTATATTGGCAATACCTTAAATGTGGAGAGGACACATTCAAATACTAGTTGGGTGATTTTAGCTTTATATAGAGATTAGGTTTATTTTTCTGTTTCTGTAAATTATCCTACTGGAATTTTGATGGGAATTTTATTGAATCTGTAGACTGCTGTGAGTAGTGTGGATATTTTAACCTATTCTTTCTATCAATCTATAAACATGGGATGTTTTCCCAATTATTTGTAACTGCTTTAATTTCTCTCAACATAATATTATATAGTTTTCAGTGTTAAAGTCTTCCACTTCCTTTGTTTATTTATATGCATTTGATTATTTTTCATGCTTAAAGTTTTTTTTCACATTTGAAACATTTAGTATTTGGATCTGAACACTGGGATGCTTTACCACTGAGCAACAACTGGAGTCTCTTTCTTAATTTATATTTTTATTATGGAAAGTATATATGACATATAAGCAGTATTTAAAAAAAATATTTATTTTTTAGCTTTAGGCAGACACAATATCTTTATTTTAGTTTTATGTGGTGCTGAGGATTTAACCAAGTGCCTCACACATGCCAGGTAAGTGTGCTACTCACTTGAGCCATATCCCCAGCCCATACATATGAGTAATACTTTTAACATTTAGTGCATTCATTTTATTATGGAATTGCAACCATCAGCCATTCCCAGTGCCTTTTATTCTTTCAAACTCTAACTCTATCTAATAAAACAAATTCACCATTGTCTTTTTTTCTGAGTCCTTGAAACCTGCCAGTCTATCTTCTGACACTATAAATGAGAAGAATCTAATTCTACCTTTTCAAAGTAGATTATGACAATATTTTTTCTTTTGCAACACATTTTACTTGATACAGGGTCTTGAAGTTTCTTCTGTAGTGAATGGTGTGCCACGATTTTTTATTTGCTATTGAAAGCCAAAAAATTCCAGGCCAGATTTTGATTCTAGATTCATCTACTTATGCATATTGTGTTGTTTTTAACATTGGCTATTGTAAATAATGCTACTATGAGCATAGGTATACAAATCATTTTTTCAATTTTTTTTCTGCCATACACAGAGAAGTACAGTTAATGGATCATATGTTAATTTATGGTGATAAATGTTACCATATTTTATTAGGCAAAATATGGATCACTGAGACTATTAACTTATAAAAGTATTGTAAAAACTTTTATGTATATACCAGAATGGGTAACCCAAGCTATGAATTTGAGAACAACCTCTCAGGTATCCCTTGCTAAAATCAAGCAAAAATTTAGCAATTTTGTGCCATCTTATAGGTAAATGGCTAAATTATCTATTACATATTTTCCATCTATGTGTATCAAAGTAAATCAGTTTACCTTATAAAGCTATAAAACCATGTATTAATTTCTTTAACATAGAATGCACATACAATTTTCATAATTATAAAACTGTTCAAAGTCTCATTAACACAACCAGTCCATCACTCAAAGTTAAACACTTGGTATACTCCTCTATAATGATTTTAAAGAGTTCATAAGTTGTTTCTCAGTACTGATTACCAACAAAGGACTGATTGGGGCATATCCACATTGCCACAATGACCTGGATACCATGACCTATTGGGTCATTGTTTTGTAGAATTCTTGAGGAGGAGACCATGCAGTCCAAACAGTACATGAACACAAAGAAACCCATAAGCAGCAGAATGGTCTGGGTGGCTCTTTGTTCAGGGGATGCAGCTGAAGACAGGTTGTTCAACTGAAGGTGCTGGTACTGCCTTTTATGCCTGCACAAGAGGGTCACCATGTATCCACATGAGAAGACCATGAACCCTATAAAAGACATGTCACTGAATATGCCCAATGTAAAAAATAAAAAATAAATGCCTGAGCAAGCAACTCATGAGTAAAATTGTGCAGGATTGAGTAATAAATATAAGACCATGCATGTTTACTGTGGAGTTGTCAACAGTAGAGATTGAGAAGTGAGCACTCAAGGACATGTAGAATACACACAAGAAAACCAGGGAACATAGGCTCTGATGTGGGGACTTATGTTGGAAATTTGCAAAGCAGTAACTTCTGGGGCTGAGGGTAATGACTTGGAGGAGACTCAGCAATTGGCCACAGATGCATGGGTTTATGTTTGGGTTATGTCCCATTTCCATTGGTGTATGTGTGTGTCCTTCTGCAAGTACCATATTGTTTTGATTACTATAACTTTACAGTAAGTTTGGAGATCAGGAAGTATGATTTCTCTAACTTTCTTTCAAAAACATTTTATTTGTTGTATTTGTGGCCCTTTGCCATTTGGTTTGAATTTGATGATCAGCTTTGTCATTTCTTCAAAAAAAAAAGTGCAATTGGGATTTTGATAGAGATCACATTGGATCTGTAGAACAGCAGAGGTAAAAGAGAGAATACCTCTCCTGTTCTGGATATGAGAGCAAACAGTTTTAATATTTCCCTTTTTAGAATAATGTTAACTGTGTTTTTTTCATAAACCTGCTTTATGTTTTTGAGAAGGTTCCCTTCTTTACCTAGTTTTTGTAATTCTTAAGAAAAAATTAACGAATCTTTAATTTTGTCAAATGACTTTTTCATATCAACTGAAATTATCATTGAGATTTTTATTTTCTGTGTTAATATGATGTATTACATTTACTGATTTTTTTATGTTGTACCACCCTTGCATTCATAAGACAAATTTTTTGGCACATTTTTATCCCTCAAAGTTGATAGTTTATATTAGTCTTGGGTTTGAATATTCTATGGGTTTTGACAAATATATAATGATGTTACCAATGTCTTTGGTATCAGAAAAAATATAGACTTATGGAATAAATCAGGAAATATGCCCTACTCTTTTAAGCTTTGGAAAAGATTGATAAGCATTTGTATTAATTTTTCAGAAGTTTAATAGGCTTCACCAGTAAACCCACAAAATAATGGACTGTCTTGGGAACATTTTGAAAATTTATTTGATCTCTTCAATTCTTATATATTCAAATTTTTCATATTTTTTTATATTTTAGAAATTAATAGGGATTAAACCCAGAGGTACTTCATCACTGAGCTACATCCACATGAAATTAAACAAGAAACATCAAAGAGATAACCTATCATTCTTTATCTTCACCCTCCTGAGAGGCTGGAATTACAAATGTGCACTCCATTTTATGACTCATTTGTTTTTTTCGTATCTTCTAAAAGTCAGCCTTGCCCTTTATCTCAGACACAAAGCTCCTGGGAATACAAAAACTCTCTTGTTAGACAACCACAATATTTTACAAAGGTCCACTATGCCTGAAGCTGTCCATGTAACAGTAACTTTAAACAATAGTCTTTCTTTAGAGCCACACAAAACTCCTGACATAGCACACTGCAAGTATAGTATCTATCTGAGGAATAGGCTGCATGGTGTTGCTAACTCTTTAACCTGCCTAATGACACAGGAAGAATAACGTACTACAGATGCCAATGACCTAATGAAATCTATTGATATAAACAAAGATGGCAGATTGGACAAGGATCAATTCTGCCATTCTGCCTCTGCACCTTGATTCATCTCCTTTTGATTTTTCCCAGTTAACTAATTTGTTGCATGCAATATTTCTCAGTCTTCCCTCATTGATTACCCTTTTTATTTCTGTAAACCTGGTGGTGATGTCTTAATTTTTATTTCTGATTTCAGTTGATTTGCATCTCTCTTTTTGTTTCAGTGTGTTTAGGTAAAATTTCATCAAGTTTTCTTCTATTTTGCTGACATTTTCTTAGAGGAAAGAGAACTCAGCCCTGATTGGTTCTAATCACAGGAATCAAAAATATTTTCTGGTTTGTGTTCTTCCATGGTATGGAAACTTAACTGGATTCTGGATTTCTCATGAAAGAATCTTAGTCTATAAATTATAATGTCATTATATTTGTAGGGTGTGGACCTACACTTTTTCTTCTTCCTACTGACACCATTCACTAGTTCTGTTTTGTATCAGAAACCAAGACCTGGACACTATGTGTCACTACTCTGGACCACCTTTACAAGAACTGGGTGCCATGTCTGTATATATACTCATTGTAATATTTACACACTTGCGTCTTTGTTTCTGGATTTCTTCACATGTATCATTATCAAGCTAAATAAGTTCATGTTGATGTCTCTGACCATGATGCAGTGCAGCAGGTCTCAGTCTAGACTTAAGAGTACACAGCCCTGTGTCCACTAACCACCATATACATATTAGTTTTATTCTAAGAGCTGTTTATGAATTCTTAATCAATGCTTCTGTAACAAGCTTGCTTATCTATTAGAGCACAGTGTTGGTGTACATGACCCAGATGTTATCTATGGTCTTATAGTTTTCAGCTAAAACAGCACTTGTCAGAGTTCCTCAGCTCACCTCCATTTTAAAAATTTTCTTTTTATTTTCCCACATTAGAGTTCAGGTTTTTTGTAAAATGAATTCCATTATTTTGAAAAATGGCAGGCATCCATTTATGTGTTATTCCAGCATAGTGCAAAAAGTTCCTTCACCTTGAAAGTGGCCTCAGTATTTTGTTGTTGTTGCTGGTTGTTCTTATTGTCTCTGTTTTTTTTTTTTTTTTTTTAAACAGAGTCTTGGCTGTGATGCCCAGCCTGTTTTCACTATTGTGGGCTTATGCTGTCCTGCCTCAGCCTCCTGAGAAGGTGGCTGCAGGCACAGGATGCCAGGCCACATTCATTTTTTATTAAAGGGCTACACTTTTGTCCAACCCTGAAAATCAGTAGCCCCAAGTCTATTCTATATTGTCTCCTTCTCAGGAGGGACATATAAATGACATTAAAAAGCACCCTTTGCATCCTGGCTTATTTTACTCAGTAAACTGCATTTAAGTTTTATTTTTATTGTTGAGCTAATCAATAGGCTACTCTTTTCTGTTGAATAAATATTTCTTGGAAAATACATTTGCTTCTCCGCTAATTTGCAAAAGAATGTCTGTATTCTTTTCAATTTATGGTGTTAGTGAATAGAGCTGCTGTCAATAGTTACATATATAGTAGTGGTCTGCCTCAGGCTTGAATAGAGCCCTTGCTGATCTGCTACTAAGCCTTTTTTTAAATGGACATGTTTTCTTTTCCTCATCTCCCTTTCCTCCTCCTTATTTTGGGGGGCTAGGAAAAAAGTTTTCTTTTCCCCTCCCAGACCCAGACAGCCTTGAGCACACACCCACCACAGGAACCAAGTCACTCAGCCTTCAGGAATGCACCTGAAGATCTAAGGAATGGCTGTCTCCCAAATTACCAAGCGGGTCACTGTCCTCCTACAGGGAATATCTGGCAGGCAGTTTTTGAATAGCTTCTACAAAAACAAACAAACAACAACAACAAATTTGTTCTACCAGGCACTGTGGCACATGCCTATAATCCCAGAGTCTTGGAGGCTGAGGCATGAGTATCTTGATTTCAAATCCAGACTCAGAAAAAGCAAGGTGCTGTGCAATTCAGTGAGACTTTGTCTCTAAATAAAAATACAAAATTGGTTTGGGATGGGGCTCAGTGGTGAGAGCCCCTGAGTGCAATCACCAGTATAAAAAACAACAAAGCAAAATAAAACAAGACAAAATAAAATAACAAAAGCAAAAACTTGTTCCCTGTAATGAGCAGAATTACAGCCTCTGGAACTGACGTACACTGTGCATCTTTTTTTTTTTTTTAAAGGCAATAATATACCTGCTTTTCCTTTTTCTCAAAACCATGTCCTCTTAATTCAATTGTCATTAGGGACAAGGACCAAGTCATCAGCAACACACCATTTCTGTGGGCATAAGTTTAGAAGTAATGTGGATAAAATCTGTAAGTGTGATTGCTGGATCAGATGGTAACTTTATTAAGGATAAAAAATGCTTTTCCCCTAGAAGATGCATTAAAACTGTTAGAAAATTATACAAATTATATTCTGGCATCTTTATAATCATGAGATATAAAATTATTTATATTTCAGTGAGTTTTATATAGCTGTAATAAAGTTACCAAAAACTCTTTTTAAAGATATATATTTATGCATTTTTATGTGGAACATTATGGTAATTCAGTACATGTACATAAGTTGTAATAATCAAATCATAGTAATAAATGTTTTCACCTCTTCAGCTGTTAATTGTCTTTATACATTGTGAATTTTATTTTGAAACAGACTTAAGGTTGTTTTAACGAACCCTACTGTGCAGTAGAAGTACTCAAACTGATTCCTCTATTCTGTTCTTGGAGTCTTTCACTGAAATCTTTCCATCTGTCCCTTCCCTGCTATCAAATAAGAAATCCTCAATGACAACTTTCCTCAGGTCCTGGTAATTGTGAATCTATTTTCTGTCTGCATGTGTTTCTAAGCTCAGTTCTACCTTCTACATTAAAGGTTTGTGAATTATGGTCTCATGCAATTTTTGATGTTCTTGTTCAGGATGAATAATATCCCATAATATGCTAAGGCCATGTTTTGCTTATACTTTCCTATGCTTTTGGACACTGAGTTGCTTCCATCATGGGTTATTGATAATAATGCTATTATGAGAACTGGTTTATATATGATATCTTAAATCCCTACATTCCATTCTTTTTAGCAGATCAGTAAAAGAACAATTGGTGGTTCCGGTGGTAATTCATGGCAGTAAATATTGACATATTTAGTTGGGAAAAATACAGCTCATTTAAAGCACTTACTAAAACATAATAAATACTCTCCATATGTTTATAGTGGCTAATGCACACCTTCCTCATAAGAATCTTTTGCTGACAACAGGCAGATATGTGGGACTCTTGTGTTATCTCAAAGAGGTAAAGCATTGACATTTCTGTGAAACATTTGTTATTCACATGTCTAACAGATTTAACAAAAAATGCATATCTCCATATTCACATAATCCAGAGAGCATCTATTGTATGACATGATTTATTATTTAGAAGCCAGTGTATTGGCACATTAGGAGAACTTATCTATCATCAGTACTTAAATTTTTGCTATCTTAACCAAAATGATTTTAAGAAGTTAAAAATTCATTTTTCAGTGCAGATTAGTAGCAAAGGACTGGCTGTGGCATAGCCATTGGCCACCATCATCTGGACACTAAAGCAAACATGGTCGTCTTTCCCATATAGATCCTGAGGAGGAGAAGATGCTGTCCAAACAGTACATGAGCACAAAGAAACTCATGAGTAACAGGATGGTCCAGGTGGCCCTCTGTATAGGGGATGCTTTTGGAGAAAGGCTGGTGCTTTGTAGGTGCTGGAAGTGCCTCTGGTGTCTACACTGAGAGCCACCATGTACACACTTGAGAGGGCCATGGGTCCTATAAGAAAGACATCCTGGAATACACCTAATACAGAAAATAAATGCCTGAGGAAGTAACTCATGGGTAAAACTGTTCAGGATTATGTAATAAATACATGGCCATGTGAGGTCACATTGGGAATGGCAGTAGAAGACAATGAGAAGTGAGCACTCAAGGACATGTAGAAGGCCCACAGGAAAACAAGGACACACAGGGTCTGCTGTGGGGATTTATGTTTGAACTTGGCCAAGCAGGAGCTTCTGGGGCTGAGGGTGATGGCCTGGAAGACACTCAGCAGGCAGGTGGCACAAATGGAGAAGCCCCTCAGAAACCTGTAAAAGTAGATAACTGATTGATACTTGATGTAATCCCCCAAATCCTGAGACACAAAGACACTTGTAGCTATGTACCATAAAATTATCATCATCCCTATGTGGATTAGGGCCGAGAGACCTATGATCAGGTCAGTGGGCTTGAGCCTGTGCTGGAGGAGGAATGTGGAGATGTGGAAGAGAAGGAGGATAGAGTTGGCCAAGATCTCAAATTGTTTTTCAGAGAAAAATGCATTTCTTATGGTTAAAAAAATTGTATAATTGGTTGCTCTTTTTCACCTTTTGGGCAATGAATCACAGAGTATATATCTTCGGAGGCAATGAAGAAAAAGTATTTATTTAAATAATATCAGCAGGAGCCTACCTTAAGCAAGTCCAGCAGCTGAGTATTGCCCAAGTGAGATCAACAATGGTAGACCCAGCGATTAACTTGATTTTTCCTAAAAATGAAAGGTGAACTGGAACAGACTAAAGACAAACTGGAACAAGCCCCAAATGAACTGAGTGCCTGGAAGTTTACACCTGACAGGTAAACAAATCATACTCCCCAGTCAAGTCTTCCCTGACAGTCCCACTGAGAGAAAGCTGGTGGGACAGCCAAGTACTCGTTTCCACACCAAGACTCAGACTTTTGAGCCAAAAAAAAAAAAAAAAAAAAAAAAAAAAAAACAAAAAAACCCAACCAACCAACCAAACAAACAAATGAAAAAACATTCTTATACCGTGCAGCTTGTAATGATTAATGTAAAACTTACCAGATGAACCTTGTGTTTCATCTTTTTTTTTCTTCCCCTTCCCCTTGCTTCTGAGGCCTGATGTCATCGGACTATTCCGAAGAAGAGGCCACCTCCGAAAAATTCCCCTTCTAGAACATGTGGACACTTGAGAATTGTTTGTTTGAAGAAAATAGAGGGAGAAACAGAAGTCCTAAGTCTGTGGTACACTGTGTCTTCAGACAGATTGGAGGACTGAAAACCTAGAGATTTAAAAATCATGAATTGAACATGTAAAATTCCAGTAAAATGTGAAAACGGAATATACATCGCTCTTAGCTTTGAACATAATGACTTAGAGACACTGTGTATCAGTTTTGCCAATAAGACTGTGGACTTCATGATTGTTGTTTAACTTCTGGGTCAAAACTCAAATGAGGTGATATTGCCTTTAAAGGTTTTTCTGCTGAGAACCGACTTTTAATAGTCATGAGAAAATCAAATAATAGCTGTCAGTACAAGTAGACCATATATTTAACCACCTAGCTTAGGGCTCTCCCTTACATAATGGAGCCTTCAATCAACATGGTTTTCATCAATGGTTTGTTCTTTGAATGGTTTTAAAAACTGCAAACAACTGAGGACTGTGCAGACATGAAGGTGTGGTATTGAACTTCAGGTTTAAACTGTGTGAAGTATTATGAAAGTTAATTTCACAACTAGATTGTATAAGGACATTGGCTTATACAATGAGACTCACTTCATTATTTTTTCTCAGTAGTGAACTTTATGAATCCCCATCCCATTCAACAAGCATATGTTAAAAGAGCATTGTCACTGGTGTTAATGGGGGAATGTGTTACTTCGTTGTATTGGTGCTTTTTGTATTACACTCTTGATATTAAATTAAATGTGCCTTGGGAAAAAATAAATAAATAAATAAATAATATCACCTTCATGAATTTCATCCTATCCTATTACCATCAGAAAATGTGTGGATTTACCTCAACACACCCTTTTCCCACTTCAGCACTCAAAATTTTCTGACATCTGTGTCATTTTTTTCTATTATTACCAAATCAGGTCTGAATTGCATAACAATTGTTGAGTTCCCACTGTACATCAGCTTTCCTATCCATTCAGAACTACTATATATTATTCAAAAAATTTCTCCATTATAATCTTATCTTGAAGTCTTCTGGAGTAGTGTCTTATTGGTTTTTCATCTGTCTCTCCTCAATGAAGTCCCAAGTGCATATTGAAAATGCTCAGTTTTGGTGAATTCAAATGGGAGGATTGCATAATAGTAGAGAATATCATCTCTCTCAAGAAATTAATCTCAATGGAGTAGTTTTAAACTATAATATATTATTTTGGTGCAATCTTTATACTGGTTTATTACCAGACCTAACATCTTTAATACATCAACTGAGCCAACATTGAGAATTACCCACTGTATGACAAATTATTTGAATTTTATCTATTATCTTCCATTGATTTTAAATGTTACCTTGAGTCATCCTTGATGGTGAATTGTGATCATCTCATCTATGAAATATGGGCAGTCCTATTACATGAATTCTAGAGGTATTGTGTGAGCAAGAAGATGAAGAACCAAATATAGAAGTGTTTCTGACATATAATGACTTCTAGAAATATTGGCCAATGCGTTTTAATTAATGCAGTTCCTTATTTATATGACTTGGGATATGAAATTCATTATTAATTTTAATAATGCCTATCTCTCTGGCTACCTCAAGATTTTTCCATAATGTTAGAACATTTTAAAAATGTGTGTAGAAAGATCTTTGGTGGCATTTTAGGACTGTGTTTGAATCCCAGTATAGCTATGCATCTTACATACCTTTTACTCTCACCACCAGAATAATTATAATAAGTGAGCCAATTCCAGCTACCAAATATTAGGAGGAACATATTCTAATGTTTTCTATTGATTAAACTGTAATTAGTATGGTAACTAAAGTCACAGTTAAAAATAGATTCCAAGTTATTTCATTATAAGGTTCTCATTAAAAAAAATCATTTGAACCAAGCCTGAATGATGGACCTTCAAAAAGTCCCAATTATCATCTCCAAGAAGTAAGCAATTTTTCAGTTCAGAGACCTAAGCATAAACTTAATAGAGAAAATTTGATGTTGATCTACCAATGGAAGTTTTTCTATACAAGGAATGTTTGTGCTTTAACTTAAGTGTCTGAAATAGTAGTAGGTGTGTATTTTAAATCATTTCCAGCCATATATTGAAAAATAACAGTCATCACAAAATCATGCATGTGTGGCCAAATGGCTTTGTAGTACATCTAGATCCATATATAACCCAAGATAAAAGAGAAAGCAGAAATATAAAATATTTATGAACATGAGCTATCATTTAAAAATCTGCAGAAACTAGGTTAAAACATCAAAGTGTTGATTCTTTTTTAAATATTTAATTGGAATCTGCTATTTGTACTTAGATATGAGACCTAGCATTATAATCCAAGATGTGTGTAGAGTGTGTTGTGGTCAAATCAGGGCAATTTCCATCTTCTCAATTTGTTATCATTTTTATGTTGGAAACCTGCAAACTCTTCTCTGTTTTTTTTTTTTTTTTTTTTTTTTTTTAGAGAAATACTGATTTTAATTAAACAGTCTAAAAATTAGCAAAAACAGTTGAAAACAAGGCACGGGTTTTTCCCCATACTTGTTATGTGGCTCCAGTTACCAAAAAAAAAAAATAATAATAATGCAAATGTTAAACATAAAAATAGAAGTCTTGAAAGTATTTTTTAAAAAGTGTATAAAAAGCCCCAACATTGTCAAAGTTGTTCTTGATTCTAAAAATAGCACCAGATAAGAGGAGTAAAAGGTGTTTAAAACCACTACAACAGCATTTCTGAAATGCAGCTTGTCCGACCTCTCTTTCCCCTTAAAAATATGATGTTATCATGGAAAAAAAGGATTTTAAAATCTCTGGAGGAAGGATGCAGCTTTTATTGCAGCTTTCCCCTGCCATCTCTTAGATGAGGGGCAAGTGTGAGGAATGTGCTTCTTTCCCTGAATGTCCAGAAAGGATGAGGAATGTGAGCATCCAAGTTCTCATCTGGGGACCTGTGCCTGTAGGTGCACGGATGGGGGGGGTCTTACCTAGCTCAGCCCCCTCCTTCATGCCCCGCACACAGGAAAGAGGGAGATGACTATAATATATGGCAGCTTATATATAATTCCAGCCCACCCCTTCCTGAGTGCTCCAGAGGCTTCTATTGCAGATTCCAGGAGGGATTTAGCTAAGGGGGGCTCTTGCCCTTGGGTTTATTTGGGGGGGGATTGCCCTGAATGAGATGATGATGATGATGTCCTCCCTGCTGAATCACCATCGTGGTGAGAAATACTCTAATGGCTAATGGCCTTGGACTGAGACAAAGGGAATGTGGTATCACAAGAGGTATCACTTCCTCTTCTGGTAGCCCTAGGGAAAAAAAACATTCATGCTGGGCCTTTAAAATGCCCCTCACCATCTACAACTACACACAGAGCTGTAGACACTTTTAAAAAGTCTTGCAAAAACAGTCTTGGGTGATTTGGCATTCTAACCTGAGTATATGAGGGCTGTGGGTCTGTGGTTTTGGTATCTTAGCCATTGTTTTTCTGAGTGGTAAACCCAAGAGGGAGGAAAAAAGCCATTTTACTATCTACTTCAAGTTTTAAAGTTTTAGAAGAAAAAATGAGCACCGTGTTTGGCTGCTCGGAGCAGCCAGGTCGGAATTGTGCACAAGGGGGTTGCACCTTGGCCGCCCCCTGCAGGAGAGGATCAGGTGGCTCTGCTCCCAGTGAGCAGGAGGATTAAGGTATGAGGGGAGACCCAACAGCTCAGCTGGGGGCAGACTTGGAATGCCTTTAGGGATCAGGGTGCCTTCTGGTTCCTGGCTTTGTCCCAGGAACCCTGGTGCCCCAGCAGGCCTGGGTAGAACTATTCACATGCAAAGTAGTCCTTCAGGGGGGACGAAGAGGTGTCCAATGACGGGCACACTCCAGGACAGCCCAAGCAGCTTCTGGCGGGTACCGCGGCCCATGTTGGACACATCAGTGTAGTGCACAGAAAAACTGAAGATCCTTTCGAGCTCAGTGCACCACAAAACGTCTTCTTTGCCATTCATGACAACAGGGAAAAGCTGGTTTTTCCCCTGTTTGATGGAGTTGGACTTGGTGGTTATTGTCTGCACTTTCTTTAACTTTGCAGTCCTACTGAATTCCAAGCAGTCCTGCAGCTCGAGCTTATCATTCTTTGATGCTATCACAGGCCTGTTCATCCCAGGTAGGTTTCCCCAGAAGTATCGAGCCCTGTGAGCAGCAGAAACTTTGATAGCATCAATCATCACTGGGTTGCACTCCAGGAACTGTGAGATGTCCCTTTTGTCGTCGACCTTCATGGCTACAACATTCTCAAACATCCAGAAGAACGGCCGGTCATCCCCTTCTTTGGGGTGAGTAATTGAGCAGGTGGTAGAATTCGAAGAAGAGTCGGCCAGTGACCTCATACAGGCCTTTCCGGGCAGGATACACATTTGATAGGTCATTGCATGGGCTTCCACCGATCACCAAATCAAATGGACCCCACTCTTCAATATTTTTCTTTGTGATGTTCCTAACGTCATTCACACATTTGGTGTTGCCCTCGTGCTTCACGGTTCCAACGGCGATGGATTCTTCGCACACTTCCGAGGCAACATACTTTTCCACTTTAATGCCCAAGTCTTTGAGGACCAAGTAACCTGTGGCAATTCCATCGAATAGTGACAGGACTCTAATGGGCCGCCTTTTGGCTGCGGGAATCGCAGGGTACAACTTGGGGGCCTCATATTCGAGCCCCATGTCGCTGGTGAAGAAGGTCTGCAGGCGGACATTCCAGTCCTTCCGGCGCCGCAGGACTCGGTGGCAGCGCTGGGGGGAGACACATGTAGCAGCTCCAGGGCTCCTGCAGCTTGGCGTCCTCCGCTGTGCCCTTGCCCACCAGCACCTCCAGACACTCCACACAGAGGCACAGGCAACAGCTTGTATTGCTGCAGAGAAGCAGCTCACGGCCCTCACAGCACACGGTGCAGTAGGACTGGTAACCATCATCGTCGCACATGTAGAAGAGCTCAAGGAAGCGATCCCGGCATGTCTGGCAAAGCCCACCCTCAAAGAGCGGGTGGAAGGACACTGGGTTTTTCCTACCACAGGACAAACAGCTATCTTCCAGATTGTTCTTGTTGTTGGTAACATCAGAAACCATTTGTTCTCGGCTCTGATCTTCCTCTCCCCGGTCCTTGCCATTGTTATAGCAGTTTGTCTTGAGGCGCTTGTTTGGGGGACAGTGGTGAGAGGCGGCTGAATCATCAACTGTGCGTCTTCGACTCTTGTTCTCGTGTTTTCTTGATTCTAAGTTCCTACTGCCTGCACGAGGCACCTTCGATTTATTAACCACTGGTTGGTTGTTGTTAGGTTTGAGGCCCTCGATCCCAGTCCAGTGGGCTTGAAGCCCCCGTGGGCCCACACCAACATGGGCTTCAGCTGGTCCTCCAAAGAGTCTCCAGGGCTGCTGGGGAAGGTCTTGCCAGCTCGTACCCTGGCTTTCTCCAGGGCCTGGTACATGGCCTTCCTGTATGACACCAGTTTATTGAAGGTGGCCTGGTTAAAATGCTGACTGAACAGCCCCAAGGCCACCAGTTTGTCTGCAGAGACCTCAGAGAACTTGCCATCACCAAACCACTGGACCCATCGCATGCCAGACATGGCCTGGCGCTTGGAGGTAGCCTTCCAAGAAACCACCATGGCAGGCCACCAGGAGAAGCCCTTGATCTTGCCCCACAGCAGGTCCCCTATTCCAAACTCCTTCCCATCCTGGTACTCAGTGTTGTCGGAGTCTCTCCCCTCTGCGTCCACCTGGGAGGTCTCGGAGTTCTCCTGCTGGCTCTCAGCTAGGCTGGCACAGGGGGTACTGCTGCTCTGTGGTGTCACATCGTCCTCCGTGAGGTCTATGGTGAGGTAAGGAGTGGACGGGGATGGCCACGGCGTACCTGGCGAGGCTGTTGACCGCCGCCTTAGGGACCTGGTAGCCGGGAACTCCATGGGAGACTCATCCTCGTGACTGCGGCCCTGGCGGCCCCGCGTGGGATGTGTGAAGGACTTGGAGGCACTGTTGTTGCTATTTCGGGTTGGGACTGCTGGGCTTGCAGAGCGGGTCCTGGTTTCCCGAAATAGTCTTGGCATCACAGGAGCCTCGGAGCTGTCCCCATCTTCTCCTTCACCATCTGCTTCCCCTGTCAGATCGTGAGTGTAGCTGATTAGGCTGGAGACCTCCCTCTTGGACAGGCAGGAGCTGGATCTGCGGCCTCTGATCTCGGGCGAGCGGATAGCCTTCAGGATGGGGGGCGAAGGGGCGTCCTTGGAGTCGGAGGACTGGTCACTGCTGGTCCCGTTGATGAGAATGATGGAGTCCTCCCTCCCGCTGGCGCCCTCCTCTTCACTGAGGTGTCTGGTGTCCCCCTTCATCGTTTCCTGCCGCGGGGCTGGCTCGGGCGCGGCTCGGTGGTCGCTCCGCGGGTCGGGACCGGAGGGCGAGAGGCGGCGGGCGGCGGCGCAGGGCGCTGGGCTAGCGAAACTCCAGCGCCCCTCGCCGAGCTACGTTTACTTGGGCCACTTAACACCCGCTGTGCCGGCGGGCGCGGGCCGCCCTCTCGCCCGCCTGCCAGGGGGCCTGTGCCATCGTCGGGGGCGCCCGGGGCGTCCATGCGGGCCGAGGCGGCGGCGGAGCTGGGGGCGGATGCTGCGAGGGAGCGGCGCGGGCCGGGCAGGTCAGTGGCTGAGGGTCTTCTCTGGTTATTTTGAATTTTATAAGTCATCATTATAGCCTCATCACTCTATTTGCTGTAAAACTTTGCTCTGTTAAAAGTTTTTTGCACTCCTTACCCACCATCTATCTAATTCCCTTTCTTATTATTGATATAGACAGTTTTTGTGTTCTTGGCTTCTGTGTGGTAAACTTTTTCAGCTTCAAGGCATGAGTGCCAACATGCACTATTTGTGGAAAATGAAAACCCTATAACACCACTAGAAAAAGACAATTTTTCTACCAAGTAATGATCAGGTAAAATAAAAATTTTTCCATTCACTCATTCAAGGTTTTGGAGTTGTCTCCCATGATAAGTCCAGAAAAAAGAAAGTTGTGAATCTAATATCTATATGTATCCCAGCTTTTATGGGTCATATTGGATCACTAGAATAGAGCTGTCTTATTTTGTGACATCTATGTACATATAAATGGCATTAGCCCATTCTTACAAATTTGTTTTAAATAAGTCAAGTATCTATGGGCACTTTATAGTATAAGTTTAAATGGATCCATAATAATGTGTTATATATAACTTCTAAAAATTGTTCTAGGCCAGGCACAGGAGTCTGAGACAGTAGGATCACCAGTTAAACCCAGTCTCAGTAATGTAGCATAGTTCTAAGCAAATTTGTGAGAACCTGCCTCAAAATAAAAAATAAAGATAAAAAATAGTTGGATATGTTTCTCAGTTTTTAACTCTAGCCCTGGATTTAATCCCTTATACAAAAAAAATACAAAAAAATGTTTTTAAATTGTCTTTTTTCAAAAACAACAAAAAATGTATTATGAAACAAAACAAAAAAATTCATTCTATCACATCATTCCTGTAGCATAGAGGACCTGCTTTAATTCATTTCAGACATTAGATCCTTATAAAAACCAAGTAATATAACACTCATTGAATGAAATATTTTAATCACCAGTGTCTCGATACCTTTGGATGACATTAAGTTCAGTGTGATCAAATATCTGCAGTTATGCAAACAAGAGTAATGAAAATCAGGAGTGTCCCATGCCATGTGTTTGCAATCATATTTAGAAATTCATGGGTTTGTTTGTTCATTTCCTTAAAATCAGTGGAAAATTGTTTTTTAAAAGTGAATTTCTGTATTAGAAACAGAAAAATCTTTGACTGTTTCCTGATGTATGCATTTAATATACAATTTTAAAAAATATTTTTGGTTTTTCATTTAGTTGGACACAATACCTTTATTTTATTTTATGAGGTTGTGAGGATCAAATCCAGCACCCCGTATGTGCTAAGCAAGTGCTCTACCACTGAGCCTCTATCCCAGTCCCAACAATTTTATATATTGTTAAACATAACAATTTTTTCTCCATGTAGTGTCTAGAAAAAAACAAGAAAATACTTTTCCTATTACCTCCAGTTTTGGACCACAAAAAATCATATCAGTAAATGCTGCACATCCAGTATATATGATTAAAATTATGTGAATATATGTTACTAGAATTGTAAAGCAAGTTCTATAGTATTGTCCATGCTGATGTACAATGGTTGTTAGTAAGCATCAGAGCATCCTGGGGAATGGGAACAATTCATAAATGTGACCTAAGAGAAATCCCATGGCATGTCCCTTCCCAGCTGTGATCCATCACCCTCAAGCCTGGCACACCACATCCTAGGAGAACAGGGGACAGAGCCTGAGCTCTCTGCCATTAGTCAGGCAATCTGAGAAACAGTACTCAAATGAGGGTCTTAGAGGTGATGCCAAATTGGCCCTCTTGTGCTGCTCCCAAACTTGATATTCTGTGTTTAAGGATGTGTAAACCACAGTGAACCAAACATGAATTTCTGAAATAGGTCACATCTGAAGAATCCACATCTGGTAAGAGGAAGGAAAGGCTAAGTGAGTAAATGAGAAAAAAAGATCACACATGAAAAAATAAAAAAGAAATATCCAAAAATTTCAGAACTTTCATTTGTTAGAGCTCATAGTGAAGACTGAGGACTCCTCAGGGTTAAAACTCTCTTTAATATTTGGATCAGGTAAGCAGTCATGTTAGACAGTATGCCAACCTGCAATCACCAAATCCTGGGTAGCTGTATGATGCATGCATCCTCATGCATGTTCCCCCATACTAGTGAGAACTGCTCAGGAAGTAGTGGCCATGAGCTGGAGGTCAGGACAGAAGGAGAGAGAATTACAAGAGGAGGACACCCTGCTGAAGACTGCATTGCAAGTTTGGGGTCTTAGGACCTTCATGGTGGGCAAATTTCAGGGTGAAGGTGTGAAGGGAGCACACATCTGTTTTCTCCTCTGTAGTGTGAGCATCATCTTGCTTCTCTCTTTGAAATGAGATGGCAGATAAATAATATTTACTCACCACTTATTTATATGTGTGCAGACTCATATGCTTTGGACTGTCATCACAAACCTCAGCTTCACCACTGATGCCAAATCCTCCCATTCTCCCCTTCTATTCACTAAGGTAAAAATTGCAAAAGTATCTAGGAGGTGTTACCGGTCCTGCTTCCTGCAAGTGGGTTTGGGGTTGAGGTCCTTGTAGGCAACACTATCTACCTTGTGGCACTACTTGTGCTGGAAAGCTATGATGAGCACAAGGAGAGATGCCCGGCTCCTCAGAGAAGGCAAAACCATCATCGCCCAGCAGAAGTCAATCCTGTGGGCACATCTGCTGTGAGATACACAAACTCCAGCAATATAATGAGCAGAATCCTGAACAAGCCTTCAGCAATGAGTGGCAGCTATTTGTGAGAAATAGAGGTGAGAATTATCAGTTGTTTTTTGTAAATTGTCAGGGTTGTAGAGTACAGCTGAGGATTCAAACTTACAGCAATGATATTTACATTACCACTATTTTAAATTTCTCTTGAGAAAAGCCACTAGAACAGAAAGTGTTCTCTTAATGTCAAGAAACAGGAAGCCCTAGAGGTGCTTCTTCAAGGACCCCAAGCTGTCACTACTATCAAACCCAAGCAATCCTGCAGGAGAGTCCTTCTCCCTGATTGATGTAGGGATGAAAGATTCAAGTCCTGCTTTCCTGGTCAACAGGAACTGTTTTTCTGTCTCAGCTTATTCTTTGTGTCTTAGTGACAAGAAAAAAGAAAGGTTCACATTTATTTATTCATGCTAAAGACACGAAAAACTATGTTTGGGGGAAAAAAATCTAAATATTCGATACTGTTACCAGGGCAGAATGGGATTCAACTGAGCTAATATGTTCCTCTAAACAAAATCAGATTTAGACATTTCCAATATGATAGCAATTGAAAAGAAAGGTATTTTTTAGTAACTAAAAAAAGGGACTAATGAACACAAATATTCTTTCACCAAATATTGTGAATTATGTTCTTGGGTGTTTTGGAGCCATGGATGGAAAACTACCAGCATGTTCATTTGAGTTTCTTAAAATGCTAAATTTACTTCCAAACCTTATCATCATGTTCCTATAATTTCATGTTTTTTTTCCTGTGAAATTAAATTGGATTCAAAGACTACATGAGCAATTACATATAAAAAGTTTATAGAAATATTAGATTCCCCTTTATGAAATGAGGTTTGGAACATAGAACCCCATTTTCTTCTAAGGATTTTTAAATGTATAATTATTTTCATTATAGAATTTGCTTACATCAATAGTAGTTCTATTTGAATTATGAAGATGACAGTAGAAAAAATTATAAGTAATAAAATGTTAATTTAAAACTTATGTTTTCCCTGATACTATGTATACAAATAAATATTTTTTAAAATCTCTAGATGACATACTGCATGCAAGTCATGTCACTAGAACTCATTAAATTAAAATAAATTAAAAACCTAAAATCACTTGGTATTTCTTATGAAGAAAATTATGAACTTTAGGAAAATCTAATTTAAAGAACCAAACATTGTTAGAAGAAAATATTCTCATTGCACCATACTGAGCACGGTCCTCTGGGCTCAATATAACTGTTATAGCTGATGTCTCTATGGCAGCTACTAGAAATCTCACTACTAGGCTCAAGAACTCTCCTTCCACAGCCTTTTTTGGACCCACCTGCACTCTGATTGTGCACCTGAAGACACAGAGGCACTTACCCAGATGGCTGAGGAAAGGAGAACTCTTTGCAGCTGAGAAGAGCTTAAAACTATTTGAACTCCTTGAGTTTTAAGGAACAGACATCTTTAAGTTCTGTCTCTGCAGGAGTGTAATTTTAATGTCTGTAGAACAGTGACAAGATCCCACTGGAGAACACAGAAGTGTGACTTCCCCAGCGAAACATGACCCTGTCTGTAAATTTTACTGTATTCCCTGTTGGAAAAAAGGGAGAGCAATCTAGGAAGATCTGAGTTCTAAACTTTTCTCTAAGTTCCCTGGACACGCACATCTGGAGGAGGATCTTGATTGGAATCATGTCCCCATATTTTTGACAACTCCAGTTACTGCCACAGTCCGGCTGCAGCAAATCCATCAAAGGTAAGTGGAAGACAGAGTAAAGGGAAAATGTTTTTTTTTTTTTTTAAATATATATTTATTTTAGTTGTAAATGGACCTTTATTTTATTTATATGAGGTACTGAGACTCGAACCCAGGGCCTCACACATGCTAGGAAAGTGCTCTACCACTGAGCCACAACCCCAACCCCAAGGGGAAAATGATTTGAAGTTAATGTTTGAGTCTCCAGGTCCAGTTGCAACTGAATTTAGATCTACGCCTGGGCTTCCAAACATGAGTTAACGAGTTCCCATTTTTTCTTAAGCTAATGTGAATGGGTTATCTGACTCTTAGGACCACAATGTCCTGAATAGACTGATACAATACTCTAAGGCTCCACCTTCAAATTAATGAGAAGAAACACAAATCAATATAGTACAATGGACAAAATCTGTGATTAGAATCCCAAGGAAGAAATACAAATGCAGGATGGTTCTGGAGCTCTGATCCAAGGGCTCCAAGCTCTCTGCAGTGGAGGCCTAGTGATGTTTTTATCTATGCCTCCTGAGGTATCTCTACTGCTAAGATAGTTAGGGTCTAGAAAATATTTGGGTGCACGGGTGGCTTTTCTTATGATAGCTTCTACCTTATTATATGGACATCTTGTCTGGGTCTCTGAAATAAACTTCCTTAAATATACAGTTGGGGAAAAGGAGAAGTCACTAATAGTGTATTGTTCCTGAAATATCAAGGACCTGGCAAAGGGCTTCCCTGTTGCTTGGCTTCTGCACACACTGCCCAGGTGTGGTCCTGAGTGTGCTACAGGAGGGGACAGGTCATTGGCTGGCTCTTGTGTCTTTTCAGCCCTCCCATGTGGCCTGCCACAGAACCTGTAATGAAGCTACTGGCTTCTCCAGGCACGGTTTTCCTTCCTTAATGCATGACTTCTTTGGAACAGAATCAATTATAGTTCTACATTATTCCATCTTTACAAATTGGCTGTGGGATGGTGCTTCCTCGGTGTTGAAGACAAGTCCCTGATGATGTATAGCCAAGGAAGTGTGACAGCCCTGTGCCTGCAGCACAGACGGGGACCGTGACAAGTCAGTGTGAGTGTGCAAGAACCCACCTGTGCTCAGCACTGTGGAGGACTCAAGATGAAGAAGGAAGATTATCATTGTTCCCCAAAGTTTTCGGTTTAGTTTGGGAGGCACGGTGGGGATTAAAGCAATGGCAGCCAGCGCTGTACGTACCACCGAGGGGCTGGGGTTGAAGAGTGGACAGCACAGAGCTTATTTTGGAAGTGATCAGAGCACAGCATATTTGGATACTTGTTCCTTTGAGACAGGAAGGGAGAAATTTAAGGTCAATGGAGATATACAGTCAGCCCTCCATATCCTGGGATTCCATGTCTCTGAGTTCAGTCAACTGCAGATCAAAAATATTCAGAAAAATATTGTGTCTACTGAACAGGTCTGAACTTTTCATTGTCATTGTTGCCTAAACAGTACAGTATGACATTATTCACATAGCATTCACTTTGTATTGAATATTATAATTAATCAAAAAGTATTCAGATGTGCCTGGAGCCTGGCATGGTGGCCACACCAGTGATCCCATCAATTGGGGAAGCTGAGTCAGGAGGGTCTCCATTTCCAAGCCAGCCTGGGCAACTTAGGGACACACCTGTCTCTAAAAATAAGCAAAATAACTGGGGGGTGACAAACAACTTGTGTACATTGATACAGCAGGAGTGGGAGCCGTTTATTGTAGGACAGGAGGGGTATATATACATTACACATAGCTTATCTTAATTAACACAAACTAGATACAGCAGTCAACCAATAAGGAATCTCCACACTCAATGGCTCATTGGTGTTACTTCTCAGACCACTCCCTCTGGCAAAATGCCGGGCGCCATCTTGACTTGTTTACAGACCCTAACAAGTTACTCTCATTCTGATTCTAATTAGTCCAAACCCATTCCATAATTTACAATGCCTCCACTTTGGGCAGGGTATTCTTGGAACTTCCTATGGTTTCCCAGTTGCTCTGGGGGTTCTCTTCCCACAAGGTGTGACAGGTGTCTCCTCCCTAGTTTGTTCTTACATGGAGCACCTGATTTTGGGGTAGTGTTAGTTCTGTACATCATCACTTCCAAACTGGCAGTATTGAGTTTTGAGCTCTAAGTAAAACATTAAAATCCATCTGAAATGAAATAGAAAATAAAAAATTAGTGGCAGAGATAAAGATCAGAGGTTGAGGGGATCACAGGCAGATTGAACATAGAACTGAGGCAGAGGCCAAGCTGGGAGTTTTCTCTAAGGAACCTACCTGATCAGCCTCATTAATGGAGGTAGAGGAGAGGCCTACACTTTCTCTGAGAGAAATAATGTAAAATTAGGCTCTGTTTCCAGTGTATTTTGTATGAAGTCCTATAAAGCATTGAAGACAAATTGGAGCCCTGTGACTTGGAGTCAAAAGAGAGTACAATCATTTCAAGTAGATCCACTGATATACCAGGTATTAGAATCAGAAGAAACTTTTTTATCATAACCATTAAAAATATGTGAAGAGTTAATTCAGGTATGATAACAAATGGAAAAATAAGTTATTTCTAAAGAGAATTGGAACACAATACCTTTTATTTTATTTATTTATTTTCATGTGGTGCTGAGGATCAAACCCAGGACCTCACACATGCTTAGGCAAGCGCTCTACCGAAGAGCCACAACCCCAGCCCCCATTTTTATTTTTTATTTTGAGACAGGGTTTCACTAAGTTGCTTAGGTGCTTGCTAAGTTGCTAAGGTTGACCTTGAATTTGTAATTCTTCTGTCTTGAGAATGTTATGTCTGACATGTTATATGCATGTGACACCATGCCAGACTGGTTGTGCAATTTTTGGGGTTCAAAACTAAAGCCTCTGTGAATTAGGTGGTGTTCATTGACACATAGGTACACAAAGGCTAGAGAGTGCATATGATCTTGGGAAGAAGTAAAAAGGGCACCACACACAAAGTTACGGGAACATCAGAGAAGTCAGGAAGCTGGGTATAGGGCTCACAGGGGCAATTGGGTCCATTGGAATGTTGTTTGAGTCTTTGATAGGAACATGGGTGCAAGGACATGGTGCATGAAGAGGGTACCCAAGACTTAACCTAAGGCATTCTCCATGCACAAGTGGGAAAGTGTTTCTGGGTGGCAGGTGGGTGAGGCTGGCCACAGGCAGAACTGCTACACATAGTTGTGGTAGGAGATGAAAGAATATGCCTCTTAATAAGATGTGGCACTGAGTCTTACACACCTTAGGGTCTTGGTATTCACTGAAGTGGGGAAATGCACCACCCCACCCTTGAGGCCCTACACTAAGCTGCTTCTAAGCCACCTTCCCTGAGGGACACCTCACCTTCTTCTGTCACTGTGTAACCCAAAGGACTGTGCTGTCCAGAGGCCCAGTGGTAGATCTGTCCTAATGGAGAGCTAGCAGGTGGGATGTTCATAACAAGTGATGGTGGTCTGAGTCACATGGCAGTACTGATGGAACAGACAAGCATCTCCTTGTGGCTAGAAGGGGGGGAGGCCAAATTGGGGATGACAACATCTTGGATGTAGACACTGAGGCTGCTGATTCTGGGAAGGGCCCACCGAGTCCTCTGCAGTTAATAACCACAGGCTGAGCACTGGACCTGCCCCAGCCATGGCTGTCCATCACCAGCCCTTGCCAGATCCACACTGAAGGAGTTTCCCAGTATTCTAGATCTTTCCTTTGCTCATGTTGTGTCCCTACCTGAAACACCTTCCCCACCAAACCATCACCTTCAACACACACTGGAAATTGGGAAGACTCACCCTGTTTCCCAATTGGCAGAGGCCCAGAGAAGTCAATCAAGTGAGGAGTCTAAGGTCACACAGCCTTTTGGGAGTCATTCAGGATCTTTTTTGGGCTCTCATGGGTGTGTGGTCACGCCCTTCCGGGAACCAACTGCCAGCAACCAAGAGTGAGGTTTGTCATCCACTGGTGACTTGCAACCCCAGTCAGGACTCAGGCCACCTTGTCACCATGAAGGGAGCAAAAATCGACAGTACACAAGAGTGACATCTACACAGAGAAAGGCAGATATATAAAGAGAGATTTCCGGTAGGCCTGATATAATCCCTGGATCTAATTATGAGTGAATGTCTCCTTCTTGGTGGGGGAGGCAGTCAATTTCCATGGATGCTGAAACCTGGTGGAGCTGGAGTTTGGTGACTGATGGCATGCACATGGGTAGGCTGGACATGAGTCACATGGCAGTACTGATGGAACAGACAAGCATCTCCTTGAGGCCAGAAGGTGGGGGAATCCAAGCTGGGGGTGCCAACATCTTGGGATGCAGTGCCTCTCACCAGTCTGGGATGTGCCCTGAGTCTCAGAGGAGGCATTCATGGACCCTCAAAGACCCACATGTACCAATAACACCTCAGTACTCACATGCTGAGAGTATTTAGTATGGCCAACACTTGTATCCCAGCCACAGGCCCCTGGGCTATCCCTCTGCTCCCAATTGCTCCCACCTTTTGCCTCTCCTCACCTGGTACCTGCATCCCCCACCCCAACACACATGAAAGAACAATAGCTCAACTTGACTGTCTCTGCCCATCCCTTCAACAGCCCATGAGGGGTCATTCAGATCCAGGGTCCATCCTTACTAGCAGCCCACACTGTCAGCCCTCGAGACCTTGCACTGGCTCTGCTATACAGCCATCCCATCATAGCTGGTTACTTGGGCTCAGCTCTAGACAACCCTTATTTGTTCCATGGGGCCTGGGCTATCCCTGGGAGTCATTCAGGATCTTTCTTGGGCTCTCATGGGTGTGTGGTCAGGCCCTTTGGGGAACTAACTGCCAGTGACCAAGAAGGAGGTTTGTTAGCTACTGGTGACTTGCAGCCCCACATTTTAAAAAAATGTGTTGCCAGCATTTCAAAATGACAGTGTTAAGGCTGGAGGTGCAGTTCAGTGATAGAACATATGCTTAACATGTCTGTGGCTCCAGATTCCATCCCCAGCACCTAAATAAATAAAACACAAAGTAGCCAGGTGCAATGGCACATCCCTGTAATCCAAGCTGCTGCTGAGGCTGAAGCAGGAAGACCCCATGTTTGAGGCCAGCACCAGCAACTTAGGCCCTAAGCAACTCAGTGAGTCCCTGTCTCTAATAAATTAAAAGGTTTGGAGATGTTGCTCAGTTGTTAAGCACTCCTGGGTTCAGTCCCTGGAACTGAAAATAGAACAAAACCAATAAACAAAAAGCCCCCAAACAAACTACATTCTCCAATATCCTTTGCAGACAGGAGTAGCTATGATTATGTGCTGGCCAATGAGATGTCAGTGAAAGCCACTGGGCCTTTAGCTCTTAGTTTTTTCTTTCTCCCCTTCCCCTGTTAGCTGTCTTGAGAAGACAAAATAGGAATGCAAAATAGGGAGGGTCTGGGGCCTATTGGCATGCTTGGATAATCATAGAAGCCCAGACTACTCAGTTCAGAGCATTTTTCTTTTCAAGTGAAAGGAAGAAATTTCAGTATTTGGCAGGTGTTTTTTTTTTTTTTTCCTAGTAGAGAGAAAAGAGATGCATTGGATTTCCTTCTTGTTTACTCTATTATTCAGAATTCTTAGGTTCAGGAACAATCTAGGCCAAGAGATCCAAAACCTGTGTCACCAGTTCCTTTCTCAGGTCTCTTGGGAAGGCAGACTGTACAGGTTCCTGTACAGTCCCTAATCTGAGCCCTTGGGCAGCCTGAGCCCTGAGTCCTGTCCAGAATACTTCACCCTTCCCAGAAGGTTCACAGAGGGAGATTCTCTTTACTCTTGATGTCAACACTCAAGTCCCAAATCTCAAGGCCCCAATGACTCTCCTGAGCACTGTATCCACAACAGGCAGACGCTGGTCCAAATCTGAATTCCTGCCCTGATTGACCACTTGGAAAGTGACTTTGAGCAAGCCTTGTTCCCATGTATAAAGTAAGGCTGTGCCAACTGAAGACTTGAATCCAAATGAACAATAGGAAGAAGGAAGAAAGGAAGTAGGCAGGGTCCCAGGATGGGAGGTGTGCATAATCATGTATATTCAAGAGTGCTTTTCTCAATGCTTCTCCAGCTGTACAGCCGTTCACAATGCTGTACCCATGTTGGGAGCCTTGTGTTGGTTTGGTGATTCTAACAAATGCACCATAGTGAAGAAGGATGTAAATAGTAGGAGACACTTACTCTTAGGTCAGGCATGAATTCTTTTCCTTTCTTTCTCATTTTCTGTCCTTTTACCTTGAGAGATCATTAGTCCTCATGAGTGATACAGATGCCTCTGTACTGAGAATTAATATCACAGCAATAAAGCCCTTTCTTCTGTTTGCCATGTTTCCTTTGAGGTTTTCATGGTCTCTTCCTACCAGCAGGTCAACCAAATCAACTCTTATAATACTCACTTTCATTATGAAGACGAGTGGAAAAAAGACCTTAGACAGGAAATTAGTACCTTGAATGCCCAAGAAAGCTCACACACCCTCACATCCCTACACTGAGAATCTGTCTCTCTGTTTCCTAACAAGTGACTCCTTCATATTAAAACAAAAATTGATCTAGTGGTATTTTACTCCACCTGTGCTTCAGGAAATAGTGTTCTAAAATGGATTTTTCATAGTCCATCTCACTTCTCTCATGTTACCCATTAAATGAGAACATTTTACCTGTCAAGCTTTGGTGGGAATTCAGCAAGTGAACTCATGCAAAGTGGAAAAGTGTGCACATTGTAGGATAAATACACAAAGCTCATATTGTCAGGAGACAGAGTTTTCAGTAAGCACAGCAGTAGACATTTGGCTTGCCCAATGTAACAGGAAAATCATTCTCTTTTGTAATTCTAAAACTGGGAAGGAGCAAGTCCTAATCCAAATTTCTCACACCAACCTTCTCATGGCTAAGCTCGAATTTACACCTTCCAGTTTAGATGGGACCAGAAATGTTCCATGAGGACTGTGTATTTAAACCTGAGAATAGATCCAGTCCATATTCAAGCATGGCTCAGGTGATAGGTATATATTTCCTTCTCTCAACAAAGGGATTTATTTGTTTTGGTACCAGGGATTGAACCCAGGGGTGCTTAATCACAGAGACACATTCCCAAGCCTTTTTTAAAAATTTAATTATTATTATATTTTTATTTTGAGAAAAGGTCTCTTTCAGTTGCTTAGGGTCTTGCTAAGTTGCTGTGGCTGGTTCTAAACTTGTGATCTTCCTGACTCAGTTTCCTAACTCACTGGATTTACTGCCTCAAAGTATGTAGAAATCAAATTTGAGAGGCAAATTTATTGATATCTGAATATCATGGCTATGAGTTTTTTTTCCAGCACACAGACCTGAGAAATCCATCTTCCTAATTTATATTTCTTCATATCTGACAATCTAGTTTTCATATTTTGTCCCTTTCTGCCAGGCTGTACCCCATATGTATCCATTTTAGTGAGCTAAGATATGTTTTCTATGATTGGTACCCATTAAAACCCAAGGTCACTTGCTTTGGAAAATGAGAGCTACACATGCAAAAAGTTTTCATCCAGATGGGGCTTGTTTACCATTGTCTGAGAATGGAAGTAGTAGTTTTCTTTTCCTTTGAGGATGCCTTCTCTAATTCTGCAAGACAGATGCTGTCAGACTTCAGATGCAAGCAACAAGATTAGTAGTCTATTGAGAGATGAGCTTAAGATATCTGCTCCATATAACCTCATCTTGGAAGCCACAGCTCAAAATCTAAGTGGAAGAGAAGGAAGGGGAAGCTCCTAGGTAGGAACTGGAGGAATGCATTGTTACATCTGACTCTTGCCACACCATAACCAGGACACAGGTACATTTCCTAATGTGCTACAGGACCTCTTTAAATTTAAGTCAGGTAGTAATTTTCATGTAATATATAGGATTTTATTTTGTTTTATTATAAAAATTTATAATATTGTATGTATTATCATACATGAGTGATTTTAAAGTATAAGGACTCATGAGGAATAATAATTCAAAGTCCAACAATTTTTATCTTTACATAAATTTATAGAACTTAAAATGTTTCAAATCTTCATATATTTGTTGACAATTCATATTTCTTCTTATGTGATGTGCCTGCTCACTCCTTTGCCTATTTATTAATTGGGCTATCTGGTTTTTTTATATTTTTATTTCTTTATATGTCCTGATGATTAGTTCTCTCTCTCTCTCTGAGGTGCAGGTTGAAAAGATTTTCTTCAATTCTCTAGGCTCTCTCTTCACATCTTGCTTGTTTTCTTTTCTGTAAAGAAACTTTTTAATTTGATGCCATCCCATGAAATTACTCTTTTTTTTTTTTGGTGGGAGGAGTAGGGGTTAGTGTGGATTAAACTCAGGAACACACAACCACTTATTCACATCCACAGCACCATTTTGTATTTAACTTGAGAAAGGGTTATAATTCTTTTTTAAAAAAGTATTGTTAAAGAAGTCAGTTGGAGATTTGAGCCTAAATTTTCATGTAGTAGGTGCAATTTCTCGGGTCTAATGCTTAGATCATTGATCCACATTGAATTAAATTTTGATCAGCATGGGAGATAGGAGTCTAATTTTATTTTTTTACACATTGATTTCCAGTTTTCCCAGCACCTTTTTTTTTTCTTGAAAAGATTATCTTTTCTTCAATGTATGTTTATGGTGCCTTTGTCTTGTATGAGATCACTGCATTCCTGTGGTTTTCTTCTCTTTATCTTCTATTCTGTACCATTTGTCTTCAAGCCTGTTCTGGTGCCAATATCATGCTGCTCTGTTACTATAGCTCTATAATATAAGTTAAGGTCTGGTATGGTGATGCCTCCTGTTTTCCTTTTCTTGCTGAGGATTGCTTTGTCTATTCTGGGTCTCTTATTATTCCAAGTGAATTTCATGACTGCTTTTTCTGTTTCTATAAGAACAACATTAGAACCTTAATGAGAATTACACTGAATATCTGCAATGTTTGGTCATATGACCATTTTGACCATATTAATTCTGCCTAAGCAAAAACATGGGAGACATTTCCATCTTCTAAGGTCTTTTTCAATTTATCTCTTTAGTGTGATGTAGATTTCATGGTGGAGGACTGCCTCAGTCTGGCTGGGCACAGAATCACGAGCCACCACACACCTTGTAGATTCAAACAGCAATTCTTTATTCCCGAACTCACACCGGCCCTCTACAAACATGTTCTGGGGAAATCCAAGTTCTGCCGCAAAATTCACTTACTCCACCAGGCTTTGAATCCCAAATACTTTCTGAATTCCAGGAGAACTCAACGGGAACTCAAGCACTCAAGCAGCAGGATATGCCCTATTCCCAGCAGGAATAACCTTAAACCTGGAACCGCCCTAAACCCAGATTGTTCTAAACTGGGAACGCCCTAAACCCAAGGAGCAGGATACTCCCTAAAACCTGATCCGCCCTAATCCAGTAGGATCCTCCTTAAACCCAGATCCACCCTGGTCCTTGAGCAGGGTCACCTTTCTCAAACATACATGCAATGTCACTTCAAATGTCCATTTCTACGAGTCCTTCCTCTAAGCAACATGGGGTACGCTGGCAAGGAAATTTCCATGCGTCATTCCTACTTGGCAATGGTTCTCAGCAGAGGACATTCTTCTCTTTTGTTCAATTGATTCACAAATATTTTATTTTCTTTGAGGCTATTGTGACTGAAATAGTTTTCCTAATTTCTGTTTCAGTTGATTCATTCCTGATGTATAAGAACACAATTAATTTGTGGGTGTTAATTTCATATTCTGCCACTGTGCAGGATATGTGTTCAATAAGTTAGGGTTAGGGTTAGGGTTAGGGTTAGGATCATCTGTAAATGGTGATAGTTTGTGTTTTTATTTTCCTATTTATATCCCTTAATATTTCTTTTGTGTAACTGCTCTGGCTAGAGTTTTCAGGACTATGTTGAATAGAACTGGTGAAAGGGGACATCATTCTCTTATTTCTACCTTTATACAGCAGGCTTTTAATTGTTCATTTAATTGATGTTAAACTTGGGTTTACCATATAGCTTTTATAAAGTTCATGTATGTTCCTACTGTTCCTAGTTTTTCTAGTGTTTTGAATAGGAATGTTTGCTGTAATTAGTCAAGTGTGTGTGTGTGTGTGTGTGTGTGTGTGTGTGTGTGGTGTTTTTGCATCTATTGATATAATCATGTGGTTCTTGTCTGTAAGTGAATTAACATGCTGAATTATGTTTATTAATTTCTGTATGTTGAACCAACCTCGCATTCCTAGAATGAACCCCACATGAACTTGGTGTACTATGTTTTAATATGTTTTTGAAGGTGATTTTTCCAGTAATTTATAAATAATTTTTTCATGTATGTTTATTAGGAATATTAATCAGAATTTTTTCCTTGGTGTTTCTTTGTCTGCTTTTGCTATCAGGGTGATTTTAGATTTTTAGAGTGAGTTTGAAAGGGTTACCTCCTTTTCTATTTTATGGGATGATTTGAGGAGGACTGGTGGTACTTATTTCTCAAGGTCTGGTAGACTCTGACAAGAATCCATCTGGTCCTGGTCTTTTATTCCTGGTAGGCTTTTGGTGATGTATTGTATTACATTGCTTGAGTTTGATCTCTTTTAATTTCCTCCTGATTCTATTTGGGTAGGTCATGTGTCTCTAGAAATTTGTTGATGTTGTTAAGATTTTATGTTTTATTAGAGTGTGAATTTTCAAAATAGGATCTGAGCATAATCTGTATTTCATAGTGTTCATTGTGATCTTTCCATTTTCATCACTGATACAAAACACCTAACAAAAATGGAAACATATACTGTGACAATTCTAAGCAGAGATAAAAATTGAGAAGGAGACCCACCATCTCTCTACATGTTCCCCTGGAAGAAAATTGGAATGTGGAAACATCTATGTTTATTGCATGTAGAAATTTTAAAATGAGAAGAAAATAATGTCCAATACTACAGGACTTAAGAATAAAATTTTTGCCAAAGGAAGCCAATCTTACATGGGCATTTTTTACCTATACTAAGAAATCTTTAACATATTGCATTTACTCTCCCACAACAAGATTAGAGACAAATAACAAAACAATAATGAATGATTTTTTTTGTGCTTTATATATATCAAGCACATGTTTAATTACTCACTCCAACAATACCAGAAGGAAAGTACTAACCTGACCCACATTAACGGATGACATACACTGAGGCAGAAATCATTAGGTATGATGACAGTATCCTCACAGTAAATTGTGGGACCTGAATTAAATGAAGGCCAAGTCCGAGGAGAAAAAAACATTACTAAACTCTTTACAATTCTACACTTGAATAAAGAAACCATTCGAATGGGCATATTGATATTATTTTCCTGGAGATCTTTATATATATATATATATATATATATATATATATATATATATATATATATATAAAATTTAGTTGTAGATGGACACAATACTTTTATTTATTTATTTTTGCTTGGGGGCCATGACTGGCCCCGGTGGCTAGGCAATTGCTATAACAAAGAGCTAAACCCCAGGCCAAGACTCCTATTTCTGCTTATCTTAACTTTACATCAACAGGTTGTGGAAAATATTTTTATATAAGCAGCAATATTTTAGATACTTCAGATCAAAGCCAAATACAATAGCATCTTCATCTTTAAGAAATCTGCAGGGAAGATAGAAAGTCTGACCACTAAATCACATAATTTATGCTGTTAAGGAAAACCTGAGGTATACAGGCTCAATGACAAGAGTAAGATCTGAGCACTTCCATGAAATAAGAGGGAGTGTACAAAATCATTCCTCAGAAGAATTACAGATGCTTGAGATAAAATTTATTTTTAATTTATATTTTATTTACTTTTTCCTATTTTAGAGTTTGGGATAAAGCCAGGTCTCCATTCATGGTAGTCCAGTGCTCTACCTTGGAACCACAAACCAGCTCTTAACTTGAAATTAAGGTGAAGAATAAGACCCTGTCTTCTTTACAAAGATATTTGTTGTTAATCATGATTCTAGACATTGTAAAGGTGGCAGATGGACTGAAAGTATGTCAATGAAAAGCTGTTGCTGTCAAATACTAATGTTTTTCTTCCCAGGATACTGATGAAGATGGACCAACATTTCAGTTATGTTGCCATAAGAAATGCCTTCTATCCCCAGGCTGGCATTGGGATCTCAGCAAACACCTTTCTGCTTTGCCTCCACACTGCTGCTGTCCTTGTGGGTAACAAGCCCAGGCTCACCGACCTCCCTGTCACCCACCTGGCTCTAACACACATCCTCATGCTCCTCACATGGGCCTTTTGGTGTCCACAAACATTTGGGAAACACAGGACATTCCAGGTGACTTTAAATGCAAAGTGCTTGCCTTCCTAAACAGGGTAATGAGGGGACTCTCCATCTGTACCACCTGTGTCCTGGGTGTGTTTCAGGCCATCACCATCAGCCCCAGTGGCTCCTGGTTGGCCCACTTTAAACTGAAATCCACAAATCCCATTGTGGGGCTAATTGTCTTCTTATGGGCCCGCACCATGTCCCTCTCCAGCAACCTGCTCCTCTGCACTGTGGCGACTCCCAATAAGACCCAACCTGGGCTTCTGTTTCTCACTGAGCACTGTTCCTTTCTGCTCATGAGCTACAGGAGCAGGACCTTGTTTCTTGCTTTCACGGCATTTAGAGATCTCCTATTTCTGGGTCTTATGGTTCTTTCCAGTGCATACATGATAATTCTCTTGCATAGACATAAACAATGATCCAAGTCTCTCCATAGCCCTCATTTTTCTCCAGGAAGTTCCCCAGAACAAAGGGCCACTCACACCATCCTGTTGCTCATCAGCTGCTTTGAGATCCTGTACTGTGTGGACTGCATCATCTCCCTCTTCACAGGCACAGTGTGTACCAGTGACCCCATCCTGCTTGGTCTCCAAATGCTCTTAGCCAATCGCTATGACACAATCAGTCCTTTGGTGCTGATCAGTGGTGACACTCAAATAATTAAAAGTCTAAAAACTAAATGGAGAAACAAAGGTCAGTTTCTGCCTAAACTAATCTAAAGCAAAGTTGACACATTCCTTAATTTTTTTTCTCTAATTCATAACATTTCTCCTCTGACGAAAAAAAAAAAAACAAACATTAAGATAGGATTCAAATAGTATCTTAAAACAAATTAAATAGTTATCAAGTATTTGTGGATTTTTTTTTCTGTATAGGCATCTGGGTTTTGTTAAATGGTTTTAGTAATTTTCAGTATATTTGGTTTCATTTGTATACTATAAATTATTAGTTGACATTGCATCTCAGACCTTAATACTGGGTCAGTTTTCTTTCTTCCAGCTTTACAGTTCTTAAAATTTCTTTCAATGAAATTCTATTAGAGGCACATTGATGTCTTTCTCTTTTTTTTCTAAAAATAGATACATGCTTATATTCAAGCGACTCAGGAGACTAAGGCAAAAGGATTGCAAGTTTGAGGGCATCCTGGGAAATTTAGTGAGACTCTGGCCCTATATAAAAAATGGCAGAAGATCAGTGGTGAACCACCTTGGAGTTTGTTTCCCTGTACCAGAACCATTACAACAGTAACAACAACAAAACCCACCAAATACCATGCAATAACACTTCATCACCAATAGAATGAGTTCATTTATAAAAGAGGGGGACTATAACTGTTGGTAATTATGTGAGAAAATTAGAACCCCCACAGAGTTTTGGTAAAAATATAAAATGATATAGAAGATATAGAAAATAATTGGATGTTTGGTAAATATTTAAACATAGAATTACCCTATAATCTACTAATTCCATTTCTAGTTATAGTGCCCCAAGAATTGAAAACAGATACTTAAACAATTTTACATAAAAATGTTAATGGCATCACTATTCACACAAGGACAGAGATGAAAACCCAAGTGTCCATTAAGAGAAGAATGGATAAACAAATGTGTATGTATTTGTATGTTTGCTTGCCTGAGTAAGCACAGGTACATATAGATATATTCATGTAAGCAAATATACAACTATATATAGCATCCAGATGTATGTTTGAATATTACTCTGCCATAAAAATGAAGTATTGACACAGGCTGCAACATAATGAACCTCAAAAATGATAAGTGAAGTAAATAAAATCAAACATGATAATTCACATGTGCTTTAACTACATTCATATGATGTAATCAACAACTGGAAATCTTAGAATAAGAAAGGAGAAAGGTGATTACCAGGACCTTGGAGGGCATGGGAGTCAGTATCTGCTTATCAGATACTTGGTTTTCTTCCAGGCAGGGATTAAATGTTTGTAACAAGGTGAATGGGGTAATTGTACCACAACATTGTAAATGTAACTACATCACACATTATATACTGGGCTCTCTTTGTGAGAATCAACCTCAATAAAATAAAAATGAAAAATAATCCTGAAAACACTAAAGTCTGTTCAAATATAGCTCAAGGTGACAGAAAGGAACCAATGAAATCAGACATGACTTTCTTAGCTCTGTATTTGAATACATGACCAGGGTAACTTCACATCATGTTCAATCACAAGAATAGAATCCTCATTAGAATAAATTATACTCCAAGCATGTATAATTTGCCAAAATATATTCTACTGTCATGTATATCTAAAAAGAACAATAAAATAAAAAATAAAGGATCTATGGAGTTACAGACTCTCAGATGTACTTTGCATCACCAACCAAAACATGGATTGTAGCACTGAATTCAAGAAATTGAGAGCCTCAACTGTGTCAGGCATAATTCCTGGCTCAGTATTTACTTTGTCCTCACCTTTCCAGGATTCTGAGTCCTGGTTGGAAGAATTCTGATCTTAAAGATGCATAAACAAAGCCTGAGAGAGAACTAATTGTTCCAAAATCACCTGCCATGCAGTCTAAGGCTCTGGTGATTGCATTATGTGAATTCCAGTTCATGTTGCTGTTCCTTTTAAAATGTTAAAGGAATTAAATTTTGTCCATTCCATGAAGGGCCTCAACTTGCCTTTTGTTCAAACTCTTATCGAATTTATCTGTAGTGAGGCTCTGCCACCCAATGACTGTGTCACAATAGCTGAAGAATGTCTTTCTGGAGGTAATTACTTACTGTGGAGATCTAATTGGATGGAAATCTGCACTAAGAAGGCAGAAAATAACTGGAGACATGGGACTGATATTAAGGCAGAGATATTAACAGTGTCAGGACAATTTACTGATTTGGAACAGCAGTCAATAATGAGAACAAATCCCCTCCACATTCAAAGAGGACTCGAGTGACAGGTGGCGGAGAACAGCAACATGAGGACTCCTGGTGTAACAAGACTGACTGACAGAAGTAATAAACACTACCATGAAGAAATAAGTGGCACACTCAGGAAGGAGGCCCTTTATCTCTCTTCCAGCCCACTGGTAGAAATTCCATTTGTCTTAGAATTTCTTTTCCTTTTATCATTTTATTTTCTCCATCTTTCTTTTTTAATTAATTTTTAAAAAATTTTAGTTGGACTCAAATACATTTTGTTTTATTTATTTTATTTTCATGCAGTGCTGAGAATTGAACCCAGCACCTCACATGTGCTAGGTGAGCACTCTACTGCTGAGCCACAACTCCAGACATTCCTCCATTTTTCTTATCTCCCAATGTAACCCACTTTCATTCCAGTACAGGAGGTCCTGGTTCACTTTTCTGTATTTTCCTTTTCACCACCAAGAAAGTTAGATATCAAATCTCATATGGATCTATCTATCTATCTATCTATCTATCTATCTATCTATCTACCTAGGTGATAGATAGATAGATATATCCATATATATGGATAGATATATGGATTATAATGCTCATAAGATGGAGTATTTATTTATCAACTCTCCTGATCAATTCAAACATAAATAATTCTAATGTCTTTACTAGGTGTGCAGCATAAAGATCTTCTACTCTCATGGGGTAAATGACACATGGTTTTATTCTCCTTGGTAACCAACAGTCCCTATGGTGTGGAGAGTATGGAAATCTACTCACCTCATCAAGCAGAGAACATGGTGATCCATTCCCATATGAGCAGAAGACAAGTAGTTCTAATTCATATGTATTTGCTTCCATACACATATATATACTCATCTGTATATTCATATGCACATCCATGTACACCTTCACTTATATTCACATACATATTTCTATACATATCACAAACACATTTCTACATATTCACATTCCTGTAAATATATGTACATATTTGTATACCTGTACATGTTCATGAACATGTGCATATATTCCTAAACAGTGGTATTTATATTGATGTAAACATACGAGTGCCCATATTCATAGTCATATTCATGTATGTCCATAATCTTACTTACACATACATTTTACATTTATATGTATAATAAGGTAGGTGTACATATTCATCCTCATGCATCCTCATAGTTATATTTATGTACATGTTCATATCGAACTTCATGTACATGTAAAATACTACTTCATATTCATACACATATTGTACATGTCCATATTATATTCACATTAATACACATTTGTGTCTTATTTATACTCACATTAATACATATTTGTATCTTATTACATATTCACATATACATATGCTCATATTTATATACATCTTTATTATATTCATGTAAATATTCATATTCATATTAATGTATTTATTAACATGTATTCATATCCATTTTCATGTATATCATGTGCATATGCAAAATCATATTTATGTGAATGACCATATTTCCATATATTACATATTTCTGACTTCTCCAGTTCATACTTTGAGGTTACAGCTGGAATGATCTGGATTGGAAAACCATAAAAAGGACTTTACGACTTTACAGAGATTGACTCCCCTGTTCTAGTGGGTTATACATGTTTCTACACCCCTCCCCCAGTGGAAGCCAAGGGAAACTAGGCCACTCAAGGTGTAAAGATCCGGATTCTAGTCCCCCTAAAAAGAAATACTATCTTGTGGAAGGGCAGGAGATGTGCTCCCTTGTCTAGAGGAGAAATAGGTGTTCCATTCCCCATACTGAGTGGGTGGCATTGGGGTGTATCTCACCTATTAGCTATAGATTATATATATATATATATATATATATATATATATATATATATATATATATATTCATCCACCTGGATATACCCATCAATAAAGATTCATCTGTAGCATCTGGCCCAGTTTCATACTTTTAGGGTTTGACTAGAATATTCCAGAGTGGGATCTCATCAGATGGAGTATTTATTGATCAGCTCCCCTGATCAGATCAAAGATAAATGATTCAAAGGCACTCACCAGGTGTAGGGCATAGGATATTCTCCTTTCACCAGGTAAAGAACACTGGGACCCATTCTTCCTGGGGACCAAGAGCCTGCATGGTGTGCAGAGTGTGGAGATGTAGTCACCTCATCTAGCAGAGAGCATGGTGATCCATTCCCCATAGGAGCAAAAGGAAATAGGTTCTAAAATTTATATACATATGCTTCCATATACATATGCTTCCATATACATATGCATGCTCATTTGTAAATTTATGTGCACATTGGTGTACCATTTCACATACATATTCATATGTTATTCATATACATCATATACATATAAAATCATATTAATATTAATGAAAATATTTGTGTATTTATATATATTCTTGCTAATACACATACAACATTTTTTGCATATACATATACAAATTTATGTACATATTTCTGAAAATATGAAAATTCAGGTACATGGTCATGTTCATATTTGTGTGCATATATATATATATATATATATATATATATTCTCTACTTTTCATTCACACATACATACCCATATTGATACACACTGATATCCACATTTCTACATATATACACATGTATATTCATATTCAAATACATGTACATATTCATACATATTTATACTCATAAACATGTACATGTATATTGCAAACTCATAAACATCCTCATATTTATGTTTGTGTACATGTAAACATTCAACTTTATGTACCTATACACACTGATATTTAAGCACATATTGATATCCATTTTCATATACATGTACATATCCATATTCATTTAGTGATTCTAACCAAGATGACCTACTCCTTCAAGGGGCAATGACCTAAAGATCTCCTCTTCTCATCTAGCACAGGGCACAGTAATCCATTCTTCATACTGAGAAGATGGCCTATACTCTGTATATGAGTATATGCATACACATATGACTTCTTCAGTTTTGTACATCATGATTGAAGTGAAATATTCTAGAAAGAGAACTCATCAGAAAGAGACAACAGGGATTAACTTTCTGTTCAGGTCAAGGATGCATAACTTTAATTCACACATCATGTGAAGGGCATTGTAATGTACTCTCCTTGCAAGGAAAATAGAAGGACACAGGGGACCTACTATTTCCATGAGGATCAACACCCTTCATTGTCTGGAGGGAGTGAAGATCAACTCAAATCATCTGGAGGAAATGGTGATCCATTCTGCATACTGTGCAGAGGTACTGGGATCTATTCATATATATATATCATATACATTATATATATTTACATACATATTCATATACATATGCATATGTTCATTCATATATTCCTATTTTGCACATATTTATATATACATTTATGTATTTTCATGTTTTATTATTAATATTTATATTCATATACATAGTCATATTCATATCATATATATTTTATGTAGATATTCATATTATATTCATGGAAACACATTCATATACATACTCATGTACATATTAATAAATATCTTGTTCATATGCATATACATATTCATGTACATGTTCACATACATATTAACTTTCATGTTTATATCAGCACATATATTCATGTTTATACTCATATAAATATTAGTCTTCACAGTTATATTCATCTACATATTTTTATTTATGTATACAAATATTCATATTCATACACATGCTCATATTCATATTCATCCAAATGTTTATATTAATATGCATATATTTATTCATACATATATTCATATTAATCTAAACATTTATATTTATGTGCATACTCATATGTGCACATTCATATTTACATTTATTTACATACCATATTTACAGACTTATATATATGGTCATATACATATTCACATACATACTAATGGGAGTAGATCCAGAATCTTCTGGAATTGGAAATCATTAGATGGTGGAAACAGAGATTAACTCCTCTGACCAGGTGGAGGATGCATGGTTCTCCACACCTTACCAGGGGGAAGATCTGTGGATCTGGGCCCTCAGATATGATGAGTAGAGGCACCTACTTCCCACAAGGGGAGCTGCTCCCCTCACTTGCTGGAAGATGTGGAGATCTACTTCCAGTACTTAGGAGAGGGCATGGTGATCCATTACCCAGGTTGAGCAGAAGGCACTGGGGTCCATTTCATCATCTCTAGGTCCATCTGTTGATTTATTTGTACATTATTCTACAGATATTTTGGGGTTTATATATTGTATCTGGTGAGTGGAGATTCTCTCTATTTCATAATCATCACATGAGTCACTCTTCTCTTCCATGATCTTCCTCATCTTGAACTCCAAGGAATGGAGCCAGCTCTCTATGGATTGAGATCTCTAAAACTGTGAGGACCCAAATAAACCTTTCATCTTCTAAAATTGTTCCTATTAGGTCTTTTAGTCATAACAGTGAAACCGCTGAGTAAAACAAATATGTATATGAATATACACATGAATATATACATAATCATGCCATAAATAAGTATGTAAATATGAATATATCAATATGAGTATGTATATGGATATAAACATGAATATAAACATGAATAGGTATAAATAGCAATGTGACTTTTTATGTAACCTGAATATTCATGTGAATATGAGTATGTATATATCAGAATGCATATGTACATGAATATTTAAATGAATGTATATGCATATCTATATCCATATGAATATAGATATATATGTATATATGGATTACATTTTACATATGAATATATGTGAATATATGTTTAAGTACATATGAGTATATATAAATATGTGAATGTATATATGGATATATATATGAACATATATTATAAAATTAGATTCTCATGCCTTCTGGTCAGTATGGGAAATGGATCACCACACCCTTTGCTAGATGAGGTGAGTAGAACCCAACACCCTTTGCACCCTGATGTGAAAAGGTCACAGTTGGGGAGTAGATCTCCCCATGCTCTCCCCACAGTGGGAGGACTAGAACCATGTCTCCTTTATCTGAGCAGGAAAGTTAATTTCTGTACCTACATCTAATTAGCTGTCATTACAAACCTTCCATTTTAACCCCAAAGTACAAAACTCAAGAAGACTTTTTTAATATTTATTTTTTAGTTGTACACAATACCTTTATTGCATTTATTTATTTTCATGTGGTGCTGAGGATCAAACATAGGGCCTTGCAGGTGCTAGGCGAGTGCTTTACTGCTGAGCCACAGCCCCAGCCCTCAAGAATACTTTTTTAATATTGTTATATCTGTGACTACAAGCCTGAATACATGTGTGAATATATATGCAACTATAGCTCTCCATGCCTTCCACTCCGTATGGGGAATGGATCAGTATGCCACTGCTACTTGAGAGGAGATCTTCATACCCTCTGGGTAGTGATGGGTATAGATCACCTTTGTGGGTGTAAATCACTGTGTTCTTCACCCTTTGAAGAAAGTAGATCCTAATCCCATTTACCTGACGAGGGGATTAGAATAACATATTATCCACATGATCAGAGGAGGTAATCCTTTTGCCCTCCATCTGATGAGTTCCCATTCCAGAAAAATTCTGTTCAATTCCCAAAGAACAAAACTAGAGAAGACATACAGATATAAATACAGATATGAGAATATATGCATGGATGTATATCAAATATATAAACTATATAAAAATATATGTGAATATGTACATGGTAAAAATGTGAATGTGAATATGTACATTAACATGTAAATATGTATATATTATATATATGAATATATATGTATATGTATGTATGGATATATAAACATGTGTATGCATATGTATGAATATGCATATGAATTTCCATTCCAGAACATTACCTCTTTTCCTCCCTATCTCTCTTTCCTTTCCTCTAATTTATGAAACTCCCTTCAATTTTCAACAGATGTTTTCCCCACTTTTCTTTTTTTTTTTCAATATTTTAAAGTTGTTGATGGAACTTTATTTTTATTTATTTGTATGTGGTGCCAAGAATTGAACCCAGTGCTTCATGCATGCCAGGAAAGTGTGCTACCCCATCCCCTTTATTTTCCTTTTTTATGTCTAATTTCCACATATGGAACAAGAATATTCAATAATCAGACTTTTAAGGTAATGAACCCCAATTAAAGCCTTCGTTATCTGTAAAGACTCCACTATTATACTAACCTGTGGAAACATTAATGGGCCTTATCATGTCCTTTCTCAAATGTGAAGACCAAGAGACTCACCTGTAAGAACATTCAGCCAATTCATTTGGCCCAGAGTGATGGGAAAATAGATGGTAGGAGTGACCCAGAATAGGGGTTATAGGAACAATTAGAACTCAAAGGCTAAAGAAACAGCCAACAGTCTTTACACTTTTTCAATACCTGGTTAACAGATTTTGATCAATGCTCATACCCAAAAGCTCTATAATCCTGTAGGACAGCACACCAAAACAGGTTTTCCTACTCTCATGTCCCCTCCTGAATCCTGGGAGCACTGTGTCTTCTCATTTTAATAAATTCTACTCCTGTTTTACTTCTCTTATGTTAATGTCTGTGAATTTTATTCTTTAAATTTGCAAGACAAGAACCCAAAAGAAAATTGGCAACACCCTCACCATGTGAAAACCCCATCTGCTAAGAGAATCAGGGGATCTAGGTTCATTTCAAAACTCCTGTTTCAATGTAAGAGAAAACATATGAACCTTGATCATCTGATTTTGGCTTATTTTGTTTGAAACGATGTTTTCAAATTCCATCCATTTTAGCCTGAAAATGACATAATTGCATTTTCTTTATGGCTGACTATAACTCCATTTTGTACCTATACCATATTTTCTTTATCCTTTCATTCACTGATGAACACCTAGGCTGGTTTCATGGATTGGCGATTGTGAATTGTGCTGCTATAAACATGGCTAATTCATATAGCACTACGTTTTGATTACTTTATTTCTTTAGGATAAATACCAAGGAGTGGTATAGCTGGGTCACATTGCAATTCAAATTCCTAGTATTTTGGAGAATCTCCATTCTAATTTCTAAAGTGGCTGCACTCATTTACAATATCACTAATCATGTAAAAGTGATCCTTTTTTCTCCACATGCACTCCAAAAAGGAGAAACAAAATCTAAATGAGAAATACAAGACATGAACACACCCTTCACAAAGAAGACATAGGAAAATATGTTTAATATCACATTTTATTAGAAAAAGGTTGTAATACCCTTCATTAAAATGGAATCAACTCCCACAAATCCAACACTAATGCTGGTGGGTACACTCAGCACAGAGATTTTTACTGATTTTCAGTGAGATGCTACATGATACTAATTTGGGAGAATGCAACGCTGCAATTGTGATCCTTAACACAGAATTATCATATGGTCCAGCAGTCACACCTTTAAAATTACCTTAACTCTTTCTAAATTTATGCTCCAACTGTGCATACAATGTTAATAGCAGGTTTACCCATAATTGTGACAAATTGGAAAGAAAGTGGAATGCTATCCAATTTGTCAATCTCTGATTGTTCATGGTAGTCTTTTATATCTCTTATAACATCAGTTGTAATTATTATTTTTTATTATTGTGTTATTCTTAGTCATTCTACCTAAGAGTTTGTCAAAATTATTTATTTTTCTAAAACATGAACTCTGAATTTGGTTGATTTTTTATTGGTGTTTTGCTGTTTCTTTTTTATTCATTTCCTATCTTTTTTATTCATTTCCTATCTGGTCCTTATTTCTTATATATATATATATATATATATATATATATATATATATATATATATTTGTTGTAGGTGGACACAATACCTGTATTTTATTTTTATGTGGTGCTAATGATCCAACCCAGTGACTCACACATGCTGGGCAAGAGCTCTTTCACTGAACCACAAACGGAGGCTGATTTATTTCTTTTTAAAATACCATTTTATTGCTCTAAACTTCTATTACTATTCTTACTACATCCCACAAAGTTTGATATACATCACCCATCTCATTTTTATATCTCAGAAAATTCTCTGAGTCTATTGATGATTTTATCCCTGTTTTGGGGTTGTTCTCAATGCCACCTATCTGTGAATGTCCATTTTCCTAATGTAATTTATTATTAGTCTCATTCTTTTGTGACAGTTGACATGACTACAATATCCTCAAGTTTGTCAAAGTTTGTTTCATGTTGTAACATATGCTCTTTTCTGAGTGCTATTCTGTTTGTATTCTGTGGTTGTTACTATTTCCTATGGGTTAGGATGTTCTTTATTTTTCTGCCAGGTTTACTTGGTTGTTATTTTGGTTTTTGGTTTCCTTGTGGTCACTAACTATATATATATATATAAACATATAAGTTGATAAATCTCTACCTATGTAACATTGAAAATATAATAACAACCACCCCCCAAATATTCTTGCTCTACCTTCATTTTATGACTTTTTTCCACTTTTCTCTTGACCTCTTTATTCTCATGCTAGATCTAACTCCAATTGTGCAAGGGCAGAAGGATCAACGTGTAAAAAGACTAAAAATAGTGCCCAAGATGATATTGCAAGTCATACCATGCATTAAAACTTGTTTACAAGAGAGGGTCATCATTATACAAAATACACGTATGAAGATGTGAATTTTGCGTCAACATACCATATATATACAAAGAGAGATAAGATAAATGGTTGTATAAAGGTGTATTAAGAATTGTAAGCAAAAAATTAAGAGAGCTCATATATAATGGCATAATTTGGTGTGAACATATTTTATATACAGAGTTACAAAAAATTGTGCTATGAATGAATAATTATGAATGCAATGCACTTCACTATTGTCATGTATGTAAGAAATAAATTAAAAAAGAAAAAAAGAAAGTTACAGTGGCAAAGGCAGGACCAGGAACACCTTTGTCTTTTATAGTATTTTGACGGATAATCTAGAGGTGGCTACCAGGACATGTGGCATTGAACTTCTTCACAGGTTTTACTCCATCTTTTGTGAATGATACATCATTGAATAATTCAGAACTTAATGAGCTTCCCCCACATGGATCTCGAGAACTTTCTCATTTGTTTTTCAGTACCAATGAGGACCAGAGAACTCACCGTGGCATAGCCATTGCCCACCAGCATCTGAACACAGTGATGAATATTGTCACTGTTCCACAACATCCCAGAAGAGGAAGAAATGGCAAAGTCCAAAACATACATGACCACAAAGACGCCCTGAGCAGCAGGATGGTCCTGGTGGCCCTGTGTTCTGGGGATGCTTTTGGAGAGAGGCTGGTGCTATGAAGGTGCTGCAACTGCCTCTTATGCCTGCACAAGAGTGTCACCATGTACCCACTGGAGAGGCCATGAGCCCTATAAAAGATACATCCCAAAAGGTGACCAGTGAGAAAAATATGTACCTGAACAAGTAACCAATGGGCTAAAGAGAGAGGGATTTAGTGACAAGCATGGGATTGAGTTGTGTTGACGTTGGGGGTGGCAATGATGGCAATCAAGAAGTGACCACTGATGAGCATATTAAAGACCCAGAAGAAGAGAAAGCAGCACATTCTCTGAGGTGAGGAGTTTCCTTTGAACTTGGCCAAGCAGGAGTTTCTGGGGCTAAGGGTGACAGCCTGGAGGACACTCAGCAGGCAGGTGGTACAGATGGAGAGGCCCCTCATCAATCTGTGCAAGGAAATAACTGATTTACATGAGAAGTCATTGCCCAAATCCTGGTACCCAAAAATGTCTGCAGCTATGAAGCCCATGGTCAGCAGCCTCACCACATGAACAAGGGCCAAATGGCTTATGGTCAGGTTGATGGGTTTGGACCTATGTTTGAGAAGGAACGTGAGGATGTGGAAGAGAAGCAGAGCAGTATTGGCTCCAATCCCAATGCTGACTTCAGAGCAAAGCACGTTTCTAATGTGAGTGAAGCTGGAAGCTTGGCTGTTCTTATTTATCCTCATGGGGGAAGAAGCAGATAGGAATAATCTGAGAGAAAAGGAAGAAAAATCTTTACCATGAATATTATCATCATCATCAATTTCTCCAAATATGGTCATCAGAAAAATGTGTGGGTTTGTCCTGAGGCATCCTTTCCTCCTGCAGAACCCATGTCCACTGGACACCCTCCTGGATGCATGACAACTTTCCGTGCCCCACCAGGACCCAATCATGTCTGGAGGGCATATTTACTTCCCTCCAGTGCCCATGCACCATATCTGCAGCCACATTGTCTTATTAGATGAGAATTATTCATTGATTCTTGCCTCCTTTTTATTTATTTATTTATTTATAATTTATTTATTTTTTATGAATATGGTATCTTTATTTATTTATTTATTTTTGTATGTGGTGCCAAGGTTTGAACCCAGTGCCTCATGCATGCAAGGCAAGTTCTCAACCACTGCGCCACAGACTGGCCCCTCCTTTTTTATTTTTTCAAACTTAAGAAGAATGCAACTTTCTCTGTATGAACCTGAAAAAGTTATCAGCACAAAATAACAGTTGTAAATACAGGGTGGAATCTGCATGCCAAGATTGCATAAGTGTGGAAATAATATCCTCTCTGGAAATGATAGCCATGCAAAAAGTTATATTATTTCAGGGCTGTCTTTATTCTTATAGGTGGCCAGAATATCATATATATATGGTATATTTTTTCTTTTTAAAAAATACTTGTTTTTTTATTTGTAGTTGGACACAATAACTTTGCTTTTTTTTTGTTTATTTTTATGTGGTGCTGAGGACCAAACCCATGGCCTCTTACATGCTAGATGTGCACTCTACCACTGAGCCAAAACCCCAGCCCTAGAACATGGTATATTCATAGAGAACAAATGTTGCTGAGGTGTCTCTAAAGTCACAAAGTGTGAAATTACATAAATTAGCTGATTCTATTAAATTCAGAAATTGAGAGGCTAATTAACACATCTGAACCAGTAATCTGTAAAGTATGGATAATCACAATACTTTCTTCCTGTAGATATTGTGTGTGTGAAGGTATAAAAATGTCAAAAATGCCCAGGATAGTAATGCCAGCTATCACTGTTATTATTAAATTGACTTCCATATATCTGACTTGAGAGAACACATACTGTTTTGAAATTTTCCATCTCTGACATGGCTTCCAAAATCAAAGAAAAATGAATACCAAGGTAGCAGACATTCCATGATTTCTAAAAGTAAGAACACATGCAATTTAAGCTTCTTCATTGAATACTCAGAGATAATTGTAAGTCTTACATATTTTAGAAACTCAAGGCAGAAAAACCTAGTCTTATTAGAGTGCAGTTATCAATTATTATCAGAACAATGTGATAGGTATCTTTCCACTACATAGGAGGCATGTGCAATTACAGTGGTAAACACAGCCACATTTAAATGGGCTGGGATAATTCTTTCCTAAGAATTTAGTTAGTGGTTCCACAAGGCAGTCAAACCTTTCAAGTCTTCCTCAAGCAAGAAAAGATATTTCTGCATATTTATGGGAACCTAGCATGAATTTTACATTAGTGTGAGCTTTTTTTCTGCTGTGACTAAAAGATATGATAAGAACAATTTTAGAGAGGAAAAGTTTATTTCTGTGATCATGGTTTTAGAGTTCTCTGTCCACAGATGGGCAGCCCCATTCCTCAAAGCCTGAGATGAGGCAGGAAATTATGGTGGAAGACTGTGGCAGAGAGAAGTAGCTCACATGATGATTGGGAAGTAAAGGGAGACTCCATTTGCCAGATACAAAATATGTACCCCCAATCATGATCCACTTCCTCCAGCCACACCTTGCCACCTTCAGTTTACACTCAACTAATCTCATAAAGGCATTCATTCACTGATTGGTTTTAGGCTCTCATAACCCAATCATTTCTTCTCTAAACATTCTTACTTTGTGTCACACATGAGCTTTTGGGGGACACCTCACACTCAAACCATAACACTACAGAACGTGGGGGTGTCCACCATGTGGAATGCTTTCCTGCACCACAAAGCTGTTTGCTGCAACTCAAGACTCAATCACTCATAAGATGAAGGATAGAATATGGGAAATGGGTTCCTGTCAAGTATTCTCATAGATTTATCATCTGAAAATCAAAGCATGAGTCAACACTGTTTTCATAGCCACAGATAAATGCAGTTCTTGTATTTACTAAAGGAAAGCTTCATTGTTTTAGTACCATAGATATGGACGCAAGTAAGACTTCAAGGCTCAGGGGACACTAAGTCCCAACAATTTGGAAAGTTTGATTTTTAAGATAGATATTATATAATAAGAATTAGAAAAATGTTTATTTTCTAACATACGAATTAAGTAAATTTATCTATTTACACATCGAATAAATTAAGCTTTATACCTCTGATGTGTCCTGGAGAAAAAAACAATATTCATGTCATCATCCAGGTGTCTCTGAGTTCTCACTGGCTCTCTTTAAGCACACAACCCTAATGGTTTTCTTGATCTTTCATTTATGTATAAAAAATACACCCATTTCTTATCTATCTATTCCATGTATGTTACAAAATATACCCTAATACTGTTTCAAGGGAATAACACCAATAAATAAGAAGAACCTTTCACATCATATTCTAAAAGAGTAATATGAGATAAAACCTGCTGCCAAGTTGAATTCTCAAGTTATTCCTGTGAAATTCAAGCTTCACTTGAAAGCCCCTTTGAAAACTTGAGTCTTAACAATACATAACCTTATAAGACAGGTGAGGTAGTCTGTTTGGAAAATCTGTAATCTGAGGATATAGGACTACATCATACTCAGATTTACTGAGGGACTGGAGTCCTACAAACATAAATGGATGAGCATAGACAGCAAATCTTTCTTGAGGCAGAAAAGCTGATCACCTTTCATCATACCATGAATCCAGGAAATTGACCCCATCAAGTGCATCCACTAGCAATCCCTGATGTTAGCTTGCATGGAGCCCCCAAAGAGACCATGCAAACTATCACCAAGCATCAGTTCTCTCCAAATTTTATACACCACACCCATGTTAGTGAAGCACATGCTCCAGATACCATTGGTATATCTGTACATAATCATTATAAAGAAAGGTAGATAGATATTCTGAACATTGTACTAGACAATGTTTTTTTGGAGAATATCAATATGTCATGACAACAAGCTAAAAGAAATCTGCTTTGTCTTTTTTAATCCATGCCTCAACCCACTCACACTGCTGGAGACAGTATAGTTCAGTGGATCAGGGGACAGGGCAGATGCTCTCCACACAGAGCAGGATAATATGGGGACTTCCATAAAAGACAATGCTGAGCTGGAGCTGACTCATCCAACATTCCAATCACAAGACTTGTAATCTTACACATGGGAGAAATCCAGTTGCCCTCAGATTGACTAGAGGTAGATCAATAAGTGGATAAATCACAGAGAAACTAACATGGAGAAAAGCTCTAAAACACTTCACATTTGTAAGTCTACAATGGAAAAGAAAAAGGAAAGTCCATATGGGCAGTGAGGGGGGAAAACAAAATGTAAATAGAATAACAAAATTTACAGTGAACTCGGCACATGAACTCTCTATAGTCAAGCTTGAGGGACCTTGTAGTTCATGGTGGAAGCTGGGCACCCCTTAAGAGAGAGAGAACTCACTTCAGATTCTCACTAAAACATGGATTCTTGAAGCATTCACTTCAGACTTTATTTTATTTTGCAATTACTAAGATCATTGCCAATACTAAGGTATATGCTATCACCAAATGGACCAGAAATAAATGACCAGAAATAAATGTGTGGTTTCTTGTACCCCAGACAGCACTCAGGATAGAAATTGAGAGTGTAATTGAAGGAGGAAAGTTCTCAGAAAACCCCTTGAAAGTGTGGGTATGTATTGTCACGTGAGTGGACTGATACAGGGTAAGGAAGAAAGGATGTAATTCTTTTATTTTTATGTCCACAGCATGAGCATAATCTATGTTATCATCAAGATTAAGGTGATGCAAGATTATTTATGTTTAAACTTAGGCAGGTGCCTTATATACACGGGAGAGCCTACCTTGGCTTGTTATCACTATACCACACTGGTTGACTTCACTGTGATTGCCATTAATATTTTTCTTATCTATAAAGAAATCTAAAAGGGGTGGAAGGCCAAAATGTGAGAATGACCAGGCACACTGGAGTGGGTTATGTCTGAAGGTACACTGGTCAACACATTCCAATTTTGGGCAGAAACTGAGCTGGAAAATAACAAAGATAATACGGGAGAAGGAAAAAATCATTACCAACTTGAAAATCAGTTCTAAGGATGATGCAGTCACCAGGAAGCCCCACCAAAGAAACCTTTACTATAATTAAGATTTCCAGAGACCCTATCATAATTAATACATATAAACTTCTCTCCTAGCCAACAGATCTTTGCAAAGAATGCCAGCAGGATTTCTGCAGAGAGATTATTGCGGGTCGAGCAAAGTTTCTTCTTTGTTGTAAAGGCTGAGTTTCTCTTTCTTGTAAAAACCTAGGTTTGTTAATTGAGCTTGTTGCTGTACAAAAGATGCTATTTTTGTTTTCATTGGTAAAAACTTATGAAACCTCTGTATGACTTAGAATATGAAAGAGAGAGGTTTTTTTTATAAAAATTGAAATTTAACCTTTATTTTAATCAATCAATCAATAAATCAACCAATTAATTAATATGGTTCTGAGGATAAAATCTAGTGAGTTATTTGTGCTAGGCAAGTGCTATAACACTGAGCTATGACCCAAACTTATGAAAATAACTGTTATGCACCCATCCATCCACTGGCATGTTTCAGTCCACTGAGGATAATTCTAAAAAAAAGTAACTTCCAAACCCCAGGTCCAGAGATGTTTCAGTCTTAGTTCCTCTGTATCATTGTAGCTTAAATAAACCTGCATACTGAAAATGACTCTGATTTTGAGCCTCATTTTTCCTACAGGAAGGACACAGCATTTGAGAAATGCATGAAGTCAGGGAGAATGAAATAGAAAATCTGACTATGTGAATGTAAGAAAGGCATTAATGCTCCCCAATTCACCACCCCAAACACAAGTGAGAATTATATGCATTTTTTCTTGCAAATTAAAATATTTTTTTTTTGTTCATCAAATTTACTTTTATTTTATTTTTTTTTTATTATTGTTGGTCGTTCAAAACATTACATAGTTCCTCATACATCATATTTCACAGTTTGATTCAAATGAGTTATGAACTCCCAATTTTATCCCGTATACAGATTGCTGCATCACATCAGTTACCCTTCCATTGATTGACATATTGCCTTTCTAGTGTCTGATGTATTCTGCTGTCTATATTATTCTCTACTATCCCCCCTCCCCTCCCCTCCCCTCCCCTTTTCTCTCTCTACCCCTTCTACTGTAAATCACTTCTTCCATTTGAATTATCTTGTCTTACCCCTCCTTTCCTCTTATATGTCATTTTGTATAACCCTGAGGATCGCCTTCCATTTCCATGCGATTCCCCTTCTCGTTTCCTTTCCCTCCCTAAGATACCATCTCACTCCAGTAAGATTGGCAGCCATTAGGAAGTCAAACAACAATAAGTGCTGGAGAGGATGTGGGGAAAAGGGCACTCTTGTTCATTGCTGGTGGGACTGCAAATTGGTGCAGCCAATTTGGAAAGCAGTACGGAGATTTCTCGGAAAGCTGGGAATGGAAGCACCATTTGACCCAGCTATTCCCCTTCTCGGTCTATTCCCTAAAGCCCTAACAAGAGCATGCTACAGGGACACTGCTACATCGATGTTCATAGCAGCACAATTCATGATAGCAAGATTGTGGAATCAGCCTAGATGCCCTTCAATAAAATATTTTTAAAGTATAGTTCAAAGTGCTTGCTTATATGTCGGTATCTACAATATTAATATTTTACACCTGTTTAAAGGAAAATATCAAGAACAGGAAATTACTATTCCAATTTAAAGAAACAGGAAAGACCTAGAGGTGCTTTCTGACTAACATAAAGCTGTCACCCCTCAGAAACACGGATTATCCTAAGTGAGAAGGTCTCTCTGTTCAACCCAACAGCTTAACAAAGACAGTCTTGTGTTCTCACTAAGTGAATTCCACTTTCCTTTCCCATCATATACTCTGAATTTTATTACTAAGAAATGTAGATTAATTCACATATATTTTTGGATCATAAGTACCTATCAGAAGTTGGGGAGTGACAAAAATCTAACACACAAACATAGAGACCAGGAAGATGAAAATATTTTGTTCAACTTGGGTATGATGGTGTACACCTGTAATTCCAGTGATTCTCGAGGCTGAAGCAAGATGATTGCAAATCTGAGGCCAGCCTGGGCAACTTATTGAAACCCTACCTCAAAAAATAAAAAAAAAATATGAGGATGTAAAACAGGTGAAACAAGCCTCGGTACAATTCCCGGTACCACAAATCCATAAATAATAAATTAATTAAGTAAATAAAATTTTTGTTTTAAAATTGTACCCTCATGAAATGAGTCTGACATATTCACTATTAATGAAAGTAGAAGAGGTATTTTTAAAATGGTACATGGTCTAAATTCTGCTAGATTACTTCTGAGCCCTTTTCTACTCAGGAGAGAAAATTTATACCCTGTTTTTTTAAAAAAAAATTTTGATGTAACTTCAGTCCAACTTCCAATGTCCTCTGATGAGACATTTCCTAGTGGTTAGAGCTCATGTTCAAGTGCTGACTCCATGTATGTAATATTCGTTAAACTAACAGGAGGGCAAGAAATGTCTTTGTGAGAAAATGCTAGTATTTTTCTATGAGTGATCATATTCAAAATTTCTTTTCAGGGTGATACTTTGAATATAGAACCTGTCTTCAAAAAAAAGTATTATTAAAAATACTTTTATTATGTTTATTTATTTTTATGTGGTGCTGAGGATCAAACCCAGTGCCTTAAATGTGGTAAGCAATGCTCTACCACTGAGCTATAACCCCAACCCTATGAGTTATTTTTAATAACTCAAAATATAGGATACTTTTCCAAGAGTATTATTTGATTGTAAAGATGTTAAGAGAAAAACTGAGTGTATTTAGTGAAAATTCACAGCAAAAGTCTGTAAATGTTAAGAGAATAATATCTTCCTTGAAAACTTATAAGCTAAGTGAATGAAAGTCATTATATTTCAAAAAGGAATGAATGACTGAAATCTACTAATAGCATTTTATATAAAATTATTAGTAGCATTTAATTCTAAAAATGCTAGCTTTATAAGCCACTAAATTAAAACATTAAGTATATTAGTAAGAAAACTTCCCACTGCATGGAAAAAGAATTAAAAATTTTGTGAGCTGTGGATGATGGTTGGCACTGCCTGGCTGAACTGAACTTACTTCTGTCAGAGAAAAATGGCAGGTAACATTAGAGGAAAACCAATTCAGACCTCAGCTGGTTGCTCAACACAGACCCTCAAAGCTAGAAGATCTTCATATAATATTTACCAAGCTCTGAAATAAAATGGATGCCAACAAAAAATACCATACACAGCAAAATTAAGCTTCAGATTTGAGGATTATAGAAAGCTTTCCATAAAAAAAGTAAATAAAAATTTACAACTAGAAAGCCAGTACTACAGAATATTTTCAACAAAATATTTCATGAAGATAAAATTTTTGAAAAGTAAAAGCCAACAAAAAGATTAATTACACTAAATAAATAATCAAAGGAGAAATTAATTCATATTAAAAACTAAAAATAAATAAAATGACTGGGAATGAGGTCATTTCTCAATAATAGCCTTAAACGTAAATAGTATAAACGCATCCATCAAAAGACATAGACTGGAAGATTGGAGTAAAATATGAGATTCAACAATATGTTCTCTCTGAGAAACTCACTTCATAGCCAATGACATCTGCAGACTGAGGGTGAAAAATTAAAAAAAAAAAAAAACCCATACCACACATGTCATTGAATGAACAGTTTCCTCTTCATATTAGACAAAGTGGATTTTAAGCCAAAGGTCATCAGAAAAGACCAAGAATTACCTTCTATATTGTTTAAAGGAATCATACATCAATAAGAGATAACAATAATGAATATTTAAGCCCCAAACTATGGAACATCTATATGTATACAAACTAACTCTTCTCAATTTCAAGAATCAAATAGACTAAAATACAATAATACTGGGTGACTTTAACATACCTCTGTCATCACTGGATAGATCCTATAAACAAAAACTAAATAAAAAATATACTGAAATAATATAATCAATAATTTAAACTTAACAGACACATATAAAGTATTTTATCCATCAATTTTCAAGTGTACTTTCATCTAAAGAGCACATGGATCTTTTTCTAAAGAGATGATGTCTTATACTACAAAGCTACTTTTAACAAATACAAAAAATAGAGATCATACCATGTCATCTATCAGAAAATAATGAAATAAAATTAGAAATCAAGAATAAAATTAAAAAAATGAAGACTAAATAACATGATATTGAATGTCCAATGGACACAAAAAAGTCAGGAATAAAAAAAAAATCTTTCAAGTAAATGAGAACAGCCACACAGCATATCAAGATCTCTGAGACACTATGAAAGCAGTTCTAAGAGAACAGTTCACTGCATTGAGCTCATTCATTTAAAAAAAATTTAAAAAGCCAAATTGGAAGAAAATTTAATATTGCATCTCAAACCCTAGGAAAAGAACAAATCAATACCAAAACAGCATAAGACAGAAAATAATTAAAATCAGAGTTAAAATCAATAAAATTGAAGCAAAAGAAATTATTCAAAAAATTGACAAAATTTGGTTTGTGAAATAAATAAACAAAATTGATAAACCATTAACATAAGCTAATTAGGAGAGATAAATTATTAAAGGTGAAATAAATTATTAAAATATGATGAAAAAGAAAATATCATGACAGACAGTACAGACATCTGTACTAAAATACAGATAATAATCATGCTATTTTGAAAATTTAACTCCAATAAAATATAAAGGCTTGAAGACATCAACAGATTTCTAGAGACATATGACCTACCCATACTGAATCAGGAGGATGTACACAACTTAAACAGATCAATTTGAGATTTGAGGACGGAATAAAAATATCAAGGTTGGTTCAACATACAGAAATGGAAGATGCCACCAAAAGCCAACCAACTAAGAGAATCCCACGATAAATGCTCAGCTGAGTTCTAAAAGTCCTTCCATGAAAAATTAACACCAATTGTCTTCAAATTCTTCCACGAAATAGAAAAGAAGGCTTCCATACTTATTCTATAAAGCTAGTAATACCCTTATACCAAGACCAGATTAAGACACAACAAGGAAAGAATTCTTCAGACAGTGTCCCTGATAAACATAGATGCAAAAATTCTCAGTAAAATTCTGGAAATTGGATACCAAAGCATATTAAAAAGATAGTGCACCACAATCATTTGAAGTTCATTCCAAAAATGCATGGAATGAACATAAGAAAATCAATATGCATTATTTATCCTATCAATAGACTTAAAGGTAATCATCATATGATTATCTCAATAGATGCAAAAAAAGTATTTGAGAAATATGGCACCCTTTCATGTTCAAAACACTAGAAAAACTAGGGATACTAGGAACATACCTCCTCATTGTAAAAGCTATATATGCTAAACCCAAGCCCAACAGCATTCTAAATGGAGAAAAATTAAAAGCATGCCTTCTAAAAACTGCAATAAGGAAAGAATGCCCTCTTTCACTACTTTTATTCAACTTGGTCCCTGAAATTCTAGATAGAGCCATTATACAAAAGAAAGAAGTTAAAAGGATACAAGTGGTAAAATAAAACTCAAAAGACAATCTCAATTTGCCAATGGCATGATTCTGTATTTAGAAGACCTTGAAGGCTGGGATTGTGGCTCAGCGTTTGCCTAGCACATGTGAGTCCCTGACAAACTCACATAAATAGAATTATCTCATACTAGATCCCTAACTGTCACCCTACACAAAACTGAACTCAAAGTGTGTCAAGAACTTAGGCATTAGAACACAAACCCCGTATCTAAAAAAAGAAACAGTAGACCCAAATCTACATCATGTTGGTTTAGGAACCAAATTCCTCAACAAGACTGATAAAGTGCAAGAAGTGAAATTAAAAATCAACCAATGGGGGATGAGGATATAGCTCACTTTGTAGAGTGCTTGTCTCACAGCCATAAGGCCACAAGTTCAATCCCCAGCATCACAAATAAATAAATAAAAGGGATGAATCAATGGGATGGAATCAAACTAAAAAGCTTCTTTGTAGCAAAAGAAACAATAAAGAACAGGAAGAGAGAGCCTACTGAATGGGAAAATATCTTTAGCATCTACACCTCAGATAGTGCATTAATCTCCCAAAGACCTCATAAACCTTAACAGCATAAAAACAAATAACCCAATCAATAAGTGGGCTAAGGAAATGAACAAGAACTTCATAGAAGAAGAAATGGGACCAGTCAAGAAACATATAAAAAAATGTTCATTATCTCTCACAATTAGATAAATGAAAGTTAATACTTCACTGAGATTTTATCTCATTCCAGTCAGAGTGGCAATTATCAAGAATAGAAGTAACACAAATGTTGGTGAGGATGTGGAGTAAAAAGTGCATGCATATATTGCTGGTGGGACTGCAAATAGGGACAACCACTCTGGAAAGCAGTATGGAGATTCCTTGGAAAACCTGGAATTAAACTACCTTTTGACCTAAATTTCCCACTCCTTGGTGTATACTCAGAGGATTTAAAATAAGAATACTACAGTAACACAGCCACATCAATGTTTAGAGAAGCTCAATTTACAATAAGTAAACTATGGAACCAACATGGATGCCCTTAAACAGATAAATTGATAAAGAGAAAGTGGTATGTACACATTCACAAGGGAATATTACTCAGACATAAAGAAGAATGAAATTAGGGCATTTGCAGTTAATGAATGGAACTGGAGACTATCATGCTAAGTGAAATAAGCCAGTCCCCCCCAAACCAAAGGCTGAATAATTTCTTTAATATGCAGATGCTAATAAACAATGCAAGGGTGTGTGGGGGTGAGGTACGAACAGAAGTAGTTTATATTAGAAAAAGTGGGAGGGAGGGGAAATGGGGACAGGAAAGCTACAAAAATGAATCAGACATTACTATCCTATGTGCATTTATGATTAAAGGACCAGTGTAACTCCACAACATGTACAACCAGAAGATTGAAAAGTTCTACTCCTTATATGTATGTTAACATATATTGTAATATCTTGTATAACTAATAAAAACAAGTATTTTTTAATTACAAAGAGAATGTTTCTATGTATAAAAGTGAATGATGACATTATCAAAATGTGTATCCCAAACCATGTTTTAGAGAACCATAATCTGGGCTTTGCTTCACAATAGCCTGGGAGGCAGGCATCATTTCCATCCTTTTTCACCTTTACAGATGCAGTAAAACTCCTGGAGTCATCCTGCATGGGACTAAGGCCACACCTCCAAATTACACTTCACCCAATGCCCAGGTACTAGGGTGTCCCTGTCTGCAGGTCTAAAATCTTGAACTCTGAATGCAGACCAGCCTGGGGTGAATGGCTGCTGCACCACACATTTGACCTCTCTGGACCTCCAAGTCACACTGTCTACACATCAGGTACCAGAAGAAGGCTCTGTGAATAAGCCAGGGGTAAACGATCTCTCCTGAGAAGCAAGGTCACTAGGGTGACTTTCTGTAGTATCCTTTCCAGGGAAAGAGGACCACAAGGTCACAAATGAGAGATGAAGCACCCAGCCCACTTGAGTACATAGAAAGACGAGAGAGAGAGAGAGAGAGAGAGAGAGAGAGAGAGAGAGAGAAGGACGAGGAAGGCTGGGCACTGGTGTCTCCTGCCTCCCTCCATTGGAAAACTGAGCCATTTATGGAAATATTTGGGGGTCATATCTTGGGCCAGTGAAGCACAAGTTTCCTCCTGTCTATTTGGGTCTGAACAGCCTCAATCCACAATAACATCTGACAGGATTCTCAGAGTATTTTCACCTCTCCCTGCTGCCTACCATGTCTCCTCCTTCACACCCAGTGAGATCCACTTCTCTGGTTTTGCCTTCACCTGATCCAATCTGCCCATCATTTCTGGTCCAACTGGGCACTCTAGACACACCCTGAGCATATTCTGGTTTCCACTAAGCCCATAGAATCATTCTCTTTTATCAACTATAACATTGAGGGATGGCAGAATGGGCTTAAATCCATGATCACTTGCTAGATCTAAATGTGCCCACACCAGGTTCCATCTGGCACAGTTGGCTCCATCTAGCTTCCCTACGTCTCCTATTCCATCACCTGGAACAAATATGCAAGCATCTTCCACTCTCTCCCACTGTGCCACTCTGTGTGACTTCTCACTGGAAATGCCATGCATGGGATTCTGCAGAATTTTCTCTGGTTATGCACACAATATTTTTTGAGGGACCAATGACCAACCTTGGTTCTGGAATATGGTCACACCTGGACTTCCCACATCAGAACTGAAAGCCATTGAAGCAATTCACTCAACTCTGAGTCACAGTCCATTCATCTGCAAACTGCAGCTGTTGACCATACTGGATTAATGTGCCTGAGCAGGTGCTGAGCTATGTGCCAGGAAGAATGTAGACTCAGAGCATGTCTAGTGAGCAACACAGGAGGTCCCTGCCCTGCATATGAGCACTGGAAGTATTAAAGAAACATGTGTATGCATAAGACCTCACCCTCCATTTTTCCTCAGCTGTGTGATCTTGAATATGTGGCTTACTCATCTTGAGCTGTTTTTCCTCTTCCCCAAAGGATGGGCACAGGTCCTTGGCAAGCAAGTACTATATGTTCATTTGGATTTATGTCTTACTGGGCACAGTCAAGATTTATGAATGGGAAAAACGAGGCTTCTTCAAGTCACTTTTATCATAGAAAATCAGCACAGTACTTGAGATTCTCACCATTGTTTGTCTGATCTAGAGATAATTCTCAGGAGAGCCCTGGGGGCCCTGAGATTTTGGACAGGTGTTGATATAAAAAGAAACTCACTGTTTATAAACCTTCTAGGGAAAGTGAGAGAAGTCTGCACAGGATGGGGTGCTAACTCTTCTGACAGGCTCAGATTGGGGTCTTCTATGCAGGGCTCGTATGCAGGGCAGGGACCTTCTGTGTTGCTCACAGGTTTCCTGTTTTGAAGATTGCTATCAGCTTCTTATGCCATTTTTAATCCTACTAGGTTGCTTCATGGGATGCTTTAGACTGTATATGTTACACTCTTCATTTATCATATTTCTGAGAGCTGTGTTTCCATTTCTCCCTTGAAATAACACATCTTTTCAGCCATCTTATCAAGATTATCCTTGAGGTGGTAATCTTTGTTATAAAACATTGTCTTCTAGTTAATCGAACAACATTGTTCTCCAGCACTCCACTCCTCTCTCCCCATTTGGTGAGGGTTTTGATAGCTAGAGAAGGGACACTCAGCTCTTTTCTTTCTATTGAACTCAGATTATTATATTATTATCAAAGCAATGAAGGATTTTTCATCAGTTATTTTTTTATTTTTTTTAAATTTTTTTAAAGAGAGAGAGAGAGAGAGAGAGAGAGAGAGAGAGAGAGAGAGAGAGAGAGATTTAATATTTACTTTTCAGTTTTTGGTGGACACAACATCTTTATGTGTATGTGGTGCTGAGGATCGAGCTGCACTCATGCCAGGAGAGCGCGCTACTGCTTGAGCCACATCCCTAGCCCCTTGTTTTTAAATTTTGAGACATTAAAATTAGTCAACTTTCTTCAGAAACATCAATTAAGTATAGGTTCACTCTGATTTTCTGAATTAAAGAATTTTCATTGACTAGACACATCAGTGCCCAAATTATAAACCACATATTGTCTACTAATTTTAATCAGTTGTTATACCTATACATGTAATCAGGGAATCAATAAATTTTAATTTCACATTTATCAAGTATACTGAGTTTTGCTTCTCCCATTTTTATGGATCAAAAAGAACCGGCACTGGAATTAGTAACTTTTATAGTTTGAGAAATTAAAAATAGGGTTAAGTTCTTTGGAAGGAGTTCTTTTTTCAAAACCTCATGACAGAAAAAGTGACACAACATCACAGCAAAACATCTACTAGTATTTTCTTCTTTTATTTCCCAATTTAATTCTACAAATTTCAAATTAATGATGTAAGCATTAACAAAGCTCAACCTATACCAGTCAAAACATGTCAAAGGAGAATACCATGACTATGAATGTACATTAAATATATATTTTAAATTTATAATAAAGATGGATTTTCCCCTTCCTGGCTCTAAAGGACCTGATAAATAATTTCCAAAAGCTGGTGATAAATAAATAATAGTCTTTTTATCCTGTATATTGTTCAATTAAAAATATCCCTTACCACTTCTTTAATAATGGATATTTCTGAAACACATTTTGTTTAGAGAAAAAAATAGGGAACTTGAAGCCCACAGAGCCCTGGTCTCCCTTCTTGGGATTCATTTATAATTTTTCAGTGCTAGGCGAGCACTCTACTGCTGAGCCACAACCCGAGCCCCAAAGTATGTTTTTTCATGTACATAAGGCTGGGTGTGTATTGCTCAGTCCTGGATGGATGATATTATTTAGATATCATCCAAATCCTGAGAGGTTTGGATGATTATGCTCATTCTGTAGATGAGAAAACAGATGTGTTCTGTTTTTTTTTTTTTTCCCTAGCCTCTGTAACTTGTTTACCCACAAGGTGATAAGTGTCCACATAACACAGGGATTTCCTGATAAGTGTCCTTCTCCCAAACACTTCTTGTTTTTGTCCTTTTTAGTGTGGAATGGGGGTCAGGTCACAAAGATCTACCAGCAACACTATTATTGCTACTATGGTCAGAGGGCTAATTGCCAAAGAAGGAGCCCCAAGTTCAGCAGGGCTTTTACTTTTTATACACAAGCAAGTTTTGAGTACACCAAAGCAAGGAACTTGGTGCAAGACTATTGGAGGGTGCCTTCTAAATTATTTACATAGATACAAGCTTGGAAACAGCCCAGGGACTCTCAGCTTATACAGCTTAGGGACTTTGACTGCATTAAGCCTAAAGGGGGATTGATCTGTCCTTGTGGTATTGTTTCCTCCTGCTGCTACTGCAGTTATCATTGACAGATCCCGGTTAGCCACTGCAAACCTCTAGGGTTAAATGTCAGTAAGCAGAGCTGCTGTTTGTCTGCATGTAAAGTCACAGTCTGTCAGCTTTGAGGCTGCTCAAGTTCCCATTCATCCTACCACAGCCTGAGGGCAATAACAGGAGCATTCATCATTATTTTTGGCCAAATAGATGATGGCTATGTCACAGAATTACCACCCATTCAGAAGTAACAGGATTCAGAATGCCTGCAGTGTGTGATAAAAATGTCTTAACTGTTTCTTCTTCCACTGAAGCTGTCCCAGCTTTCCTCCCCAGCTCTTAAAAATCAAAGCTTATATTTCTCTTTGATGTTTCCTATTGCATGTATGTTCTGTTTGTATGTTTCTGAAATTCATGTTATTTTCCCTGTGACTTATGTCCTTAGACACATAATGTCCATGGCTTGTTTCCTCCAATGTGTTGAGTTCATTTTTTTTTTTTTTGGTCTTGGTTCATTGAGTGAGTCAGATGCCACCTCATCATTATTCCCAAAGGGCTCTATTTGAGGAAGGTCTCCCTGACCTTTCTTCTGGTTGCAGAAAACTCTTGTTGTGCTATTGATCTATTGAACAGTGCTGTTCAACACTGTTGAACAACAGCCAACTGTGAGCAGAAGGAGGTAGGGTCAGGGGGAGGACACTAATAGGTCATCCCCCAGCTTCTGTTTATTAAGAGTCCACATACCCTAGATTATGTTGTCAAATAAAATAATATATTATCATAAAGTATATATAGTATTATAATACTTGAAGATAAACACTATACATAGATATCTGGTGTTTCTTTCACTGGTGTAGTTCTGTGTGATCCACAACATTTGGAAACTTTTAATTTGGACAATTAAGATCATACTTCGTGAAGACTCATCTCATGTGCTGAAAGTGCTAATAACATTGGTTGTTTCTGAATACTTTAATGTGTGTCACTTTCTTTGTTTAGTCCTCTGTAAAAATATGTCAAATTTTGGGTTTTTGTGTCAATTTCTTCTGTTGACAAGGAAAATTTTTCCAGAGACTTTAAACAATGATCCACCCACACTATGTCTGTTTTAAATATTGTGCCAACTTCATGGCATACTTCCATCCTGTTTTCATAAAATGCTTTCAATTGGAAGACCATAGTATCCCAAGGAATAATGAAAATAATTCATTCTCGTATATGATTTAAATATGCCATTTTAAGAGGTTTACTTGCAATGTGTGGAAAGCTCAAGTGATTCAAAAGAATTCACCTGAATTAAAAGAATGGAAAGAATGTGAAAGAACAAACCTTAGCATTATTATTCACTGTTTTGATATCAGGTGATTCTTTTTAAAATATTATCAGTATATGATTTACCTTAACTGAAATAAATGCATTAAAATAGGCATATGCCATTTATATATATGCACATAGACATCATAGAATACCAGTGAGGGCTGTTAGCTAATGAACAAATGTGACCCATAAAACATAGCAACATATGGATCTTTGATGATTTTTTTTTCTTTTTTGTCAATTTATCATGGAAGCAAAACCAAGTTTCATGAATGTGTGATGAAGAATTATGTCAGCTGATTTGATCAATATTTTGGAAAATGTTGGATATCTGTAATACTACCATGCAGTTTATAATTTTAAAAATCTACATTTTTCAACATCTTAATCAAGGACATTTTCCAATATCATAACCAAGTATCTCACATAGCTCTGAATTTTTAATTGATATCTCCTGTTCATAAAATCAAACATTTCTATTTTTACTTTGTTTAGAACTACATGCTGCAAAGAACCAAGAACTAATTAATCCTTACACCTTTTATTTCCTGATAATAGTTTTTGAACATGTGACTGGAAGCATTTTATAATGATATATATCTCACAGTTAGAAGGCACAAATTGAGGAAGAGGTGTGAACGTCTAGTGCGTTCGGGTCCCTGGGTAAGGGTCGAGAAATCACGGGGACACAGGGGATGCAGAGCCAAGGCAGCAATTGCAACTGCATGCTGAGCTTTATTTGCATGTTTCTTTTATATTCTTCTTCTAACAAAGCAAGCAATTCTTCAGTAACACTTCATCCACATAGCCCAAATATCATGCCTCAGCGGGTACACAGAGCTAAATTCAAGTTGTTCCTGTTCTTTTTGATAAGTACCCTCCCAAAGTTCTTTGTAGACATTATCTAATCCCCGAATGTACTGTTCCCAGGTCCAGTATGCAGGAAGCTTCTTCCTCTAGGCCAAACGATGCAGAAGCTTGTGTCTTGTGATAAGGGGAAAAGGACCTTTCCTTCTCCTAGCGAGGCATGCCTTCAGCTGACCTAAATCACAGCCACAGCTTCTTGCAAAGTGTCAGGCTGAGGGAGCTAAACTCTGCACACTTAAACCCCAACAATTTCTTCTTTTTTCTTTTGTTTTTCTAAAACAGCTTTTCACAAGGTTAATGTAGAGTTTTGAGATGGTCTTATACACATGTAGTATGTTATTACAAACAGGATAATAACTAAGCATAACATTATTTCCATTCCTCCAGCCGTATGGGTAAGACTTTGAGTAACTCCTTTGGGATTTAATCCCTCTAACTGTTTTAAAAACAATTCAGCTATTTGTGTAGCAACATCATGTTGAAACCCTTTTCCAAAAATTTCAAATATATCCTTTTGTAAAGAATCAATCACTAATCGAGCTGTTTCATTACCATGGAGATAATTTTGTATGATACTCCATTCGTGTATGCTTTGATTATACTGTATATTAGTTATACAAAAAGAAGTTGAATTTCAGTCACATTTTAATCTAATTTCCTGTTCTAAGGTGAGTATCTTTTTTCCTAACCAATTAACTGTCTGTTTTAGAATATCTATTTGAGTTTGAAGTTTAGAATCAATTTGAACCTGGGATAGCCATAACTCATGTGAATCTTTATGCCATTCCTCAACAAAATGTTTTGTTTGTAATGAAGTATGCAAAGCTATCCCTGAAATTGTAGCAACTGTAGCCACTGCTATAAGACTTAGAATTACAGCAACCACAGCTCCCGCAAACCGTTTAGTACGTTTTAACAATTGTCTAAAAAATTTCAGAACCAAAGTATTTACAGGATCTTGAGACCATGGTCTTTGTAAGTTCACAGGAAGCCAAATGTGAGAGCGCTGTTGTAACAGCACAATGGAATAACCAGAAGGAATAGGAACAGATGTATTAATACAGGTATACAATTTACAATTAAAGCATAAAATTCCTCCATCAAAACTAACATTTCCAATTAAGAACAGATATGGCATGGGTGCACATGTGGTTATATTATATTCTTTAAATACAGTAAAATTATAAGAAGCAGCAGATTGACTAGTCCCAGAGAAAGAGCCATTAGACAAGATTACAGGTTTAGTTGCAGCAGCAATCTTCCATAAATGTGTTTGTAAATGATGAGGGTACTGCACTGAAACCAAGCATGGGTCAGCAATTCTGCCATCACCCCAGGCAATCAATTTGTCATTCCAAATGGTTTCATTCCATCTCTTTTTCGGCGGGATTCTGTATGTAGAAGATAAATCACAAGCAGTAATATTCCATTTTGAACAATTTTTTAAGAACATCCCATAAGGACCTCACATGATAATATCCTGAAATATCTTCCCAAATTTACCTAAACATTTCTGCCATATGAAAGGGGAGTATCTCAAGTCCTGATAAGTAAAATCAGGGCACTCGAGGAACATAGGGTATTTTTGTTCAGTTATATTATCCCAGGTCATATTAATGGACCATGCAGACAGCCGTTGTAAACGGGTTCGAGAACCATTACTCCAATTTCCAACTAGTATCTAATGTTGTCAATTTAATTGTAAGCAAGGAGGAACGCCCAAGCATATAGGTTTACTGTTATTATTTTTATAAGTGAAATTAAATGGTGTTCCATCATTTATATTTATATATGTGTTAAATTGTTCCAAGGGGAAGATAAAAGAGCAGGAGAATTATATAAGGTAATATCCATGTCATCCCAAGTAACAGGTTCCAGCAAAGGTGGATTGGGAATATAGGCCCAATAGTGAGTATTATTATTTTGTACCTCAGAAGCAGAAGACACTGTCAATAATACACACATGGCCAGAAATAAATTTTCTGGGGTGTAACTCTTCCCCATTCATTGCAGCACCTTTTGCCTTTCCCCACTCAGCTTTTCAATTTGACCCCACGTAGGTAAGGGAGAGAAAGTAGGACGTCCACAACGTCGGGCCCCAAGATGGAGACGCGCCATTGCTGCCACCAGAACATCAAGCTCAGGATCTTGATTCCTCGGCTGGGGTAGTGGATAGGGTGCCCCCCTTGGTACTATTCTGATTGTGACGGGTCTGGGTCCACCGCCCTGGGAGCCATTGCCGGTGTCCATTGTCTGTTGAAACATAAGCATAGCCCTTTCCTCTACAAAGTAAAATCCCTGGTTACCATTTAGCATCTGTTGTAATTTTTTATCCAAATTGGTTCATGAACTGCTTCTAAGGTTTTTTGCTCAAAATGTCGTTCTGCTCTTGTCAATATTTCTCCTTGTGGAAGATTAAGGAAATTTAAAATAAATAAAGCTTGATGTAACAATGTTTTAGGTTGATTTTGTAAATGTCTAAACAAGTGCATATTTAAATCTGTCATTTTTCTCCTTTTTAATTTTTTAATTTGTGTTATAAGCGTAGCATGTACACATTGTACTAAAGTTTGTCCTTGTGGATTATATTTTATTTTAGTTAGATGAACAATATCATATAATTTGTAAAAATCTTTAAAATTTTTACTAGTATAAGCTGGACCATTATCAGTTTTAATCATAGCGGGAATTTTCATAACAGCAAATGTTTTCACTAAGTGTTGAATAACCTGATGGGTGGTTTTTAATATCTTTAAGTTTTGGTCCATTGTTGTTTTTAATTGGGTCATTTGTTGTGTCCCACAGACCAGGGAAGTGGTCCCTGTGTTTAGCCCTGTAGTAATTTTTATTCTTAATAAGATGGCTAAAGTGAGGGATACAGGTTCCTGGCAGAACCGGGTTGTATGTTCCTTTATTTGATCTTTAAATGAACCTGTATCATGATAGAGCACTTTGGGAAACATGTGTACCATTATACAATTAATCATATTTGTTGACCATTTTATGAAAACATAAATAATGTTTAAGTATATAGAATTATACTGTTGTAGGGACAGACAAGGCAAGGCACCTAAGATAGCACCGAAGACAGGGAAACAGTCCTATTTGGTTGTAACCGGATTTAGAGGGCATTGCTTTTGTTGTAATCAATTAATCCCCTGAACCCCAAGTTTAGGTAGTTTTAGAATTTTGTACCCAACATGCAAGGGAAGGGGCTCAGAAGTTCACAGTCTGTAGAAGTTGACAAAAAGCAGTTTTTGTTTCTGTTTTTTTTTTTTTTTTTTTTTTTGTTCTGGGCAAGTTAACTTTTCAAGGACACCTGGGAGGGGAAGAACTTTTTCTTTTTGTTTTCTTGCCAGCTGTTACCATGGAGCCCAGTTGATAACATTTTTATCTTAGAAATGTAGCCATCTCTGTGAAGCCCCAGCTCAAGGCCAGAGGCCTTGTTCACATATTTCGTGAAAAACTAGTAAGGGGGTATCTAGCTTAGGACTGCTGATTTTTCCAGCCAGTGGCCAAGTAGAACAGGGCAACATGAAAAGAGGAGGTTTACCTATACTGAACTCTTTCATAGGGACTCTTTTGTTGAAAGTCCTAAAGTCAGCCATGGTGAAGACTTCTGGAGAAGGTCAGTTAAGACTTTTTTGTGGGCCTGGTACAGAGGGGGAGGACGGGGAAGGCGGTGCTGAGAGCAGCTCCGTGGATCTGAGAATGAGGAAGGAGAGATGTAAAAGAATAATGGGAAAGGGATTTGGGATTTTTCTAGCAACAAAAACTTGAGTAGTAGAACAGGTAGAGCAGAGGGGAAGACTGGAGTGAGTATCTCAAAAAGCCTGTGAGTGACTTTAAATTTTTAGTAACATGTTTTTAGTGATGACAAAGCAACTTTAAAGGCCATTTTCTTTACATTTTGGATAGGGGTCTGAGGGCTTTCCTCAGCTGGTTTGAGCTTTGGGTTAGCTGGTAAGAGGACCTGGTGGTGTAGAATGTGCTCTAATATGAGTAAAATATATTGAAATTTGGCCTACTATTTTTGTAGTTATTTTTACATGTAGTGAGGACATAGAGGCTTATCTTAGGTAAGCAGGGCTCTTTTATAAATCTTAAGTAAAGTGCTGTAGTTTTAAAGTTTATTATTGTTTTTAAATATTATATTATAAATTTTATATAAATAATTATTTAAGTTTATTTAAGTATTAACTAACACAATATGATAACACATCTGAAACATGAAATAAAGAAAGGTTGAAAGCTTTTAGCTTTTTGTAGAAAAATAAAAAAATGTTTTTGTGTTTTATAATATTAACCTTTATGTAGATAAGGCTCTCATTAACTTAAAAAATACATTTAAAGTGTACCTCAGTGTAAAAAGTAATATAAAACTTTATATATCTAATTGATAATAGGCCCAGTTATAGAACATTAAATGATATAAATAAATCTCCAATATGTTATTTTTATAAGCCTAAAATTACCATGTAACCTTTTGGAGAACACCAGCTTGATAAAGGCTTTTATCTTAATGACTTGTATACCTGGAAAATATGAACACATTTAATATACAAAGAAGAGTTATAGTACCATAATTACTATTGATATTTTTATATTAATTAAGTTTAGCTCTTAAAGAAATAACATAATAGAATATTGCAAAATAACAGTTGTTATTTAATCATATTTGTATAATTCTTAATTTTTTTTTTAAGATTATTTGTTCAAAAATTTACATATATAGCCAACGTACATAGACCTTCTTTATCACTTACTTAAAACTATATAGCCAACATACATAGACCTTTTTTATCACTTGTTTAAATCCTTTTATTTATTTACTTTCAGAAACATATTTTTTTTAAATTAAATCCATATCTAGTAATCCTTGTAAATTTTTTAATTTAGGCAAATTATTTTATTTTAATAAGAGATATTTTGTTATTTGTAGTACACAATTAATCACATTTGTTTACCATGTTATGAAATTATAGTGTCTAAATATTAGGGATGATAAAGAACCATTTATTTATTTATTTATTTATTTATTTATTTATATTATTTACCAACTTAAAAAATTATTAATAATATTATCTAATGTAATTTAAGGAGTTAAAAGCATTTAATGGTATATTTAACATTTAGCATATCAACCTTGTAAATCAGATATTTACCAAAAGTACTTATAAACAAATAATTTTATGTCTAATTAATTTACTTATTTTATCAAAACATTAGACAAGTATAATGAACAGTGTTAGCCATTTTTTTGTTGTTGTTGTTGAAGAAAAGTCCTATAACCAAAGCACATCAGTCATTAACATGTTAAAGACATCTTATTTTTTATCTGTTTACCCAATTTAAATTGAACCATTTAAATCAGTGAATTAAAAATATTTGGATCCATTAAATTTTTATGAGCGCTCTTTACATATATATCAATCTTTATATCATGTACATGTTATATGGACATACACACAAACAGACAGACAACATGTAATACAAATGTGCACGCATAACACAATAAAGGCCTTATAGCTATTTTAGGTGAACTTTCCATTGTAATGTTTAAATATGTCACAGTTGATCAAAAATAGAACTGATCAGAAAAACATTAATTTAGGTCCGTAGGGTCAAAATTATGAGCTCAAAAAATACAGAACCTAGGAAAAAGCAAGAGTCCTAGAAAAAATGACCGGTCAGTAATCAGAAAGTACCATAAAATTTATTTATATATTTTATTTTATTTTTTATAATTCCTTTTAAAATGACCTGTTTTTTCACAATTGAAAGAAGTTTTTGATTTATTGGGTTTAAGGGCTTTAGCCATGGCTGTAGTAAAAACAGAAACTTTGATGTTAAATTCCTCCCACTCCAGCACAAGTTTACATATATTTACTCAATGAGGCGTTTTTCCTTCAATTGTTCATGAATCTCAGGAGGAATATTAATTTGATGTTGAATGTCATCATACATACCAGCACCAGATAACATAGGATATCCTATGGCACGAATAACAGGGTTTTGACTGTTACCATTTTCTCTAGCCTTAGTGACACATCCTTCTAAAAACCACATGTGCCACTGAAGATATTCATGTTCCCGTAAAAGAGCACGGCCCACAATCTTCCAATCCTCAGGAGCAAAACTATTGTAATGAATAGCAAAAGCATTAAGCATTTTTTTTTTTACATAATGAGATTGAGGTCTGTACATTGTTACTGCCTTTTTTAATCTGTCAATATGATCAATATTAATCCCCTCACACCGAGGTGGATGTGCCAGTCCATTAACTGGATCAGGCCTGATTATAGGAAAAGCAAAGAAAGGAGTTTCGTCCTCATCATCAGAAGGCTCTGAGTCCATTTCCTGGACAGCTTTTAAAGAAGCTGCCAAAAAAGGATTGATAGCTGGAGGGGCAGAGGGCTTGGTTCCCTATAAAGGCCTAGGGTCCATTTTAGCTTTTAATTTATTAAGACACCCTAGAATTTCTTCCTTTTCACTAATATCCAGAGGGAGATCTAGAATAGAGGGAGCTAGTTCCTTTTGTAAATTGTCAATCAACCTTTCTTCCTCCATAGTTTTAAACACTGTATATAAAATAAACCAGATAGACCAAAACCGAATTGGAATTTTTTCCCTTTGCCTCATGGCCTTTTCAACATTATAATGGACCCATTTCCACTTATCCATATCTATATATCTTTCTTCCGGGAACCAGGGATTCCATTCCCTGACCACCTTAAGACACATCTCTATATCAGAATGAGAAATAGTAATACCATAGATGGCAAGTGAATGCCTAAGAATATGTAAAAAAGGAGAAGATGAAGATTGTCCCATCACCCTGTAATATAAAGAAAAATAACTCACCCTTCCTGACAATCCAGCAGGGTCCCTGTTCGGGCGCCAATTGTGAACGTCTAGTGCATTCGGGTCCCTGGGTAAGGGTCGCGAAATCACCGGGACACAGGGGATGCAGAGCCAAGGCAGCAATTGCAACTGCATGCTGAGCTTTATTTGCATGTTTCTTTTATATTCTTCTTCTAACAAAGCAAGCAATTCTTCAGTAACACTTCATCCACATAGCCCAAATATCATGCCTCAGCGGGTACACAGAGCTAAATTCAAGTTGTTCCTGTTCTTTTTGATAAGTACCCTCCCAAAGTTCTTTGTAGACATTATCTAATCCCCGAATGTACTGTTCCCAGGTCCAGTATGCAGGAAGCTTCTTCCTCTAGGCCAAACGATGCAGAAGCTTGTGTCTTGTGATAAGGGGAAAAGGACCTTTCCTTCTCCTATCGAGGCATGCCTACAGCTGACCTAAATCACAGCCACAGCTTCTTGCAAAGTGTCAGGCTGAGGGAGCTAAACTCTGCACACTTAAACCCCAACAAAGAGGTGCACTTTTTACAAAAAGCTATAAAAACATTGGGGGAGTACAAGGCAGTGAACCAAAGGGTACTGTACCACTGAGCAACATCATCAGCTCTTATTACTCATTTATTTATTTTTATTTTGAGACAGGATCTTGCCAGGCTTCTTATAGCCTTACTCAGCTGCTGAGGCTGTATTTAAAACTGTGATCCTCCTATTTAAGCTTCCCAAGCTACTGGGATTACATGCATGCACCACCACACCTGGTGAGATACCCCAAATTTTGCAGTATAATTTTTATACAAGGGCCTTATGAGTTTAAAGAAATGTCAGTTCTTATTTGGAGGACAATAGAAAGCTTAGACTCGCATGGAGACCCATTTTCTGGGGTGAGAAGGTGTGGTGAGCCGTTTCTGTGAACTGTGGCCGCCATTACAAGATGGCGCTGGTTTCCCCTGTAGTCTGTGACAAACAACTCCTTATCAGAATGAGTTGGCACGCTGTGACTTGGCACCCTGTGAGAAAAGTCCACGTGGCAGCTTCGCATTGGGGCTTGAGGTGCTTTATTAAGGCTGGGAGGGGCATCCAGGGGTTAGAAGAAAAAGTATCAAGGACCTGAATAAACTGCTGAGAGAAGATTCCCGAGTTGCGTCTTCCTTGCGGGCAAGGGGTCGCGACAAGAAGGATCCTTGTTCTTTAAATAAAACCTGAAAATTAAATGATTCTATTTACCACCTTCAGTTCACATGTGTAAAGATTAAAAGAAAAATGTTGGCATATGTTTCTACTAATTGATAACTGCACTCTGTACACATAATGACTCTGACCCAATGACAAAATACATGTGGGGTATATAGCCATCGACAGCAAGTCATATACAAAATCTAAAATTCCCTCAGAGTTCTCTCATTAGAAATGGTGTTTTGGTCACAATTCTGTTTTGATCATTTGTTATGGTCCTGTTTTGACAGGGAAATTTATTTTATTTATTTATTTTTATGTGGTACTGTGCTAGGTGAACATTCCACCCCTGAACCACAACCCCAGCCCATACCAGAAATATTCATGATGGCAAATATACTGGTTGAGAATTTTAAAGACAGCAATAATTATAATAAAGAATTTTCTGTCTAGAATTAAGTTCAACTCTCACTGTAACCTAAAAAAAACCAGGTCCCTCTTGTAATTGGTGGTCACTTTCTACCCAGAAAATCAACACCTCAGATATCTAACTTCACTGCTGAATAATAGATTTAGCTGATCCATGAAGTTTGCTTCTGTCCACATTATTTGTGCTTTCATTATGGTGTCCAAAACAGTTTGGTTATTTTTGCCTAAAATCCTCACAGAAAATCTCAGAATATGAGCATAATGCAGATAATTTCTCAGCCAGAACAAAACAGGAATAGCCTCTGCTTCAAATTTTAATACACTTCTTTTCTGAACCCTCTTGAGCGTAGTCTTCACTTACTATGTCCCTATCAGCATTCTGGTTTTCTGCGCTCCCACCATAATTTGCCATTAATCTCCACTTACAACAATCTAAATAATTTCCAGTTTACATTGCTAAACATCTCAAAATTTCTCCCAGTTCCAGAAAGCTTCTGAACCACATGGTCATGTTAGTTACAGAAACAACCCCAATTCTTAGTACCAATTTCTGTTTTAGTCAGGTTTTTTTTTTTCATTCAGTGACTAAGTGACTAAAGGATTGACCAGAGCCATTATAGAGGAAGAGAAGTTTATTTCAGGGCTCATAGTTTTGTGGTCTTAGTCCATAGAAGGCTGGCTCCATCCCTAGGAACTCAAGGTGAGGCTGAACATCATGGCTGAAGAGTGTGATAGAGAGCAGCAGCTTACATCATGATCAGAAAACAGAGAAAGATGTCTCCACTTGCCAGATATAAATATATATGCAAAAGCCATACCCGTATGCCCAGCTCCTCCACCCACACTACTTCAAGTACCCTTCAGTTAATCCCTACTAGGAAATTAAATTATTCATTGGGTTAAGACTGTTTTACCCAATCATTTCTCCTCTGAACTTTCTTCATTGTCTCATATGTGAGCTATTGAGGGACACCTGCATTCAAACCATAACATGGGACCAGGACACAGTGTAGTATGCCTGGATTCTAGTACAAAAAAAAAAAAAAGAAGAAGAAGAAGAAAAGAAAAGAAAGAAGAAGAAATCAAAGAAAAGAAATAAAATGAAAACAGAGTAGCATGTTGGTTACTAAGGAATGGGGTTATGACGAAGTGGGAAGCTGCTTTTTGATGTATATATATTTTCACATATAGAAGATAAATAACTTTTAGTTATGTGCTGTATAATACTGGGCTTATAGTTTTTAATACTGTATTGTGCATTTATACATATTTTAAGAGTATAGATACATTACTTAGTGTTTTTACTACTATGATGAAAGAAAAGGAGGGAAAGAGAGATGGAGACAATGAGAGGAAGAGGAGGAGGCAGAAGTCAGGCAAAGAAGGACTAGCTCCAAGGTGCTCCTTGTACACTGTCAGCATCCCTGCTCAAAGTGGCCTTGTCCTTGCTTCAATACTCTGCTCTTGCTATCATACATTTTATTGATTTATCTTTGTATTTATGTTTCATAAGTGAATTCCAAGAAGACAATGGACCACATGTATGAACGCAGCACATACGTGTAACCTGCATGTATACTGCAACTGGGCAACTCAGGCACATTGAGGAGTATTAATTCCCATCAGCATTGAGAAAATATGGGATCTGAGAGCTGGGTACAGGGTGAGTTTGTCGTTTGTAGCCAGAGAGCCATTGCTAAAACCTCATAGAAAGCCCTTCCTGCACACCTCATTGAACCCTGAATGCACACCACATTCAACTCTAAATGCACCCCACACTTAGCCTCTGTGCACACTCCTGAAAGCCTTCAGTTCATACTTCAGAGAGCCACACACCCCATAGAGCCCTCCTTTCACACCTCTGTGTTTCCTCCATACAATTGCTGGCATCTGTCACTGCTCACCTGAGTGGGCCATCACTATATACATGGTGAGAACTTTCTACTCACCTCATAGATCCTTCCTGCACAACTCAGAGGCCCCAACACATCACAGAGTCCTTACTGCTCACCTCAAGAGAATCATCCTTAGAAACCTCACTCAGCCTCTATTATACTCCTTTACAATCCCTCGGATTGGGATTGTAAAGTGCACACATCAGAGAGACCTTTCTAGACACCAGGAAGCACACGCCTTATATCTAAAAGTGAGCCCTTCCTCGTCACCTCAGGTACAACCTCCATCATTCATGTCCCAATGCCCTCTGTCACACCGCAGGCAGCCCTCCAGACACAGCTCAAGGGACCTCCCTTGAAACTTCAAAGGACAATTTGTACCTCGGATGGAAGCCCATGTACATCACAGAGACTCCTCACTACTCACCTCGAGGTGCCTCCCTCAACACCTCAGAGAGCCCTCAGCAGACTCTTCAGGCAGCCCTACTCAAACCCATAGATGATCTTCTCCTTCCTGAGCCCTTATTGCACAATTCAGAACACCGTTTCTACTCACCAAAAAGCACTCGACCTATGCACCTCAGGGAACCGTTCCTTATTTAACAGAGGGAGCACCCCAACTCAATCAGAGAACACTCTGACACACCTCATAATGCCCACCCTACACACCTCAGTGGTCCTCCCTACATATATCAGAGGACACTCTACACAGCTGAGAGCCCATTCTAAACATCTGAGAGACACCTCCATTTACAGATGAGAGAGTCCTCCCTGCACACCCCAGAAAGCCTCCATTACACCTCAGTGTGCCCTCATTGCAATCACCAGAGATCCCCTACCACAGTCTTCAGGAGCCCATCCTTCACCACTCAGTGTATCCTCCATACTCACCATCATATGCTGACTCTTCTCTTCTCAGGAATCCCTCACTGCACATTCAGAGTACCACCTCAGAGAGCCTTTGTGACTCTCCCAGAGTGAGTCCTTCTGCACACATTATGGAGTCCAGCTACACACCTCATAGTGCTATCTACACACCTTGGAAGGCCTCCCCTGCATCCCTCAGAGTCCTCCATACACCACTTAGCTAGCGCCCTACGTACGTTAGATGGCCCTACTTGTACTCCTCAGAGAGCCCCCCCTACACACCACCGAGAGTGTCTACACTGCTCAGTGAGCCTTCTCTACAAACTCCAGACAACACTCCCTGCACACCTGAGAGCTCTCCCTGCACACCTCAGTGGACTCGCCCTGCACAGCTCAGAGAGCACTCCTTGTACAACATAGATTCATAGATTTGATACAGGAAGTCAATCCAAAATTACTGTTTAGAGTTTTTGTTAAGGTTTGTAGAGCCTGTTATAGAGAAGCAGTCAAATAAAGTGTGGAGGCAGGGTTCTATTGTTTCTTTATTAACTGAAAACAAGGAGAGAGCAGTTGGGTATCAGGTGTAATTTCTAATTTATTTATTTAAGAAACTTATTATGAAGATAAATCCCATTTATGTTAAATTTAATTTACTTATTTTCATTGTAAACTAAAAATATCAGAAAAATATAGTTACCAGTATTAATCATCACTTTTCTCTTAAATAAAAATCTCAGAATCAATGGATATTTTATTACACTTTATACATTCTTTTTAGAAATTAAGACTTCCTTGTCTGGCCACCTGAAAAAGCTTTTGAGTTTGAATTTTAAATACATTTATTTTTTTATTTAACTATTTAATTTAAATTGAATTGTTTGGATCCATTTACTTGTTTAAATTTTAATTGGTGAGTGCTCATTTGTTTAAATGTCAACTTGATACCAAGTACATAATACATAGACATATAATAGGCCTGTATAAATGTAAATGCCATGTATAAAATCCAGTATCCATGATGGACACTGAAATCAAAGGTTTCAGATAGCTGGCTGTTTTTACCTGATGATTATCAGATTTATTTCCAATATCACCATGTTTATATCACAAAACTACAACTATCTTATATTTGATAAAGGGGCTAAAAGCATGCAATGGAGGAAAGATAGCATCTTCAACAAATGGTGCTGGGAAAACTGGAAATCCATTTGCACCAAAATGAATCTGAATCCCTATCTCTCGCCGTGCACAAAAGTTAACTCAAAATGGATCAAGGAGCTTGATATTAAATCAGAGACACGGCATCTGATAGAAGAAAATGTTGGTTATGATCTACACGCTGTGGGATCGGGCTCCAAATTCCTCAATAGGACACCCATAGCGCTAGAGTTAACAAATAGAATCAACAAATGGGACTTACTCAAACTAAAAAGTTTTTTCTCAGCAAAAGAAACAATAAGAGAGATAAACAGGGAGCCTACATCCTGGGAACAAATCTTTACTCCACACACTTCAGATAGAGCCCTAATAACCAGAATATACAAAGAACTCAAAAAATTAGACAATAAGATAACAAATAACCCAATCAATAAATGGGCCAAGGACCTGAACAGACACTTCTCAGAGGAGGACATACAATCAATCAACAAGTACATGAAAAAATGCTCACCATTGCTAGCAGTCAGAGAAATGCAAATCAAAACTACCCTAAGATACCATCTCACTCCAGTAAGATTGGCAGCCATTAGGAAGTCAAACAACAATAAGTGCTGGAGAGGATGCGGGGAAAAGGGCACTCTTGTTCATTGCTGGTGGGACTGCAAATTGGTGCAGCCAATTTGGAAAGCAGTATGGAGATTTCTCGGAAAGCTGGGAATGGAACCACCATTTGACCCAGCTATTCCCCTTCTCGGTCTATTCCCTAAAGCCCTAACAAGAGCATGCTACAGGGACACTGCTACATCGATGTTCATAGCAGCTCAATTCACGATAGCAAGACTGTGGAACCAGCCTAGATGCCCTTCAATAGATGAATGGATAAAAAAATGTGGCATTTATACACTATGGAGTATTACTCTGCATTAAAAAATGACAAAATCATAGAATTTGGAGGGAAATGGATGGCATTAGAGCAGATTATGCTAAGTGAAGCTAGTCAATCTTTAAAAAACAAATACCAAATGACTCCTTTGATATAAGGGGAGTAAACAAGGACAGGGTAGGGATGAAGAGCTTGAGAAGAATATTTACATTAAACAGGGATGAGAGGTGGGAGGGAAAGGGAGTGAGAAGGGAAATTGCATGGAAATGGAAGGCGATCCTCAGGGTTATACAAAATGTCATATAAGAGGAAAGGAGGGGTAAGACAAGATAATACAAATGGAAGAAATGATTTACAGTAGAAGGGGTAGAGAGAGAAAAGGGGAGGGGAGGGGAGGGTAGGGGAGGGGGGATAGTAGAGGATAGGACAGACAGCAGAATACATCAGACACTAGAAAGGCAATATGTCAATCAATGGAAGGGTAACTGATGTGATACAGCAATTTGTATACGGGGTAAAAGCGGGAGTTCATAATCCACTTGAATCAAACCATGTAATATGATGTATTAAGAACTATGTAATGTTATGAACGACCAATAAAAAAAAATTAAAAAAAAAAGAAACATGAGATAGCATAAAAAGATCAAATTTAAGAGTTATTGAGATAAAGGAAGGCATAGAGGTCCAAACAAAAGGAATGAACAATGTATTCAATTAAATAATATCAGCAAAATTTCCAAACATGAAGAAGGAATTGGAAATGCAAATTCAAGAAGCTTACAGGATGCCAAATGTACAAAATCACAACAGATCTACACCAAAAAAATGATAAAATGCCCAACATATGCAATAAGGAGAGAATTTTTAAAGCCATGAGAGAAAAGTATGAGATTTCATATAGGGGAAAACCAATTAGGATAATGGCAGATTTTTCAACACAGATCCTGAAAGCTAGAAGATCCTGGAACAACATATATCAAGCTCTGTAAGAAAATGAGTGCCAACCAAGAATCTTGAATCCAGCAAACTTATGCTTTAGATTTGAAGATGAATTAAAAACCTTCAATGATAAACAAAAGTTAAAAGAAATTATAGCTTGAAAACTGACACTCTAAACATTCTTGGCAAAATATCCCATGAAGAGGAAACAAAAACAACAATAAAATTCAGCAAAGGGAGGTTGTACCCTAAAGGAAAAATTAATCAAAGAAGAAAATCAAGTCAAGGTAAATAACAAAAACAATCAAATATGGCCAGGAATACAAATGATGTCTCAATAATAACCCTGAATGTTAATGGCTTAAACTCATCAATCAAAAGACATAGGCTATCAAATTGGTTTAAACAAAAAGACCAACAATATGTTGCCTCCAAGAGATGCATCTCATAAGAAAAAAATACACAGACTGAAGGTGAAAAGTTGGGAAAAAACTATACCACTCACATGGATTGAAGAACAAGTAGGGGTTTCTATCCTCGTATGAATTAAAGTAGACTTTAAGCTAAAGTTAATCAAAAGGGACAGATAGACATTACATACTGCACTCAAGGGAACCATTCATCAATAAGACATAGCAATAATAAATATATATTTCCCAAACAATGGTGCACTATGTTCATCAAATAAACTCTTCTCAAGTTTAAAAGTCAAAGTGAACACAACACAATAATCCTGGGTTACTTTAACACACATCTCTCACCACTGGATAGGTATTCCAAACAAAATTTGAATAAAGAAACTATAGAACTCAGTATTATAATCAATAACTTAGACTAAATTAACATATATAGAATATTTCAACCTGCTTCGAGAGAATACACTTTCAGCCCAGCAGCACATGGACCCTTCTCTAAAATAGACCATTTAATATGCAACAAAGCAACTCTTAGCAAATACAGAAAGGTAGAGATGTTCCTGTTCATTTTATCAAATCATAATGGAATGAATTGGAAATCAATGACAAAATAAAAAATAAAAATTACTCCAGAACCTGGAAACTAAACAATATGCTACTGAAAGAACAATGAGTTGCAGAAGACATCAAGGAGAAGATTTAACAATTCTTAGAGGTAAATGAGAATATAGACACAACATATTGAAATTTCTGGGACATTATGAAAGCAGTACTAAGAGGAAAGCTCATTGCATAGAGTTCATTCCTTAAAAGAAGAAAAAGTTAATGAATAAATGACTTGAGATTGCATCTCAAAGCCCAAGGGGGGGGGGATAACAGATCAATAGCAAAAGCAGTAGAAGGCAATAAAGGCAAGAAATAATTGAAATAAGAGCTGAAATCTATGAAATAAAAACAAAAGAAACAGTTGAAAAAACAAAAAGTTGTTTTTTTTAAAAAATAAATAAAATTGACAGACCCTTAGCTATGCAAATGAAGAGAAGAAGAGAGAAAACTCAAATTACCAGCACACATGATGAAAAAAGATAATATTACAACAGACACTACAGAAATACAATGGATAATTAGAAATTTGAAAACTTATACTCCAATAAAATAGAAGACATTAAAGGCATCCACACATTTCTTAAGTCAGATAATTTGCCCAGATTGAATCAGGAAGATATACACAATTTAAAAAGACCATTTTCAAGTGATGCAATAGCAGAAGCCATCAGAAGCTTACCAGCCAAGAAAAGCCCAGGATGAGATGGATACACAGCCAAGTTCTACAAGACCTTTAAAGAGGAACTAATATCAATACTCTTTAATTTATTTCAGGAAATAGAAAAAGAGATAGCACTTCCAATCTCATTCTAAGAGGCCAATATCACCCTGACTCCAAAACCAGGCAAAGACACATCAAAGACAGAAAACTTTAGACCAATAATTCTTTTCTTTTTGAAAGAGAGAGAGAGAGAGAGAGAGAGAGAGAGAGAGAATTTTTTAATATTTATTTTTTAGTTTTCAGTAGACACAATACCTTTTTATTTTTTATGTGGTGCTGAGGATCGAACCCAGCACCCTGAGCATGCCAGGCAAGTACACTACCACTTGAGCCACATCCCTAGCCCCAAGGCCAATAATTCTAATGAACATAGATGCAAAAGTAATCAGTAAACTTCTGTTAAATCAAATTTTAAAAATCACAAAAATATTATGCGCCATGATCAAGTGGGATTCATCCAGGGATGTAAAGTTGGTTCAACATATGGAAATCAACTAATGTAATTCATCACATCAGTAGACTCAGAGATAGGAATAATATGATCATCTCAATAGATGCAGAAAAGACACTTGACAAAATACAGCACCTTCACATGTTCAAAACACTAGAAAAACTAGGGATAACAGGAACATATCTCAACATTTTGAAGAGTAACAATGCTAAGCCTCAGGCCAATATCATTCTAAAAGAAGAAAAACTGAAGGCATTCCCTCTAAAAACTGGAACAAGACAGGGATGACCTCCACCACTTCTATTCAATATAGTTCTGGAAACACTGACCAGAGCAATTAGAGAGACAAATGAAATTAAAAGGATATGTACAGAAAAATAAGAACTTAAACTATCACTATTTGCTGACAATATGATTCTATACCTAGAAGACTCAAAAAACTCCACCAAAAAACAAACAACAACAAGAACAAGAAAACAAACAAACAAACAAACAAGCAAACAGAAACTGTGCCTTCTAGAACTGGTTAATGAATTCAGCAAAGTAGCAGGATATTAAATCAAGACTCAAATCAATGGCATTTTTGTATACCAGTGAAAAATCCTCTGAGAAGGAAAAGAGAAAAAACTACCAAATTTAAAATAGCCTCAAAAAATACTTGGTAATCAAGTTAACAGAAGAGGTGAAAGATCTATACAATGAACTACAGAACTCTAAAGAGAGAAATAGAAGAAGACCTTAGAAGATCTACCTTGCTCTTGGATAGACAGAATCAACATTATCAAAATGACCACACTACCAAAAGCACTATACAGATTTAATGAAATTTCAATCAAAATCCCAATGACATTTCTCATAGTAATAGAAAAAACAATGATGAAATTTATCTGGAAAAATAAGAGACCCAGAATAGCTAAAGCAATCCTTATCAAGAAGACTAAAGCAAGTGGCATCACTATACCAGATTTTAAACTATACTGTAGAGCAATAGTAACAAAACAGCATGGTATTGGCACCAAAAAAGACTGGTAGTTCAATGGTACAGAATAGAGGAAACAGGACTAACCCACAAAATTACAATTATCTTATTTTAGACAAAGGTTCAAAAAACTTGCATTGGAGAAAAGATAGGTTCTTCAACAAATGGTGCTGGGAAAACTGGAAATCCATATGCAACAAAAAGAAATTAAACCCTATCTCCTACAATGAACAAAACTGAACTCAAAGTGGATCATGTACCTAGGAATGAAACCAGAGACTCTGCATCTAATAGAAAAAAAAAGGTAGGCCTAATCTTCATCATCTGGGATTAAGCCCCATATTCTTTAATAAGACTTCTATGGTGCAAGAATTAAAACCAAGAATCAGTAAATGGGATGGATTCAAACTAAAATAAATCTGGGAATGGAGCCACCATTTGACCCAGCTATCCCTCTCTTCAGTCTATACCCAAAGGACTTAAACAGCATACTACAGGGAAACAGCCACATCAATGTTTACAGAAGCACAGTTCACAATAGCTAAACTTTGGAGCCAACCTGGATGCCCTTCAGTGGATGAATGGATAAAAAATGTGGAATATATACACAATGGGATATTATTCAGCACTAAAAGAGAATACAATCATGGCATTTGCCAGTAAATGGGTGGCATTAGAGAAGATAACGCTAAGTGAAGTTAGCCAATTCCCACAAAAATCTAACTGCTTAATGTTTTCTCTGAAATAAGGAGGCTTATTCATATTGGGGAAGGGAAGGGGAGAATGGGAGGAATAGATGAACTCTAGATAGGGCAGAGGGGTGGGAGGAAAAAGGAGGGGTCAGGGATTAGCCAGGATGGTGGAATGTGATGGAAATCATTATCCAAAGTATATGGATGAAGACATTAATTGGTGTGAATATAATTTTTTATACAACCAGAAATATAAAAATTTGGACTTGTATAAGTGTAATAAGAATTGGTATGCATTCAGCTGTAATTTATTTTAAAAACTCAATTAAAAATTAAAAAACAAATAGTATACACACTCCCATGTTTATTGGTGCATAATTTATAATAGCTAAGAAATGGAAGAAACCTAAACACCTATCAAAAGAGGAACAGAAGAAGAAAATGTATTACATACATACAATGGAAGATGGATATACCTGGAAAAAAGAAGGAAAACTATGCATGTATGACAACATAAATGAACCAAAGGACATGGTGAGTGACATAAAACACAGGAGCTAAGTCACATGATCTCACTTATATGTGGAATCTAAGAGTTGAACTCACAGAAACAGAATAGAATGGTAGGCACCAGAGACGGAGAGATGGGGAATTGAGAAGATGTTGGCCAATGCCTACAAAATTTCAGTTAGAAGAAATAAATTTAAGAGATCAGTTACACATTATTGTGAATATAATTAATTATAATGTATTATATTCTTGAAAATTTCTGAGAGTAGAATTTAAAATTCTCACCACAAAAATGTATGTGATGTAATACATATGTTAACTTGCTTAAATTAGCCATTCCACAATGAATAAAATAACCAAAGAGAAAAAAGCTTGTGCATAAAAATATAAAGCATTGCTCAAAAATTAAAATAATTCAAAATATATAAGAAGATATTCCATGTTGTAGTAGTTAATTTTGCCAAGAGGGGAATGCTGAACAAAGTAATCTATAGATCTAATATGATCTCTATCAAAATCCCAACTACATTTTCTTTTTTTTTTTGAAGGAATAGAGGAGCTGATCATCAAATTCAATCTAAACAGCAAAGGGCCTCAAATATTAAAAATAAAATGATTTTGAAAGAAAGAGAACTCAGACTTGTCATTTCAAAACTTACTATAAAGTTATAGTAATCAAAACAATGTGGTACTGGCATAAGGACATATACATTGATGAATGAAAAAAGTAGATGACCAAGAATTAAACCCATGCATCTGTGGCCTATTGATATTTGACAAGTATACACAATGGGGAAAGGACTGTCATATCACCAATGGTGCTGGGACAAGTGGATATCCACATGCAAAAAAAAAAAATGTCATGGGAGTCACCTCACACTGCCATCAAAACTTAAATGTCAACTTTGGATTTTGCAGAGAGGATTAAGAGCAGGGGAGGTGGGTATGGGGATACAAAAGATGGTGGAATGAGACTGACATTATTATCCTATATGTATGTATGATTACACTACTAGTGTGACCCTACACAATGACAGCCAGAGGAAAGAGAATGTGTGCTTTATTTTTGTGCAATATGTTAAAATCCATTCTACTGGAATGTATGACTACTTGGGACAAACAAAAAAATAAAAATTGAATATTTCAATCATACATAAATATGAGTCATGGTTCAAAGACATCCAAAGTTTTCACACCATTTGCTCTTGGATAAGTTAGAATCTACACTAAATGGAGAAATTCTCTCCCAGCTCTAGAATGAGATATGTCATTCCATGCACATTCATGTTGAATAATGAAGATAGATCCATATAACATTCAAGTCTGACTTGAGAGAGTGAGGTGTGGAGGGTACTAAATGGAAGAAAATTAGGGGAACCACAGTTATGTATGAAAGAAAGAAATCCCAGGATGAAGAGAGGAGTGGTTCACTCAGGAAAGGCTCATTTAACATACATGCAAATCCAGGGGAAATGATTCCATTAGTCTATGAATTTCTTCCTTTTTTTTTTCTTTCACACCACCCTCACTCACTTCTTTCACCTCCATTATTCCTTTGCAGCACAAGATGTCCCAGGTCACTCTATACATTTTCTTTTTTCAAATGAGGATTTTTTTTTGATACCAGGGATTAAACACAAGAACATTTTACCACTGAGACGCATCTTTAGACTTCTTAAAATTATTTTTTAGAGACAGGGTCTCACTGAGCTGCTTAGGGCCTCACTAAGTTCTTGAGGATGGCATTGTATTTGTGATCCTTCTGCCAAAGCCTCCCAAGTCACTGTGATCATTGTCTCCACGTAGGTATTTGGAAATCAAATTTCACTGAAAGTCAAATACATGGATATTTGAATGTGATTACTGTGAGATATTTTCAGCAGACAGATCTGAAAATATATATTTTCAGTTTATTTTATTCATATATAACACTTGAAGTTTTTTACACTTTATTCTTTTATGTCCAGATTTACCCATTTTAAATCCCTGTTATTGGGCTAAGATTGGTTTACTATGATAGGTACTCCCGAAAATGCAAGTTGCTTGGTTTGGAAAATAAGAGCTACACACAAAAAAAGTTTTCATCCAGAGGGGGTTTGTTTACCATTGTCTGAGAATGGAAGAAATAGTTTTCTTTTCCTTTGAGGATACCCTCACTAACTATGGCAAGACAGGTATTGTCAGACTTCAGAAGCAACACCAAGATTACTAGTCTACTGAGAGATAAGCCAAAGCTGTCTCAATTATATAACTTCATCTTGGAAGCCCCAACTCCAAATCTGAGTAAAAGAGAAGACAGAGGAGTCTCCTAGGTAGGCACAAGGAAGGCACTTTGAAGTCTGACATTACTACCTCACACCGAGCACTCAGGTATGTTTAGAATTGTGATTTAATTGACATTTTGTAGGATTACTTTTATTTCATAGTATTAGTATAATTTATAACATTACAAGGATTATTGTACATGAGAGGATTTTTCATTATAAATCTTCACAAGGAATAAGAATTTAAAATTCTAGCAGTTGTAGCTTTTACTACTTTCTAGTACTTAACATGTTTCAACTCATGATTACAACAATTCATAAACTCAGGGACACCTATACTAAAAATCCTAGCTAATATAATATTAGCAATAGTAGTAACTTCAAATAAAAGCTGTAGTGTGTGTTTACCAAAATTAATAACATTTTGTTCATTAAAACATGTACAGTTTCATTACATATAGTGACTAATTATCTTCTTCACTTATACATAGATATTATTCTTAATTTGAAAAATTTAGTGTCCTTTGAAAATATTGTAGGAACAAAAGGAGAGAAAATTTAATCAAAATTGAGAAAAAGATCAGAATAGTAGATGAAGTGTGTTGAGGGGAAGGAAGGAGAGACAGAAAAAGGAAAGAACAGTTGAATTAATCTGACCAAATTTCATATGTGAATATACCACAATGAATCACAATATCAAATACATTTACCAGGCACTAATATTGAAATAAGTAAAAATAATACTACATATAAATTGCAAAGTGATTGCCAGGCACGGTGGCACATGCTTGTAAGCCCAGAAGCTCGGTAGGCCGAGACAGAAGGATGATGATTTCAAAGCCAGCCTCAACAAGTGCAAGGCACTAAGCAACTCAGTGAGACCCTGTCTCTAAATAAAATACAACATAGGGCTGGGGATGTGGCTCAGAGGTTGAGTGACCCTGAGTTCAATCCCCAGTTAAAAATTAAAAAGTTGCACAGGGATCAATAGAGTAGAAGGAGTAGAGGAAAGAATGTGAGAAGTGAAGTGCTGGGGACAAAATTAGAACAAATTGTATTCCATGTTATTGTGATAAGGTCAAAGTGTATCCTAATGATGGACATAACTACAAAGAATCAAAAATAGTTAGCAAGCACAAAAATGTAAAAATGGGTATGATTTAGCATTCTGTGTTATCAAAATATTTCACAATTTTAAAAACTGTCCTAGGGATGCATGAAGATAAGAAAATAGTAGAATAAACTTGAGTTTTGTATGAAGTAAAATATAAATGTTTTTATTTTTTTTAAAGAGAGAGAGAATTCTTTTTATTAATTTTTTTTTTTTTTTTTTAGTTTTTAGCGGACACAACATCTCTATTTGTATGTGGTGCTGAGGATCGAACCCAGGCCGCATGCATGCCAGGTGAGCACGCTCCTGCTTGAGCCACATTCCCAGCTCCTAAAATGTTTTTATAATTGACATTACTATAGTGATATTAGTATACACAGCCCAGGGACATTTATCTAGTGAAAGTTAATATCTCTTCATGTTGGTAAACACTGTTCCTTAATACCTGTCATATTTTTGGAAGTGTTTGCTTCACCTGTAAGATGAGTTCTTCTCTATTAATGCAAATAATTGAGAAAGAACATAGAATTTAACACCAAATGTTCCAGAGTTAGTCATTCTTTGATGTAGCTTCACTGAATTTTCTATTCTAAAAAAAAAAAAATTCCCAGAGATGCAAAGAGAGAAAACTGAAGAATTTTAAACTTTTGATGAAATAAACATTATTTTATTCATGGCTTGGCAGAGTAATGCTATTATACATAAATATAGGCCCACTGATCTGGCTACAGGTTACATCCCTAATGTTAAAAATCATTGTTCCTTGATCCAGAAAATGTCTAGAATTGTCACCTTCTCCCAGCTCATCTACTAGCTTTATTCTTTACTAATGCACAATCATTAGGAAAATACATAAAATTTGAAACAGTAATTTTTGCATAAGTAGCAATTTCTTAAAAAGCAATATATATTTTGCTTATATTAAATTTACTGAATCCCCTAAAAATAAAACAAAGTCCTGTTTTTTTTGTGTGTGTGTGTTCTCACTGACATTTCTGTAGCAAATAACAGCAATTTAAAATAACCTAGAGGAAAAATATTTCATCTTTAATGAAAAACATACAATATTCTAAAGCATTTTTTGCTGCTCCAGTCACCCATATCTTTATTAATGATATTCAGAATTGAAAATAATCTTCATAAAATTATTTTCCAATGACAGATTTATGCAGTCACTGAATAATCACAGAATTCACATTTGCACATTAATCAAGGTACAATACTGTAAACTTTAGGAATTTGTATGATTTTGAAGAAAAGGAAATGGTAATTAGACTACAGTAGTGGAGATGTTTTCCATCCTGATTCCCAAATGTCTGAAGGCAGTCATGGAAGAAGGATGACAGACACTTGTGAAATATGGCCCGATTTCCTGAAGGAGACTCAAAGTCTTAGACATCTACTATTCATCACTCGGGTATATTTCAGGGTCTGAATGAATGTGCTGGTAAATGTTTCTGAGCTAAGGAATATTCCAGGATCTTCCAAAAAGTATAAATTCAAATGAAGACTTGCAGTTTTATGTAAACTTGCTCATAGCAGACATTTCTTTCTCTGGTGACAAATGTACCACCTAGAATATGACAGATTGAAGTTGATGGGTCCCTGTTATCAATGCCTGAATTTTAAGTTTGAAATACTTGATGTACCTTGAAATTGCAAGTTTTGTTGCATTTACAAAGAGTATGTGTGTGTGTGTGTGTGTGTGTGTGTGTGTGTGACCTTTTTCTTTCTTTTATCTGCTGAAAAACAAGCAAAGAGATAGACTAGATGAGTAAAGTTCCACCTAAGTTGGGCATGAATGTGACAATTGTTTCAGGAACTTGGGAGTCAAATGCAGGAGAATGCCAAGATCAGGACCAGTCTTGGCAAATTAGTTATGTCCTAAGTCACTATGGTGAGAAAGTGTCCAAAATTTAAGATAACAAGGACTGGGGGTTGGGGATATGGTAAAACACTCCTGGGTCCAATCACCTGTCCCCCCTGCAAAAAAAAAATGTTCACCTTTTTGCTTTCTACAAACCTTCTTAGGCTGGATTTTCAGCTAATTTCAGCAAGTATTTTATGAGAATAATTTTCCTGTTTGTTAATCACCTAAAAATCTAATGTTGATTTTTAATTTTCTTCTTCAAAAACACATACATATGTTGGGATAGGAATTATCCCAATGTCATGATAAAAATGCTAGCTTCAAATTTCATGGGATTCAGCTTTTTACTCCAAATACATCTCTTGCATTCCACCCTATTCACATGGTATCTGTGCATTCTGTACATGGGCTCTGTGGCTTCCCTGGACTGAGTCTCTTGTGTTTCTCTGTATTTATTTCTATGCCCACTCTCTTCATTTCATAGGCATTATGTTGGGGTTATTGAATCTCAGTAACTCTGCCTTTCATTAGATAGTTATTTTCATAAATTGGAGCATATAAATCATTTATTATATAATTCTTACTATTCATATGAGTGCCCAGAATTAAGTTACTACCATTTTCTCAGTGTTTAATAGATCAAAAACTTTAAGACACTGGTTAAAGAGATTGAAGAAAATGCCTGCATAGGAGCCAGGGCCCTGTCTTCAGTGGAACATTGACCATGTACCCACAGAACTGTAGATCATATGAGAGACTAACTGAAGGACACTTGACATCAGTTCCTACTGCTGAGCATCTAAATATCTGTCAGAATTTAACTGAACAAGTTGCATGGGACATTTTGTGTAAAGGATGCCCCACCATCATTGATCTGGTTAGACTATTTTCTCTTATACACAGGTCTGAGAAAATTAAAATAGAAACTGGAATTTCTTTTTTTTTAAAGAGAGAGATATTTTTTGTAATATTTATTTTTTAGTTTTCAGTGGACACAATATCTTTGTTTGTATGTGGTGCTGAGGATCGAACTCCGGCCGCAAGCATCCCAGGTGAGCACACTACTGCTTGAGCCACATCCCCAACCCTAGAAACTGGCATTTCTTAGTGCTCATCCATGAGAAACAGGTCATACCAGCTGTCTGCCTGTTTCTCTGGAGTGTGTATCAATATTAAAATATTTAAATATATTGCTAGGAGTAATTTTAAAATGAGGGGAGAAAAGTTAGAATACCATCAATATGCAAGCATTAATGTTTGGTAGACTTTTGTACTTTAAGTTATGAAACCTTTCATATACTAAATTAAATCTCCCAAACCAAGTTGAGATAGTGATAAAAATACAAGAATAATTAAAATTTATATAGTGCTTCAAATATATTAGCCATTATTTAATTGTTCACACCAACAATGCTAGTAGAAATATTCTATCTTGGTACTGCTTTTACTCAGGATATAAACTGAGATGAAATTAATTATGTAAGGGGACAGGGCTCACCACTATAGTAAGTAGTGTGGCATGAGTTAAATAAAGTCATCTGGGTGAGGAACACAACTACAAATTTTTCCACATTTTCTGTACTTCTATAAGGAAACCATGATATTGAGCATCATTGTATTTATTTCCCTGGCAGATTCCAATTTCCACTAGTCCATCCTTCACACCAACAATCATTCATGGCAAATTTCTATGTAGCAGCACTATTTCAGATACTTTATTCCAAAGATAAATAAGACAACATCTCCACTTTTAAGAACTCTTCAGGAATAAATTAAAGTAAGTGATTATAATATGATGGAATTTATAATGTAAAGGAAAGCATAGTATGTTTTCCTGAGTAAGATATTAGCAAATCCATGAGGTGAGTGGGAAATATACAAAATCATTGATCTGAAAGAATAAGTGGTGCATAAGGTAAAATTAACCAATGAATTTTTATTTATTATTTTCCTTTTCAATGCCTGGGGTGCAACAAAACTTTCCTGTGGGCCAAGCCCACATTCTACCACTGAGCCACACACCTTCCCTTCAACTTAAATTGACAATGGAGGAAATACTCTATCCTATTTACTAGAAACTTTTGTAGTAACTAATGCTTCTAGATACAGTAAAAGGTGATAAAATGACAGAAATATGGCAATGAAAATACTACTTCTGTCAAACACTTCTGGTTTTCTTTCCATAAACACGTTTGTTTCAACCTTCAATGTCCTCATGAAGACAAAACAACATTCCACATTCAGTGCCATAAGAAATGCCTTTTATCCTCAAGCTGGCATTGGGATCTCAGCAAATACCTTTCTGTTATGTCTGAACATTGCTGCTGTCCTGGTGGGCACCAAGCCCAGGCTCACCGACCTCCTCATCACCCACTTGGCTCTGACACACTTCTTCATGCTCCTCACCATGGGCCTTCTGATATCTACAGACATTTGGGAAACACAGGACATTCCAGTTGACCTCAAATGCAAAGTGCTTGTCTTCCTGCACAAAGTCATGAGGGGACTTTCCATCTGCACCACCTGTGTCCTGAGTGTGCTCCAGGCCATCACTATCAGCCCCCATGACTCCTGGTTGGCCCACTTCAAATTTTAACCCCAAAATCACATCCAGTGGCTCTTTTTGTTCTTGTGGGTCTTTTCAATGTTCATTTCTAGCAACCAGCTTCTGTGTACTGTGGCCCCAACCAATAAAACTGGTCTTCTGTTTGTCACTGACTGCTGTTCCTTTATACCAATTTACAGGGATATCTTCCTCACCTTGATGGCACTTAAAGATGTCTTCTTTGTGAGCCTCATGGTTCTCTCCAGTGGATACATGATCATTATCTTGTACAGACATAAACAGTGGATCATGACTCTTCATAGTTCTGGGTTCTCCCCAAAGACCTCCCTACAACAAAGGGCCACTCACACCATTCTGCAGCTCATCAGTTGTTTTTCCATTCTGTACTGTGCAGATTTCTTTATTTCATTATTCATAGGCATGACATGGACCAATAACCCCATCCTGGTATGTCTCCACATGCTTATGGCCAATGGCTATAGCTCAGTCAGTCCTTTGGTGCTGATCAGTGCTGACACTCAAATAATAAAAGTAATGCAAACCAAATGCAGGAACAAAGGTCAGTTTCTGACAAAACTGATCGAAGGCAGCTTTACCACGCTCAATAAAACAATGTTCTCTATTTTATAGAATTTTCTCTCAGAATGAAAAGAAATATTAATGAATATATCAAAGTTTTTGTCAGGTAATGTAACCTATGTCATTATTAAGGATCTTATGTACAACTTTACCTTCTATTTGCATGAGTTTCTTGATTTACATCTATAGATTTTTAGTTTCATGTTACTTTCTGTCACATATATTAATAATATGTATATTTTTGTGAATTTTATTTCTTAAGTTTTTTTTAATGAAATTCTATTTTTAATTTGTTCTTTTTTTTTGTGGTGCTGGGGATTAGAACCCAGAACCTTGTGACTGCAAGGCAAGCACTCTACCAACTGAACTATATCCCCACTCTTAATTTTACTTTTTTAAGTTGTATATGATAATTGAATTTCTTTTGACATTATTATAAAAGCATAGAATATAGTTTGTTTTAATTCAGTCCTAAGTATTTTCCCTTCCCTACCATCTTCCCATCACCTCATCCATTTTCTCTACTGATTTTTTGCTGTTTACTTAGTTTTTAAAATTCATGTCTTGCGGATTTATATGATAGTGAGATTAACTGTGGTATATTTATATATATATATATATATATATATATATATATATATATATATGTAAATATATAAATTTCATATATATATGAAATTTAGTTCACATACACTCCAGGTCTTTCCCTATTCCATCTCTCCTCTCTTACCTTAATTTTTATCTATTCCACTGATATTTCTTCTGTTCTTTTTTCTACATTGTTGCTCATTCTGTATAAATATAGCTGTGTTGTAGTCTTTTTTGAAATTATTCTAGCAACCAGGCAGCACATTTCAAGTTTGCAAAAATGTAAAAATTCAAATGATTATCAAGCAAAGAATGTATAAACAAATGTGGTATATATATGAATATATATTTAATTATATATAAATGTATGAATAGGCCCATGTGTGTGTATATATTAAAGTACAAAGTATATTTGTAATTTATACATGTATATGGTAGAATACCAATCTCACATAAAAAGGAATAAAATTCTGATATATACTACAACATTGATAGATCTCCAAAGTATTAAGCTAATTAAAATCAAACACACAAAAAAATCACAGATTGGGGGCTGGGGTTGTGGCTCAGTGTTAGATCACTTCCTTGCATGTATGAGGCACTGAGTTTTATTCTCAGCACCACATAAAATAAATAAATGAATAAATGTATTGCATTCATCTACAACTATTTTTTTTTAAATCACAGATTGTATAACTCCATTAAAATGAAGTATCCAGAATATGAACATACAGGAACAGAAGGTGGAAAGGTTGACAGCATGGCTTCAATTATAAGAGATATGAACTCTAGGAGATAGGAAGGCACTGTGGAGCTACACATTCCCAATTGTACTCTGGACAAACAACTTAAAATGTTGGTTGTGATACTGACTTCCAAAAATTGAGAACCTACTATGTGCCAGAGGTGATTCTAGTTTCTTTCTAAACTTTGATCCTAACATTCCAGTTGGTCTTGTGACTTTGTTGGTAGAATCCTTATTTTATGATAATTAAACTAAGAGCAGTTGATGAATGTATTGTCCCAGGGTCACCCACCATGTAGACCTGGACTCTAATCGCTGATTTGTCTGAGGTTCATACTACAGTGTAGTATATGAAAATAAAACTCTTAGTAAGTGGTCATTTCTGGATAGAGGAGGAGGTAAGAGGGAGGGATTACAATACTGCACCAAGAAATCTTTCACATGTGCTATAATTAGGTTGTAGCTAGCAATTATCAGTAGATCACATAGCAATCACCCAAGTGTTCTTTAAATTACTTTTAGCATTTTCTTTAAACTACTTTCAAAGTGGATGAGAAAGCAAATGGTCACAGTGAATTTGTATTAAAAAAAAAAAGAAACAAAGAGGATAACCGGGGAAATACATCAACAAAGAAGAAATAAAGGGACTAATCCTTGACCGTGTCCATTGAGGTTGATCATGGAGCTAAGAGTTATAGCTAGAGATGCTTCTATTTGGGAAGGAAGATTGCTTTAATTGCTCAGACACACGAAAATAACTTCTGACTGGACACTGACCACTATGCTCACATTAACATGATAGTCTTGTAGGTCAACTCCTCCCAATAGAATGGCCAAACCATGACAGTTCCAGATAAGACCAACTAAAGTAAAAAACTATACCACCTGATGTGAAGGATGAATTGAACAGCTTATTGGCAAACATTGCTGAACACAGGCACCAAATAGTAATATATTTTGAGACACCACTTGGAGATGACACACTCACTCCTGTGAGAGCTCTCTGAAGTCTTACTTTGCTTTTACTTTATTTTCACTTCAACATACATTTTTTTCTGTCACTTATAATAAAGTTATCTTGCATGGATTTTGTGTCTGATATGAAAGTTTCTTTCATTGAAAGAAAAGAACAGAGGTTTGAAGTTTTCTCTCTCTGCTCTCCTATGACAGCAGTGACTTTAGAGACTCAGGAACTTGGGTGCACTTAACTAACAAGAAAGCATACACTGGAACCAAGCTGGTTACAGTAGCAACAGAGGTGCTGGTCCCCAAAAGAGGGGAGGGAGAACCCAGAGAAACACAATAAGTAGATTAGCAACAGAAAAACCTGTAGAAGAGAAAACCCATTTTAACTTAGATGATCTGGAAGCTAAACCAAGTGGTGTTTAAAGGGTGTGTTCTGGGCCTGCAAGCTAGGCGAACCTGCAAGCCACGGGCGGGCGGGTCAGGCCCAGCAACCAGCCAAGTGACAGCAGCTACACGCGCCTGCGGGGAACGCGGACCGGACCCACTAGGACAGGTCCGGCGGACGGCTGAGGGCTAGGCCCGTCCCCTCCCCCAGTGTCTGCAGGTAGGCGGGACTGTGAACACCAGCAGAGCGGGCCCAAACCCTGCTGAGGGGCGGAACCGGCCCCTCCCCCAGTGCCTGCAAGCTAGGCGAACCTGCAACCCATCGGGAGGTTAGGCCCAGCAACCTATGGAGTGACACAGGTGCCCCTGGCGCCTGCTGGGTAGGTGGACCTTTGACCGACCAGCAAAGCAGACCTAGGGCCTGCCAGCATGGTAGACGGATCACACTAATTGGAGGAGAATCACAGCCACTACCTGCCCTGCAAGGGTGATTTTTCAACTATACAAGAGCAATATAAATAAATAGAGGGAAAATATCAAAGACACAACAATTTCACCAAGCAGAAAGAAACGCCAGCAGTATGAAACGACAAGGAAAGAAAGGACCACAGGCAATGCAGGTCAACTCAACTTTAGAAGAGGTAATAACTGCAACAGATGGAATGTCAGATAGAGAGCTCAGGACATACATGCTTCAGATGATCTGGAGTCTCAAGGAAGACATGAGACAGCAAAATCAGACAATGAAAGATCACATTGACAAACAAATCCAGGAAGTAAAAGATCAATTTCACAGGGAGATAGAGGTAATAAAAAACAAACAAATAGAAATACTAGAAATGCAGGAAACAATAAACCAACTTAAAAACTCAATTGAGAATACTACCAGCAGAGTGGATCACTTAGAAGATAGAACATCAGACAATGAAGACAGAGTATTTCAACTTGAAAAGAACATAGATAGCTCAGCAAGTCTACTAAGAAACCATGAGCAGAACATTCAAGAGCTATGGGATAATATCAAAAGACCAAACTTAAGAGTCATTGGGATACAGGAAGGCACAGAGCTCCAAACCAAAGGATTAAGCAATCTATTCAGTGAAATAATACAAGAAAACTTCCCAGACTTGAAGAATGAGACAGAATCCCAAATCCTAGAAGCCTACAGGACACCGATTGTGCAAAATCATAAGAGATCCATACCTAGACACATTATAATGAAGATGTCCAACATACAGAATAAGGAGAGAATTTTAAAAGCTACAAGGGAAAGGAAGCAGATTACATTTAGGGGTAAACCAATCAGGATAACAGCTGATCTCTCAACACAGACTCTAAAAGCTAGAAGATCCTGGAATAACATATTTCAAACGATAAAAGAAAATGGATTCCAACCAAGAATCGGGTATCCCGCGAAATTAAGCTTCAGGATGGAAGATGAAATTAAAACATTCCACGACAAACAAAAGTTAAAAGAATTTGCAGCTAGAAAACCATCTCTTCAAAAAATCCTTGGCAAAACACTACAGGAAGAGGAAATGGAAAACAACAATGAAAACCAACAGTGGGAGGTAGGACAGTAAAGGGGGGAAAATAATCAAAGAGGAAAACAAATCAGGTTTAATAGCATTAATAAACAAACTATGGCTGGAAGAACAAACCATATCTCAATAATAACCCTAAATGTTAATGGCTTAAACTCACCAATTAAGAGACACAGGCTAGTTGAATGGATCAGAAAACAAGACCCAACAATATGCTGCCTGCAGGAGATGCATTTGATAGGAAAAGATATACATAGACTGAAGGTGAAAGGTTGGGAAAAATCATATCACTCATATGGACTGCGGAAATAAGCAGGAGTGTCCATACTCATATCAAATAAAATAGATTTCAAGCCAAAGTTAATCAAAAGGGATAAAGAGGGACACTACATACTGCTCAAGGGAACCATACACCAACAAGACATAAGAATCATAAATATATATGCCCCAAACAACGGGGCTGCTATGTTTATCAAGCAAACTCTTCTCAAGTTCAAGAATCTAATAGACCACCATACAATAATCATGGGAGACTTTAACACACCTCTCTCACCACTGGACAGATCTTCCAAACAAAAGCTGAATAAGGAAACTATAGAACTCAATAATACAATTAACAACCTAGACTTAATTGACACATATAGAATATACCACCCAACATCAAGCAGCTACACTTTTTTCTCAGCAGCACATGGATCCTTCTCATTATGTCACAGGGAAACTCTTAGTCAATATAAAGGTGTAGAGATAATACCATGCATCTTATCTGATCACAATGGAATGAAACTGAAAATCAACGATAAAAGAAGGAAGGAAAAATCATGCATCACTTGGAGAATGAACAATAGGTTACTGAATGATCAATGGGTTTTAGAAGACATCAAGGAGGAAATTAAAAACTTCCTAGAGTTAAATGAAAACACAGACACAACATATCGAAATCTATGGGACACATTGAAAGCAGTTCTAAGAGGAAAATTTATTGCTTGGAGTGCATTCCTTAAAAAAAGAAAAAACCAACAAATAAATGATCTCATACTTCATCTCAAAATCCTAGAAAAAGAAGAGCAAAACAATAGCAAAAGAAGTAGAAGGCAAGAAATAGTTAAAATCAGAGCTGAAATTAATGAAATTGAAACAAAAGAAACAATTGAAAAAATTGACAAAACTAAAAGTTGGTTCTTTGAAAAAATAAATAAAATTGACAGACCCTTAGCCATGCTAACGAAGAGAAGAAGAGAGAGAACTCTAATTACCAGCATACGGGATGAAAAAGGCAATATCACAACAGACACTTCAGAAATACAGAAGATAATCAGAAATTATTTTGAATCCTTATACTCCAATAAAATAGAGGATAGTGAAGGCATCGATAAATTTCTTAAGTCATATAATCTGCCCAGATTGAGTCAGGAGGATATAGACAACCTAAACAGACCAATATCAATTGAGGAAATAGAAGAAACCATCAAAAGATTACCATCTAAGAAAAGCCCAGGACAGGACGGGTATACAGCAGAGTTTTACAAAACCTTTAAAGAGGAACTAATACCAATACTTTTCAAGCTATTTCAGGAAATAGAAAAAGAGGGAGAACTACCAAATTCATTCTACGAGGCTAACATCACCCTGATTCCGAAACCAGACAAAGACACTTCAAAGAAAGAAAACTACAGGGGATTCCAACATGGCGGCGGGCGCGGAGAGATCAAGTCTCTGACCTCTTCAGCTGTGCAGGCATAGGGAGTCGTAAACAGCCTAAATCTGTTTGCTCAGGATCACTAAGCAATGCTGAGCTGACGTGGATCTGGGGTGATCAATCTGGACCTCTCAGAACACACACTGAGCCCAGATCGGCTGAATTCAAGCTCCCATTCGCCTGATTCCCGCAGACAAACAGCTGCGACTCAGCACTAATCCATCCGGCTGAAACAACTGGTCAGCCCTTCTGATCCTACGGAGGTAATGGCAACCGAGCCTTCATAGGTAGTGGCCACAGGTTTCAAACGGGGCTTGGGAGAGACAGTAAGGACCCACCCATTGCATTGGTCACCTGGCAAAGGGAAACGAACTGTCGCCATTTGCAAGAGATACCACCATGGCAGAGAACTGACGTCATCAGACTGCGGCGGAGGAGATAACTTCATTGAAACCTGCGGCTACAGGTGTGTAATCCCCTAGCCTTCCCTCTCCACACATCAGGGAAACCTTAAGGGCCCCTCCCAGCTCTCCGGTAAGGGCCCCTCCCAGCTCTCCCGTGAGCGCGGTAGCCAGACCGAGGGAATTAGAGGTGGCGAGGGACCCGCGGCGCGGAACTACCGCTCCCACCAGAGCTGACAGCTGACGTCTCGTGCACCAGCTACCGAGGGCGTGGCTACCGGAGGGCAAGTAAAATTTGCTGAGGATTCTCAGCCCTAAGCTCCACAAACTTAGGGTCTGAGGGACAGGCAATCTGGGAGAGTATGCCCAATCGTCCATGAAAACAGGGCTCCCGGGAGCAGCAGACCTGGCGTGTACCTAGTATTGTGGTGAGCGGCACCCGTGAGAGGGGCCTGGCTAGAGGAAAAGTGGGGAAGTGACTAGACACAAGAGGAGGCCCTAGGCACTCAGGATTGGAGACTCGCCCAGTCTGGGAGGAGGAGCTGCTGCACAGTGATTGGTTCCCGCGTATTGACAGGAGAAACTTGGCCTGGTGGGCACAGTGCCACCTACTGTAAGAGAAGTTAATCAAACTCTAAGACTGCACTTATTAGTGTTTTTTTTTTTTCTTTTTTCTTTTCTCTTTTTTTTTTTTGATTTTGATTTGGGGTTTTCTTTCATTTTCATTTTTCTTTCTTGTTTTTTAAATTTTTTTTTTTACAATTTAAAAAAATTTTTTTTCTTCCAATTTTAATTTTAATTTTTGTTTTATTCTTTTTTTATAATTTTTTTTCTTTTTCTTTTTTTATTTCCTATTTTTTTCTTCTTTTGTCTCTTCATTTCTTTTCAATTATCTTATCCCCCCTTCCTTGAATTCTACCTGCTTACTCTCATTCTCTTTAGTGACTTCTTCCCTTCCCTTCTAATACCTTTCCTCCCAAGCATCAAATAAATTTATAGCAGTAAATAGTAACTCAGCAGTCAAACAGAACATGAAGTAACATGAGCAGCCTCAAAAAGCAAGGAAGAAAAGGAGTACAAACAATGCAGGACATCCTAAATATTCAGGAGGACCTAGAGTCATCGGAAAAATGTTCATATAAAGAACTCAAGGAACACCTTAGACAGATGGAATGGAACATTAAAGAGGATACGAGACAGCAAATTCAAGCAGCAAAAGAACACATTGAGAATGAGTTACATAAACAGATAAAAGAAGAAGTTAAGCATCTTTATCAGGAGACAGAGATTAAAAAAATAATCAAACAATAATTCTAGAAATGAAGGAAACGATAAACCAAATTAAAAACTCAATTGAGAGTATCACTAACAGAGTGGAGCAAGTAGAAGCCAGAACGTCAGATACTGAAGACAAAATATATCATCTTGAAAAGAGTCTAGCCAACTCAGAAAGGCTGGTAAAAAATCACGAGAAAAACATCCAAGAGTTATGGGATAACATAAAAAAAACAAATTTACGAGTCATCGGGATAGAAGAAGGTACAGAGATTCAAACCATGGGAATGAGTAACCTGCTGAATGAAATAATTACAGAAAACTTTCCAGAAATAAAAAAGGAAACAGATATACAAATTGAAGATGCATTCAGGACACCGAGCACACAAAATCACAGTAGACCAACGCCAAGACACATTGTTATGAAGATATCCAATATACAGAACAAAGAGAAAATATTAAAAGCTACAAGAGAAAAGAGACAGATTACATTCAGGGGTAAACCAATAAGATTAACAACAGATTTTTCATCACAGACACTGAAAGCAAGAAGGTCATGGAACAATGTATTTCAAACACTGAAAGACAATGGATGCCAACCAAGAATTCTGTATCCAGCAAAATTAAGCTTCAGGTATGACAACGAAATAAAAATCTTTCATGATAAACAAAAGTTAAAAGAATTTGCAGCCAGAAAACCAGCATTGCAAAGCATTTTGAGCAAAACACTACACGAGGAAGAAATGAAAAACAATAACCAAAACCATCAGAGGGAAGTGCCTCGGTAAAGACAGAGGGTGAGGGGAAAGATAATCATGGAGAAACAAACTAAATTTTTTAAAAAAAGGATAAATAATCAAACATGGAAGGAAGTACAAACCATATATCAATAGTAACTCTGAATGTTAATGGCTTAAACTCTCCAATAAAGCGTCATAGGCTGGTATCATGGATTAAAAAAAACAAATCCAACAATATGCTGCCTCCAGGAGACACATCTGATTGGAAAAGACATACACAGGCTGAAGGTGAAAGGATGGGAAAAAATGTACCACGCACACGGTCCTCGTAAGGAAGCAGGGGTGGCCATCCTCATATCGAATAAAATCGACTTCAAGACTAAGTTAATCAAAAGGGATAAAGAAGGACACTATATACTGTTAAAAGGAACCATTCACCAACAAGACATAACAATTATCAATATTTATGCACCAAATAATGGCGCTGCGATATTCATAAAACAAATTCTCCTCAAGTTCAGGAATCAAATAGACGAAAACACAATAATTATGGGTGACTTCAACACACCTCTCTCACCATTAGACAGATCCTCCAAACAAAAGTTGAATAAAGAAACTATAGAACTCAATACCACAATCAATAACCTAGACTTAACTGACATATATAGAATATATCAACCATCATCAAATGGATATACTTTTTTCTCAGCAGCACATGGATCCTTCTCAAAAATAGACCATATATTATGCCATAGGGCAACCCTCAGTAAATATAAAGGGGTGGAGATAATACCATGCATTTTATGTGATCATAATGGAATGAAACTGGAAATCAATGATAAAAGAAGGAAGGAAAAATCCTGCATCACATGGAAAATGAACAATATGTTACTGAATGATCAATGGGTTACAGAAGACATAAAGGAGGAAATCAAAAAATTCTTAGAGATAAATGAAAATACAGACACAACATATCGGAATCTATGGGACACAATGAAAGCAGTTTTAAGAGGAAAATTCATCGCCTGGTGGTCATTCCTCAAAAAAAGAAAAAACCAACAAATAAATGAGCTCACACTTCATCTCAAAGCTCTAGAAAAGGAAGAGCAAAACAACAGCAAATGTAGCAGAAGGCAAGAAATAATTAAAATCAGAGCGGAAATCAATGAAATTGAAACAAAAGAAACTATTGAAAAAATTAACAAAACTAAAAGTTGGTTCTTTGAAAAAATAAATAAGATCGACAGACCTTTAGCCATGCTAACGAAGAGAAGAAGAGAGAAAACTCAAATTACTAACATACGGGATGAAAAAGGCAATATCACAACAGATGCTACAGAAATACAGAAGACAATTAGAAATTATTTTGAAAACCTATATTCCAATAAAATAGAAGATAGTGAAGACATCCATAAATTTCTTAAGTCATATGATTTGCCCAGACTGAGTCAGGAGGATACACACAATTTGAACAGACCAATATCAATGGATGAAATTGAAGAAGCCATCAAAAGACTACCAACCAAGAAAAGCCCAGGACCAGATGGGTATACAGCAGAGTTTTACAAAACCTTTAAAGAAGAATTAATACCAATACTTTTCAAGTTATTTCAGGAAATAGAAAAAGAGGGAGCTCTTCCAAATTCATTCTATGAGGCCAACATCACCCTGATTCCGAAACCAGGCAAAGACACCTCAAAGAAAGAAAACTACAGACCAATATCTCTAATGAACCTAGATGCAAAAATCCTCAATAAAATTCTGGCAAATCGAATACAAAAACACATCAAAAAAATTGTGCACCATGATCAAGTAGGATTCATCCCTGGGATGCAAGGATGGTTCAATATACGTAAATCAATAAATATTATTCACCACATCAATAGACTTAAAGATAAGAACCATATGATCGTCTCGATAGACGCAGAGAAAGCATTCGACAAAGTACAGCACCCCTTTATGTTCAAAACATTAGAAAAACTAGGGATAACAGGAACTTACCTTGACATTGTAAAAGCTATCTATGCTAAGCCTCAGGCTAGCATCATTCTGAATGGACAAAAGTTAAAGGCATTCCCTCTAAAATCTGGAACAAGACAGGGATGCCCTCTATCACCACTTCTATTCAATATAGTTCTCGAAACACTGGCCAGAGCAATTAGACAGACTAAGGAAATTAAAGGCATAACAATAGGAAAAGAAGAACTTAAATTATCACTATTTGCAGATGACATGATTCAATACCTAGAAGACCCAAAAGGATCTACAAAGAAACTACTAGAACTAATAAATGAATTCAGCAAAGTGGCAGGATATAAAATCAACACGCACAAATCAAAGGCATTTCTGTATATCAGCGACAAAACTTCTGAAACGGAAATGAGGAAAAACACTCCATTCACAATATCCTCAAAAAAAATAAAATACTTGGGAATCAACCTAACAAAAGAGGTGAAAGATTTATACAATGAAAACTACAGAACCCTAAAGAGAGAAGTAGAAGAAGACCTTAGAAGATGGAAAAATATACCTTGTTCATGGATAGGCAGAACTAACATTATCAAAATGGCGATATTACCAAAAGTTCTCTATAGGTTTAATGCAATGCCAATCAAAATCCCAACATCATTTCTTGAAGAAATAGATAAAGCAATCATGAAATTCATATGGAGAAATAAAAGACCCAGAATAGCAAAAGCAATTCTAAGCAGGAAGTGTGAATCAGGCGGTATAGCGATTCCAGATCTCAAACTATACTACAGAGCAATAGTAACAAAAACAGCATGGTACTGGTACCAAAACAGGCGGGTGGACCAATGGTATAGAATAGAGGACACAGAGACTAATCCACAAAGTTACAACTATCTTATATTTGATAAAGGGGCTAAAAGCATGCAATGGAGGAAGGATAGCATCTTCAACAAATGGTGTTTGAAAACTGGAAATCCATATGCAACAAAATGAAACTGAATCCCTTTCTCTCGCCATGCACAAAAGTTAACTCAAAATGGATCAAGGAGCTTGATATCAAATCAGAGACTCTTTGCCTGATAGAAGAAAAAGTTGGCTATGATTTACATATTGTGGGGTCGGGCTCCAAATTCCTTAATAGGACACCCATAGCACAAGAGTTAATAACCAGAATCAACAAATGGGACTTACTTAAACTAAAAAGTTTTTTCTCAGCAAGAGAAACAATAAGAGAGGTAAATAGGGAGCCTACATCCTGGGAACAAATTTTTACTCCTCACACTTCAGATAGAGCCCTAATATCCAGAGTATACAAAGAACTCAAAAAATTAGACAATAAGATAGCAAATAACCCAATCAACAAATGGGCCAAGGACCTGAACAGACACTTCTCAGAGGAGGATATACAATCAATCAACAAGTACATGAAAAAATGCTCACCATCTCTAGCAGTCAGAGAAATGCAAATCAAAACCACCCTAAGATACCATCTCACTCCAGTAAGATTGGCAGCCACTATGAAGTCAAACAACAACAAGTGCTGGCGAGGATGTGGAGAAAAGGGTACTCTTGTACATTGCTGGTGGGACTGCAAATTGGTGCGGCCAATTTGGAAAGCAGTTTGGAGATTCCTGGGAAAGCTGGGAATGGAACCACCATTTGACCCTGCTATTGCCCTTCTCGGACTATTCCCTGAAGACATTAAAAGAGCATGCTACAGGGATGCTGCCACATCGATGTTCATAGCAGCACAATTCACAATAGCTAGACTGTGGAACCAACCCAGATGCCCTTCAATAGATGAATGGATAAAAAAAATGTGGCATCTATACACAATGGAGTACTATGCAGCAATAAAAAAGGACAAAATCATAGAATTTGCAGGGAAATGGATGGCACTAGAGCAGATTATGCTTAGTGAAGCTAGTCAATCCCTAAAAAACAAATACCAAATGTCTTCTTTGATATAATGAGAGCAACTATGAACAGAGCAGGGAGGAAGAGCAGGAAGAAAATATTAACATTAAACAGAGACATGAGATGGGAGGGAAAGGGAGAGAAAAGGGAAATTGCATGGAAATGAAGGGAGACCCTCATTGTTATACAATATTACATATAAGAGGTTGTGAGGGGAATGGGAAAATTAACAAGGAGAGAAATGAATTATAATAGATGGGGTAGAGAGAGAAGATGGGAGGGGAGAGGAGGGGGGATAGTAGGGGATAGGAAAAGTAGCAGAATAAAACAGTTACTAATTGGGCATTATGTAAAATTGTGGATGTGTAACCGACGTGATTCTGCAATCTGCATTTGGGGTAAAATTGGGAGTTCATAACCCACTTCAATCTAATGTATGAAATATGAGCTTTGTAATGTTGTGAACAACCAATAAAAAAAATAAAAAATAAAATAAAAAAAAATTAAAAAATAAAAAAAAAAACAAAGAAAGAAAACTACAGACCAATATCTCTAATGAACCTAGATGCAAAAATCCTCAATAAAATTCTGGCGAATCGGATACAAAAACATATCAAAAAAATTGTGCACCATGATCAAGTAGGATTCATCCCTGGTATGCAATGTTGGTTCAATATACGGAAATCAATAAATGTTATTCACCACATCAATAGACTTAAAAATAAGAACCATATGATCATCTCGATAGATGCGGAAAAAGCATTCGACAAAGTACAGCATCCCTTTATGTTCAAAACTCTTGAAAAACTAGGGATAACAGGAACATACCTCAACATTGTAAAAGCAATTTATGCTAAGCCTCAGGCTAGCATCATTCTGAATGGAGAAAAATTGAAGGCATTCCCTCTAAGATCTGGAACAAGACAGGGATGCCCTCTTTCACCACTTCTGTTCAACATAGTTCTCGAAACACTGGCCAGAGCAATTAGACAGACGAAAGAAATTAAAGGCATAAAAATAGGAAAAGAACTTAAATTATCACTATTTGCAGCTGACATGATTCTATACCTAGCAGACCCAAAAGGGTCTACAAAGAAACTATTAGAGATAATAAATGAATTCAGCAAAGTGGCAGGTTATAAAATCAACACGCATAAATCAAAGGCATTCCTGTATATCAGCGACAAATCCTCTGAAATGGAAACGAGGACAAACACGCCATTCACAATATCCTCAAAAAGAATAAAATACTTGGGAATCAACCTAACAAAAGAGGTGAAAGTCTTATACAATGAAAACTACAGAACCCTAAAATGAGAAATTGAAGAAGACCTTAGAAGATGGAAAAACATACCCTGTTCATGGATAGGCAGAACTAACATCATCAAAATGGCGATATTACCAAAAGTTCTCTATAGGTTTAATGCAATGCCAATCAAAATCCCAACGGCATTTCTTGTAGAAATTGAGAAAGCAATCATGAAATTCATATGGAAGAATAAAAGACCCAGAATAGCAAAAACAATACTAAGCAGGAAGTGTGAATCAGGTGGTATAGCAATTCCAGATCTCAAACTATACTACAGAGCAATAGTAACAAAAACAGCATGGTACTGGTACCAAAACAGGCGGGTGGACCAATGGTACAGAATAGAGGACACAGAAACCAACCCACAAAACTACAACTATCTTATATTTGATAAAGGGGCTAAAAGCATGCAATGGAGGAAGGATAGCATCTTCAACAAATGGTGCTGGGAAAACTGGAAATCCATATGCAACAAAATGAAACTGAATCCCTTTCTCTCGCCAAGCACAAAAGTTAACTCAAAATGGATCAAGGAGCTTGATATCAAATCAGAGACACGGCATCTGATAGAAGAAAAAGTTGGCTACGACCTACATGCTGTGGGGTCGGGCTCCAAATTCCTCAATAGGACACCCATAGCACAAGAGTTAACATTTAGAATCAACAAATGGGACTTACTTAAACTAAAAAGTTTTTTCTCAGCAAAAGAAACAATAAGAGAGGTAAATAGGGAGCCTACATCATGGGAAAAAATCTTTACTCTTCACACTTCAGATAGAGCCCTAATATCCAGAATATATAAAGAACTCAGAAAATTAGACAATAAGATAACAAATAACCCAATCAACAAATGGGCCAAGGACTTGAATAGACACTTCTCAGAGGAGGACATACAATCAATCAATAAGTACATGGAAAAATGCTCACCATCTCTAGCAGTCAGAGAAATGCAAATCAAAACCACCCTAAGATACCATCTCACTCCAGTAAGATTGGCAGCCATTATGAAGTCGAACAACAATAAGTGCTTGCGAGGTTGTGGGGAAAAGGGTACACTTGTACATTGTTGGTGGGACTGCAAATTGGTGCAGCCAATTTGGAAAGCGGTATGGAGATTTCTTGGAAAGCTGGGAATGGAACCACCATTTGACCCAGCCATTCCCCTTCTCAGTCTATTCCCTAAAGACCTAAAAAGAGCATGCTACAGGGACACTGCTACATCGATGTTCATAGCAGCACAATTCACAATAGCAAGACTGTGGAATCAACCTAGATGCCCTTCAATAGACGAATGGATAAAAAAAATGTAGCATTTATACACAATGGAGTATTACTCTGCATTAAAAAATGACAAAATCATAGAATTTGGTGGGAAATGGATGGCATTAGAGCAGATTATGCTAAGCGAAGCTAGCCAAGCCCTAAAAAACAAATGCCAAATGTCTCCTTTGATATAAGGAGAGTAACTAAGAACAGACTAGGGAAGAAGAGCACGAGAAGAAGACCAACATTAAACAAGGATGAGAGGTGGGAGGGAAAGGGAGTGAGAAGGGAAATTGCATGGAAATGGAAGGAGACCCTCAGGGTTATACAAAATTACATACAAGAGGAAGTGAGGGGAAAGGGAAAAACAGTACAAGGGGGAGGAATGAATTATAGTAGAGGGGGTAGAGAGAGAAGTGGGGAGGGGAGGGGAGGGGGGATAGTAGAGGATAGGAAAGGCAGCAGAATACAACAGACTTGAGTTTATCAATATGTAAAGCAATGAAGTGTAACTGATGTGATTCTGCAAGCTGTATACGGGGTAAAATGGGAGTTCATAACCCGCTTGAATCAAAATGTGAAATATGATATATCAAGAACTATGTAATGTTTTGAACAACCAACATTAAAAAAAAATAAAAAATAAAGGGTGTGTTCTGTATTTTTCAACTGGCCAGCTGAGGTTGAAGCCATTTTGTAGAGGCCACACTATAGCTCATCCAGGGGAAGCCAGGAGATCATAGAGAATATGGCCAGCCTTGACAGAGGGCTACTGATTGGCCTAAGGTGTGTCTAGCAGAGCTTGTTTGAAACAGGCACAGAGAAGATTGTACCCAGGGGGATTCAAGTAAGAAAAATAAAACAGAGCTCAACTTGCTTTTCCTTTGAGTTTTTCATGTGGAAGATGAAGAGGGTTGGAAATCTCAACAGGTGGATATGAATACACTCAAGGACTAAGCCATGGAAGTCTGTGTTTATTAGCAGCAGAGGGTATAGTGGATTAGCTTCCCTGCACCATGATTAGAAGTCTTTGGATGTTCGTGAGGTAGATACTCCTGACAGAGACTCCCAACAGTGAGGCCCTATGAGTGTGTTGATCTAATCTCTCCAGAGCAGATACCAACCAACAAATAATTTAAGCCTCATTGCACCTAAGCCCACACCTGAAACTCCCCTTGAACAACTCTGCAGCAGCCTTTCTAATAACCATCACCTGATACATCTCTTCTGCAATCTCTAACATCACTTTTTAAATACTGTCAAGTTAATTCTACCTTACTATCATATTTTATTTTCTCTTAATGAACTTAATTCTTAAAATTTCTTTTGTAGTTGTAGATTACAGATGTCTTTTATTCGTTTATTTTTATGTGTTCCTAAGGATCAAATCCAGTATCTCACAAATGTTAGGCAAGTACTGTGCTACTGAGGTACACTATCAGCCTATGAACTGAATTTTTACCATCTTTTAGAACTAATAGATTTATATAACTCTTGCACCCATCTTTCATATAGCTGCATTTTTTACTGGTGTGACAGAGTTGAAACCTGATGTTTATTGTAATACCAGATCTAGTTCATTACTACTTACTAATTTTGCTGGTAATTGCTGACCCAAACATTGCTGTGGTTTGTGCTAATGTTGTTGATGTCATAATTAAGAACCTGCTATTTTATTAATGCAGTCTATTGTTTGTGTAAGTACTTGTTTTGTTTGTTTTCCCAACTTCTGTGAGGTGCTAAAATTAACAGGGACACCACAAGTTTATGGGGCAGAGACTGATTCTCAGCTAAACTCAGTAAATAGACAGAGCATCTTGCTCCATACTCAACAACATTCATACTAACAACTATCTTTAATACAAAACACATAAATAACATCCAGTCCTCAAGGAGGATGAGCCAGTGGTGGGCCCTCAGATCCCACTCATGGACATCCACTGCTATAGTAATTAGCACAAAGACTGTGGATACCATACCTATGAGATTACCCTAGGACACTTTTGTAAAAGAAATCTGTTCACCAAAAAGTCCACATGAAAGAGTAAAAGAGAAATCTATTACAGAAAATTCATAAAACTCAACATAGAAACTAAAATAATATGAAAAAAGAAACAAGGTACATGACACATCCTAAAGTTCATAATTCATAAGTAGCTGAATTCAAAGATACTGCCATGGATAAAGTAACAGACAAAAAGATCAAATAAATAATTATCAAAACAATTGATGAATTCCAAGAGAACACAGACAAAAAACTGAATGGATCTGGAAGTCAGAGAGAGGAATGATAAAATCAATAAGATGATAGAGATACTGAAAAAGAAAGCCAATGGGAAATATTGGAATCAAAAGACATAATAATCAAGTAAAATGTTTTGTTGAAAGTCTAAGAGAGTAAACCAGGCTGAATACATTCTTTCCTAGCTTGAAGACAAAAGTGGTCAATCTTGAACAGTTAGAGAGTATTAAAGAAAAGAAAAGAAATAAAGAAAAGAAAATAAATGAACATGAGCAACATATAGAAGAACTTCAGAACAATAGTAAGAGACCAATTTAAGAATCATTGGAATTGAAGAAGTTGTGAAATGCAGACCAATGTATTGGATAATCTCTTCAGGAAAATAAAAACACAAAATTTTCAATCCATGAGAATGAGATGGACATCCAGAGACAAAACACATTCAAAATACTTAAGACTCAGGTTGAATAATGAATATCTTCATGACATACTATAAATAAAATAAATATCATACAGAATAAGGATAGAATTTTAAAAGCCTAAATAGGAAAACCAATTCAAAAAAGGAAAAGAATAATGAAAGAAATTATTAAGATCAAAACATCTGTAGCAATTAGGTACAGATAAACCAAAACTATACTGAGACTCCATCACACACCAATTTAGAATAACATTCACCAAGAATAAAAAAAATATAAAACATATATATGCTAAACCCAAGACCAATATCATTATAAATGGAGAAAAATTGAAAGTATTCTCTCTAAAAAATGGAACAAGACAGGGATGTCCTCTTTAACCACTTCCATTAAACAATAGACCTTGAAACTCTAGCCAGAGAAATTAAATAGAAGAAGAAATTAAAAGTATATGAATGGGAACAGAAGAGTTCAAACTCTCCCTATTTGCCAATGACATGATTCTATATTTAGAATACCCAAAGAACTGTACCAGAAAACTTCTAGAAATCATAAAGGAATTCAGTAAAGTAGTAGGATATAAAATCAAGACACATAATCAGTTATATTTCTATACATCATTAATGAATCAACTGAAAGAGAAATTAGGAAAACTAACCCTTTTTCAATTGCCTAAAAAAAGAATAAAATACTTGGGAAATGATCTAAAAAAAGAGGTAAAAGACCTCTACAATGAAAACTACAATATATACAAAAAATGAGGCAGACCTTAGAACATGGAAAGATTCCTCATGTTCTTAGTTAGCTAAAATTATTATTGTCAAAATGGGCATACTAACAAAAGTGCTGTACAGATTAAATGGAATTTGTATAATGTTCCAATTATGTTCTTCATAGAAATAAGAAAAGCAATCCTAAAATTTATTTCAACAAGAAAGAGGCCCATAATAGCCAAATCAATCCTCAGAGAGGAAAGTGAAGCAAGAGTCATCACTATCATCATTATCAAAAATACAAGTGAAAATAAATATTGGTGAGAATGTGGAGGAAAGGTACCAAACTGTAAATTACACTACAGAGCTATAGTGGGAAAAAAAGTAATGTATTGGCAACAAAACAAACATGAAGACCAAAGGTACAGAATAGAAGACATAGAGACCAACCCACATAAGTACAGTTATCTCATACTAGGCAAGCCACCATAAATATATATTGAAGAAAAGGCAACCTCTTTAATAAATGGTGCTGGAAAAAATGGAAATATATATGTAGTATAATAAAATTTAATACTTATGTCTCACCTTACACTAAACTCAACTCAAGGTGGATCAAGGATCTAGGTATTAGACCAGAGACACTGAACCCAAATAGAAGAAAATGTAGGACCAAATCTGCATCATGTCAGCTTAGAAAATAAATTCCCCATGAAGATTTCTAAAGCACACGATGTAAAATCAAGAATCAATAAATGGGTTAGTATCAAACTTAAAAGTTTCTTCACTGCAAAGGAAATGATCAAGAACATGAAGAGAGAGCCTAAAAAATGGGAGAAATATGGGGCTAGGATTGTGGCTTAGCAGTTGAGTGTGAGGCACTGGGTTGATCCTCAGCATCACATAAAAATAAACAAATAAACAAATAAACAAATAAAGGTATTAAAAAGAGATTTAATATATTTAAACAAAAAGAATGGGAGAAATGTTTGCCACCTGCACTTCAGATAGAACATGAATCTCTAGGATAAAATAGAACTCAAAAATTTAACACAAAAACAACAACAACAAAACAATCAATAAATGACAAAGGAGCTGAACAGACACTGCATAGAAAACTATGTAAAGTCAACAAATATATGAAACAATTTTCAACATCTCTAGCAGTTAGAATAAGGCAAATTAAAACTACACTGAGATTTCATGTCACTCTAGTCAATGGCAATTATCAAAAATAGAAGTGAAAATAAATGTTGGTAAGGATGTGGGGAAAAGGTACATTCATACATTGCTGCTGGTACTTCATATTCGTAAAATTACTCTGGAAAGCAGTATAGATATTCCTTAGAAAACTTGGAATGGAGGTTCTGGGGCATTGGCTTTATGGTAGTGCACTTGCCTGGAATATGTGAGGCACTGGATTTGATCCTCAGCACCACATATAAATGCATAATTAAAATAAGGACCATTCAACAACCAATTTTTTTTTAAATTGGAATGTAACCTTCGTTTGACCTAGACATCTCACTCCTTGGTGTATTCACAAAGGATTTAAAATCAGTATACTATAGTCATGTAAACACATCAATATTTATAGCAGCTTAATTTACAATAGATAAGCTATGGAACCAACCTAGGTGCCCTTCAACAAATGAATGGGTAAAGAAAAAGTGGTACATACACACAATGGAATACTACTCAGACATAAGAAAGAATCAGATTTTGGCACTTGCCAAAATTGGATGGAACTGGAGACTATCATGCTAAGTGAAATAAGCCAATACCCCCACCCCAAAACAAAGGCCAAATGTTCTCTCACAACTGGCTGGGTGTGGGCAGGGAGAATTTGACATTCACCAGATTGAATAGGGGGAAGTGGAGGAAAGGGAATAGGATAGAAATGGGAATGACAGTAGAATGGCTACTAGAATAACTTTTCTATGTTCATATATGAATACATGACCAGTGTAAATTCATATCATGTACAATTACAACAATGGGGAGTTATTCTCTGTGCATGTATAAGTTCAAATTCATTCTATTTTCATGTATAATTAAAAAGATCAAATAAAAAATAAAAACAAAAATAAAAACTGTAAAAAATGCCGGGGAGGATGTGAAGAAAATAGGAATGCTTTTACACTGTTAATGGGATTGTGAATTAGTACACACTTATGGAAATCAGTATGGAATGTTCCCAAAAGGCTGTACATGGAACCACCCACCATATGACCCAAGCCATACCACTCCTTGATATTTATCCTGAACAATTAAGTCATAATACCATCTTGATATACTCATACCCATGTTTCTGTCAGCACAATTTACAATAGCCAATGTATGGAACTATTTTAGGTGTTCATCTGCAGATGAATGGATTAAGAAAACATGGCATATATACACAATGGACTTGTATTAACCCACAAAGAAGAATATAGTTATGTCATTTGTAGAAAAGTGGATGGAATGTGAGAATATTAAGTTAACTGAAAGGAGCCAAATAAGAATATCAGAGTCACATATTTCCCTTTATGTATGAAAGCTAGATAGTAAATATGAAAGTAAAGTTGAAGGGAGATCTCATGAACAGAGTGAACAGTAGAGCAAAAAAATGAAGAGATGGAGGGAAGAGGGAAGTGCTGGGGAATAATATTTGTCAAATTATATTGTTATTCTGTGTGCATGTAAGAAAATATAACAACGCATTCCACTATTATATACAACTGTATGCACTAACAAAAAAAAATTAAAAAAAGAACACTAAGGCAATAAAAGAGTTATCATCTGGTTTGCTTCATTTTATAGATGAGGAAACCAGGGACAAGAGGGGGGAAGGGGATTCTTGGAGACTCTGTATCTACTTACAGGTTCAAAATGAATTTTTAGAATCTGTATTTTGATAGAGAGATAAAAAGTATTATATGAGCCAGGCATGATGGGTCATGCCTGCAATCCCAGCTGCTTGAGAAAGCTGAGATATTATGATGGCAAATTCAAAGCCTGTCTCAGCAAAAGTGAGGTGCTAAGAAATTCAGTGAGACCCTGTCTCTAAAGAAAATATAAAAGAGGGGTGGGAATGTGGCTCAGTGGTTGAGTGTTCCTGAGTGCAATTCCCTGTACAGAAAAAAAAGCATTATCTGAGTCCTAGGTTCCCCATGGTGATGGAAACAGCTTTAAGTTTGTTGTCCAGTGTCTGTGGCAAAGGTTCCCAGAGCTGTTGCATTTCCATTTGATTTGTTTTTCTTTTCCACGTGTGCTTACAGTGTGTGTTCTCTTGTCCTTTGTATTTTCCTTGCAGCACATGGGCACATTATAAGTGAATTATAATGGCAGATGCCAGTGTTACTATCAGACCTTAGGGTAGTCTGCATTTGGCATCCAGGCCAGGTTCTTTAATGGTTAAAAGCACTGCTGGTGGTAGGTATAGTTACAGAACCCATAGGAAAAGCAGCTAAAGTATTTTGTCCACAGAGGCTGAATAATAGCCATTCTGGTCCTGTAGGACAAGAATGTGGTAAAAGGTTTAATATAAATTGTTAGAGAACCTTTAAAAAACAGGAGAAATACAAAATTCCCCTCCCTAGATGTCGAAAATCTCCTGTATCAAGGTCTCATCATAAGAAAAAAACTTTATTTTTTCTCTCTTACCCTGTCCAATTGCATATTCTAGCATATAACCCCCCAAAAGCTTTACCTAATATTTTAAATACATAAAGATTCACAAAAACAGTCCAAAAAAGTCCATAAATACACTTTTCTCATAGGAGGGGACTGAACTTAACAACATATCCCATTAATCAGCTTAATAATTCTTTACATTTATTGAGGGGCTCTAGAATTGCAAAAAAAAAAAAATTTTCTTTCTATGAAATATTCCCAGATATTAAAACAGTTTAATGTCACAGATTATTCTTCTGTCTTATTCACGTACTTTCTATAATTCAGCCCATAATACTCTGAAATCCTAAATGCACTTAACTTCTGGAGAGAAATCCAAACCTATTATATTTCTAAAATTCACCCTGGAGTTCCAGTACAGGCCACCAATTGTCATATCTCATGACTAAACACTCAAGGTCACTCCAGGTGAACTGGGCTGCACAAAATTACCACATGGAGACAGAAGAATATCTGTTTCTTTGGGTCCTATTATGGCTCTTCTAACCTTAGGGGTCCACGGAAAGAGAGAGAGGAGCATGTGCTGAACCCTCTTATTGGGAGGAAGCCATTCAAATGAGGGAAGGGTATGGTTACAGAGGAACAGGTGACTACAGCTGAAGACCAGCCTTGCTATATGAGCTGGGAGAACACCCAAGTCACTATGAAATGTAGTGACTGGTCAGAGCCTCTTGCTTCAGTAATGGAAGGTGTGGTCATTCAGAGCACCTCCTGGAAGTAGATTACTTCCCTCGCACGTGGAAGGCACTGGGTTCAATCCTCAGCACCACATAAACATAAATAAACAAAATTAAGTTATTGTGTCCATTTACAAATGAAAAAAAAAATATTTAAAAAATATTTTCTTATGGAAACCTGGTAAGATTTAATGGAAATTCAGCAGGATAATTCATGTAAGCAAGGGTGCTGGAACACATTGAAAACAAATAGTTGAGTCTGATGTTATCAACAGAGCTGTTGGCCCTGACACATACTAGGGTACAAACTCCTGGAAGCCAGAATTACCACTCAAGGTTTGAGTGAGGGATCCAGAGGACATGGGGGAGCCCATAGCTTCCCAGTGGCTGTTTTCTTCAAGTGATAGTATCTCTAGCAATGAGGTAGACTTCTAATGACTTGTATTTTTTTGTTTTGTTTTGTTTATTCAAGGTGAAATTCTGCTAATAGTGACAGTTTTACCTTTAAAATTTAGTGACCATCCCAATATTTCTGTGTAATCACCACCTTTATTTTCTTTCTAATCTTTTATTGACTACAAAAGAAAACCATGAATCATTAATAAAACTCTCCCCACCATCCTTTCAGCCCTTGTGACCACCAGTTCCCTTTCCATCTGTGAGTTTACTAATTAACTGCTGATACTTCACATGAATGGAATTGTAAAATATATGATTTGCTCTTTCTGGTTTTGTTTACTTAGTTTAATATCCTATGTTGTAGGATGTATCAGCATTGCTTGGTTTTTATGGTACACATAAAAACTAATTCTCAAGAAATAAAAAATTATCAAGAAAGATAATGCAGGAAGAAATAAAACAACCCCAGAATAAGGGTCTGAGATACAAAATAAATGGAAATTGAAGAAATTCATGAGCATGCATTGAAGATAATGACAAGGGGATAGGGAGAAAGAACACACAAGCTTCTCGCTAGCCATAGAGGTTATCTTGTTCAGAAAAAAGATGTTGATACATTATTATTATTATTATTATTATTATTATTATTATCTGTACAGGAAAATGAATCTAGAGAGGGTTGAACACTCAAGTGCATTACCAGCCTTTTTTTTTCTTTTGTTTTTGCCTTGGGACAGGGTCTCACCAAGTTACCCAGAGTGGCCTCAGACTTAAAAGCTGCTGCTTCACCTACTGAGTGGTTTGGCTTACAGCTGTCCTCCACATGCCTATTTGTGATTGTGGAGCAATTACAGCACAGCTACTTAAGAGAAAAAGGAACAATATATCTCAAGTGGAACTTCATTAAGAGAATTTCTAAGAAATAAAATGCAGGACAAAGAAATATACATATTATAAAAGTCTGAGATACAGAAAAACAAGAAACTTTAAAAATCCATGGTGTAAATCAAGACTGTCCTGCAGATATGGGGTAGAATTATACACAAGGCCTTCATAGTGATATAGATTACTTTTACTGATCTAAAATTGAATATGTTACAATAATTGTTTTTCATTCAGAAGGATAATTCTATAAAGTATAGAAAATTGTCTTAATGAGAGGGGCAAAGTTGTCTTAGGACAGTTTTGTCAGAATCTCATTTTGTTTCTCCGTTTAAATTGCAAAACTTTTATTATTTGAGTGTCTGCACTGATCAGCACCAAAGGACAGATTGTGCCATAGCCATTGCCCACAGCATTGTGGATGCAAACTAGGATGAGGTCATTTCTCCATATCATAGTTATGAACAATGACATGATTGAGTCTGCACAGTACAGGAAGGCAAAGCAACTGATGAGCAGAAGAATAGTGAGTGGACCATTGTTCTAGGAAGTTCTTGGAGAAAACCTGAAGTTACAAAGAGGAATTGACCATTGTTTTAGTGTGTGTGTGTGTGTGTGTGTGTGTGTGTGTTTTCTTACATATACTTAGGGTGATGATGTCCATTTCAGTCCACCATCTTTCTTACTCCTGTGCCCACTAACTTCTCCTCCAACCCTTTGCACTATCTAAACCTTATCTAATCCTCCCATGTTCCACACCATCCCCATTATGAATCAGCATCCTTATATCAGAGAAGACATTCAGCATTTTTTGGGGGGATTGGCAAACTTCAATTACCATCATATTATGCAACTCCATCCATTTACTTAAAAATGCCGTGATTTTATTCTCTTTCAATGCTGAGTAATATTCCATTGTGTATATATACCACCTTTTCTTTAAGCATGCATCTAGTGAAGGACATCTAAGTTAGTTACTCGGGTTAGCTTTTATGAATTGTGCTGCTATAAACATTGATATGGCTGTGTCCCTTTAGTATGCTGTTTTTAATTCCTTTGGGTATACACCAAAGAGTGGGATAACTGGGTCAGATGAAGGTTCCTTTCCCAGTTTTCCAAGGTATCTCAATACTGCTTTCTAGATTGGCTGCATCAATTTGCAGTCCCACCAGCAATGTATGAGTTTGCCTTTTCCCCCACATCCTCACCAACACTTATTGTTGTTTGTCTTCATAATAGCTGCCATACTGACAGGAGTAAAATGAAATCTTAGAGTAGAGTAAGAAATAATAATAAAGGGTGACACAGAGACAATGAGTAAAGGCAGGAAAGTGGCAGAGTGGCTGAAAGGCCAGATACTAAGCTTTATTTATATCAACAGGTTACATTAGGTCATTAGTACCTTAACTACATTATTGTTTAGGATATCAATAAGGTTGCTTAGTTTATAGCTACATTTCACTGTTATATTATGCAATGTTAGGTTTATGCAGTTTTCAAGAAAATTCATTGTCTGAAGTTACTGTTAGCAGGCAGATCCAGGAATCCCAAAGCTTGGTGAGACATTGTAATTACCAAGCAAGCAAGTTCCTTTTTTCCAGAAGTTAAGTGCCTAAGAACAAGGTCAAAACCCTCTTAAAGAACACAGCTACATCAGCCAGGCATCCTGTGTCTTTTACATGGAAGTTCCCCAGCAGCCAGACATTCTGTACCTTTGCACAGAAACTTCCTAGCCAGCAATGCCACAATCACAAAATTCATCAGAAAAATCATCTTAAGCACAGAACCACTACAGCTCCCATTTCTTGTTTTTTTAAGGCCTTTTGGATAAATAACATTTGTTCCTTCTTAATGCTGGTGGAGGCAAAATTAGGGTAGGCATTGACAACAGAAACCAGCACAAAACAATCTCACTATCAATAAACATCCACTTAGGAATAATTGTTTCACCCACATAAAGTTGGGTAACCATGAAGTTAGCCAATCCATTAAGTCTAAACCTCCATCATCTTGTCATACCTTATCAATGATGTCTTTAAAGTAATCTAACTTCTTTGAAATAGAATTACTGTTATCACTTAAGTTAAAGCAACACATATTATTAAGCTCCTGAGATCCTTTATTATGTAACCATAAATAATCAATTGTGGCCCAATTGTTTAGAATAACTCAATAATGTTTTTTTTTGTTCTTCATTAAGAATTTGGATTGCCAAAGAGGTAACATTAATATTTTTTACCACAGCACACGCCCATTTCATAGTTGTTTTGTAAGCCCTGACACCTAGTCCAGGGATACTCACTAAGGAAAATTAGAAGCCTTTCAATTCTGCCTTAGAGAGAAGTTTACTGAATCATCACTGTTTTCATCAAGGGGAAGAGACCTTTTATGGATGCATTATGCAGGATGGTGGACTATCAAATCCTGTGGGGATGGTAAGAACACAGCCTGCTAAGAGGACAACGGTTACCATGAGACATTTTTGCAGGTTTATGACAATTTCAGCCAAGCAAACCCAGATATTATAATGGATTTTAGAAATGAAGGTGTCAGACTGTACTGAACTTCCATAGCTGTTGTCCAACAACAGAACAACAGCATTGTTAAGACAGAAAAATTTACAGAGTTTGTGTGAGTGTAGTACTCAAAGCAGTAACTAAGTTTTCTGGAGTATATTTTAACCCTATTTGAGCCAACAGCTGTTGAGCTGAGGTTGTTAATGATTTCATATCTTCCCAAGTCACTGGAAGTCTAGTAGCTTGGAATCCTCTTTCAGAGTACCTTCTCTTTTGACGAGAGTGATCCTTTTCCTTTTGTTTGGTGAGATTCTCCTCATCCACAATCAAATGCAACTTGAGGATCAGGTTGTGAAGTCCCTGATGTATTTGGTAGGACTCACACACTGAGCTGGAATCTAAACTGGACCTGTTGGTGTAAGTATAGCAGTCAATCATTTCCCATGTGATCAGAGGCATCAGGGCTTGTCTTTCTGGGTTTAGTGGAACCTTGTATTTTACATAAAATTTTTGTAATGGCTGTTTGGGAATAAAATGTCTATCCAAAGCAGATGACGAATTGTGACTATTTTTATTGCATATAGATTGCACCAATTATAAAACAATATCTAAAGCATTATTAATATGAGAGAGGCTAGATTTCTTTTTTGTTTTTGTTTAAAAAGTTAAGTTTTAAGAGTACAATGTGCTCATTTAACCAAAGTCTGTCCAGTAGGATTATTAGGAATATTAGGAATATTATGATTAAAAATTATATTACTTTGATTATAAAATCATGTAAAAGCATGAGATGTATATGTGGGGGGCATTGTCCAGTTTTAAATGAGCAGGTTTTCCCATGGTGGCAAAACAAAGCAATAAGTGAAAAATGCAAGTAGATAGCTTTTTAGACCTAGGGGCACCAGCCCAGGTGAACCCAGAATGAGTGTCAATGGAAACATGAAGAAAGGAGTAAGGCTAAAAAGGAGGAAAATGGGTAACATTAATTTTTAAAGCATATTAGAATGTAGGCCTCATGGACTTACAGACTCCCACATAGAGGCCCAAAAGCGTACACAATAAGAACAGTTGTTAACTAGAGCATGATCCTGTTGTGAAGAGAGAAAACATCTTTATTAATGATTGAGCATTTTGATAAAAATATCCATGGGATTTTATAGCCTCTGAAAATAAATGAAATTTTATAGCTTTATCTGCATGAGTGTTACCTTTCATCAAAGGTTCAGGAATTTTGGTGTGGCTGAATATATGAGACAGAAAGATAGAAGACACATGATGCTGCAAAAGAGTTTAAAGTGCTAAAAAAAAGAGATAGTAAATTGGAATCCAAACAAGGCCATAACACAGCTATGAAATTATAAGAAAGAAGTTTAGTTACATATTGAGAATCTGTAGTCTTGTTTAAAGTAGCAGACAAAAGTCTTAGTGCCAAGACAATGTAGTGAACTCAGCTTGTTGTGGAGAGACTTGGGATCGAGAAAAATAGTCCATTTATTATCAGTAAACACAGATACTATTTTTGTTTGTTTACCTCCATCTGTATACATTATTATTTCATCTATAGAAGGAAAAGTAGAAATCAAGGAAGAAGGAGAATGTGTTACCTGAGATAGCAAAGATAGTCATCCATTATGAGGTATGTGAAAAATAACAGGTGGTATAAATTTAGTTATACAGCTTGATAGTAGGATGAAAACTGTAAATATTGAAGATGTGGAGTCTTTTTTTATAAGTAAGATATAAAACATGAATGTCCATATCTGTCAAAAATAAAATTTTGTTATAATCATTAGTAATTAACTGAGCATACGTGTCAGCAAAAGGCAATATATCACAGCCTAAAAAAATGAGGACAATATCATTATTATAATACATATATTTTTATTACAATTAACAACTATTGTTGTAAAAATATAAGGTGTTTTAACAAAAAATATTAATAACAGTGACATAATAAATGTGGAAAATTGATTTACAATTATTGTTGACACCTTTTTATTATTTTTTTGTAAATCCTGTTTTAAAGAAGGAAGCAGTAAAGGAAGGAGGCAGCATCCTGTTTCTTGAATAGCTGGAAAAAATGAGAGATCAGTTTGGCATCAGCTGTAATTTTTAATTCATGTATTTAAGAAACTATACTCATGAAGATTAGTCCCTTTTATGTAAAATTTAATTTATTTATTTTAATTGTAACATAAAAACATAAGAGAAACATGATCAATATCATTAATCATCACTTTTTAGTTGAAGAAAATTTTTGGATATTATAGATATTGTATCTTTGATAATTTTTAGAAATTAAAACTATTATTTGGCCACCTAGAAAACCCCAAGAGCCTTAACCTTAAAGACAATTATATATTATTTAATTATTTGATTTGAATTAAATTATTTGAATCCATTTAATTTTAAAAAAATTTTTTATTTATGAGCACTCATTATCTGAAAGTAAATTTTGATATCAACTACATAATATAGAGATATAAAGCAGGCCTGTACAATTGGAAATGCCAGGTACAGTAATCCACTAGATATCCTGGAAACTGAATCAAAAGTTTCAGGTTAGCTGACCTTTTTGTCCTTGATACTTACCACACTTATATTCAGCATAACCATATGAATATGGTTATGGTTATCCTCTTGAGGATGTGTTAAAGAAATTTTTGGATGTATTTGAGAGTTAACTCTGGGGAAATTAGCCTTTGGATAAAGACAGAATGTAAAACCTTTTATAGTTAGATAAAACAAGACTGACCAGAAAAACACATCAACTTATACAAAATATTTTAAAACTTGCATTGCTGTAATATTAACTTTTTTAAAAAAAATCAAGTCAGAGTGTAGTTTTAGCTCAGATAAGAGCCAGTGGAAGCTTGTGAAATTTTTAAGAAAGACTTTTTTTTTTTTTTTTTAAAAAAAAGAAAGCTTGTACATTTAAAATTTTTCTGCTTTTTTTTTTTTTTTTCTGTGTTGGAACATTAGGGAGGAACTGGGTAAAAAACCTGGCTGAAAACAGGTAAGATAGCCAGCCAAGCGGCTTGGATTGAAAAGAGATGCTTTTTTATGTGTCTTAAGTGTTTTTACATAAGCCTAGTGAATCTTGTAGGTTTTTTAATTCACATTTTAAATATAAGGCTAGGCAAGTTAGAGATCCAGCAGAGGTTAAATGGTAAGTAAAACTGGTATAACCATTTTTTTTTAAATGAACACAATCCCTTTATTTTTATTTATTTATTTTTATGTGGTGCTGATGATAGAACACATTTGTAAAAATTTCTCAGTTTACTTCCTTCTTAAAGTCTTTCTTTTAATTTACCCACATTAGAGTTCAGTCTTTGTAAAATGAATTCCATGGTTTTGAACAATGGCAGACATCCATTTAATGCGTAAAGTACAGAAAATCTCTTCACCTGAAAAGTGACCTTGGAATTGTTTTGTTTGCTGTTGTTGTTTCTGGGTTTTTTTTTTTTGTTCATTTGTTTATGAGACCATCTTGCTGTGATGCCCACCCTGGTCTCACACTTGTGGGCTTATTGTCCTGCCTCAGCCTCCTGAGCAGTTGGGACAGCAGGCACAGTGTGCCAGGCCACATCCACTTCTTACCCAAGGGCTGCTCTTTTGTCTAATCCTGAAAACCAGTCCTCTCATGTCTGGTCTCTATTGTCTCCTCGGGAATGAGATTTAAATGGAATGAAAGAAGTATCCTTTGCTTCGTGATTTCTTTTATTTAGTAAAATACATTTAAGTTTCATTTCCATTGTTGAGCTAAGGAAAAGACTACTATTTTTAATGGAAATTTTATAAAAGCATATGTTCTTCTATATAAATTTGCAAAAGAATGTGTGTATTCCTTCCAGTGTACAGTGATAGTGAAGGAAGCTGCTGTCCTAACTTGCATATGTACAAGTCGTCCACCTCATGCTTTGCTGCTTTGCCATTAAGGCTTCTCTTAAAAAGGACATGTTTTCTTTTCCTCTCTTTTCTTACCCTCCTCCACAACCTGGCAGTGGGGAATAAGATCACCCTTACCTATTCTAGACCAGATGCCTTTGAGCACACACCAACCACAGGAACCAAGGAATTAGACTTCAGGGATGGCACCAAAAGACCTAAGAAACTGCTGTCTCCCAAATTAACAAGTGAATTAAATTCCTCTAGAGGGACTTCTTGACAGGCAGCCTTTGCATGGCTTCTTTAAAAACCTTGCTCTGCTGAGCACAGTGGCTCATGCCTGTAATCCCCTTGTCTCAGGAGGCTGAGGCAGGAGGATCAAGAGTTCAAAGCCAGCCTCAGCCAAAGTGAGGCCCAAAACAACTCAGTGAGATCTTGTCTCTAAATAAAATACAAACAGGGCTGAGGATGGGGCTCAGTGGTCAAGGGCCCCTGAGTCCAATTCCCAATACCCCAAATAAACAAAAAACAACAACAAAAACAAACTCTGTTCCCTGTGATGAGCAGAATTACATCCTCTGGGACTGAAGCCCCCTGTGCTTCTCCATTGATAGCAAAACAATAATGTTCCTGCTTTTTCTTTTTTTCAAAACCACGTCATCCTTGTTCAATTGGCATGAGGGACAAGGTGCAGCCTTCAGTAACATACACCATTCCTGTGGGCATCAGTTTACAAATAATGTGGGTAAAATTTGGAAGTGTGATTCTTGGATCATAAGGCAACTTTATTATGGAAAAAGAAAACCACCGCACTCCTTCCCAGAGACTGTATGTGGCATCCCAGCAACAATCAAGGGTCCTTCCTGTGCTATGCCACCAAGCAGTATTTGTTGGTATTGTTTTGAGTGAGTGTGTGCCATTCTGAGTGCTTATTGGGATCTTGTAGTTTTAATTTAATTTTTCCAGTGACATGTGTTGTTGAGCATCTTTTCATACACCTTCCTGCTGTCTCTAAAGCTTATTTTGTGAAAGGTCTTTTCATGTTTCTTTTCTTCTTCTCCATTTGTCATTTTCTGCAAGTCCTGTGGCACAGGAGCCCATCATTTTAATTTGTTGGACATGTTTGTTAACTAAGGCATTAGTTGTTGTGCATTTTGAATATTTTATTATTTAGGAGATATACATGTACAGCATTTTTACAAGTTACCTGAACAAGTCTTCAATTTTCAGTTGTTTCTTAGGTCATAATTTTAAAGCCAAAATTACCAGAGAGGAGTAATGATAATATGAGACAGTAAAATATATCATTGCAACATTTCCTACAGTTCATCTTTTTAAATATTCAGTGGCATAAAGTACATCTATTTAAAAAAGCAACTCTGATTTTTTCCCTTTTTTTCTGATTAAAACAATATTTCAATTCCAGAATTTCCATGACACATTATCAAGGCCAGTAATTTTCCCTGTGTTCCTCTACAATTTGTATTTGACATTTTGACCTAATATAAAACATGTTACCCAGAAAATAAAGAAACTGTTGCCACCTAAGGCAACCTACCCTTGAAAGATTGCAAAGTACAGTGCGCTGCTTAACGGAATTCAGAACAAGAGCTCCTCCTCCTTCTTTGGAAAAATTGCAAGGTGGTGCACACTTGTAATCCCAGCTACTTGGGAGGTTGAGGCAAGAGGACCACAAGTTTGAGGCCAGTCTAGCTTAGCAAGGGCCTAAGCAACTTGTTTCAAAAATAAAATAAAATAAAATAAAAAGGGCTAGGGATATGGCTCAGTGGTTAATCACTGCTGCATTCAATCCTTGGCCAAAACAAACAAATGAAAAAAGATTTGCGGACTGTGGTTGTGCCTTAGTGGTAGAGCACTTGCCTAGCACATGTGAGGCACTGGGTTTGATCCTCAGCACTACATAAAAATAAATAAATGAAATAAAGAAAATGTCTCCATGTTCTGCTAAAAATATTAAGAAAGGTAAAATTTTGGATCCAATTCACTAAAATGCTTTAAAAGTGTTTGAATATTCTAAAAATTATATTTGGCATCTTTAGAATCATAGCATGTAAAATTCTTTTTATTTTAGAGATTTTTTTCACAGTAATTTATAAGGTTAATGGAAACCTCATTTAAAAACATATTATTACATATGTATTTTTATGGAGTACATTATGGTAAGTCAGTACATGTATATAAATTGTGGCAATCAGAACATCGTAATAAGGATTTTCATCTTTTCAGCTGATAATGGTTTTTAATATTGGGAATTTCATTTTAAAACCCAATTTAGGTTGTTTTAACTAATAGTTCCCCTACTGGGTCAGAGAAGTACCAGAAGTGATTTCTCCATTCTGTTTTTGGTGCCCTTCACTGAACTCATTCCATGTGTCCTTTGCCTGCTCTTCCCATTCCATGCTGAACACCATTCCATTCTGTTCTACTAGACTTACTTACTGCTTTCTACAAAAGTGTGGGAACATGTGCTGCTTGTCCTTCAGAACCAAGCATGTTTCTCTTAACATAAAGAAAGTCATGGGCCACTTTTTGTTATGGTAAGATGCACATAACAAGAAATTTACCATTTTATCCTTTTTTTATTCCAACAACTTTGTTTGATTTATTTGTTTTGCATTTTCATGACAGTTGGTAGTATTTTAACATATTATACATACCTCCATTGCAACCTATACAATTTTGGTCCCATTCTCTGGTTGAACAATTAGATCCTTTCTAAGAGTGCAGATCAGATTTAATTTCTCAAGAATTTATTTATTTTTGTTTCCAGCTGAATAATATTCCATGTATGCCAAGGACATGTTTTGCTTATACATTCATACGCTTTGGGGCATTGAAGTATTTCCATCATGGGCTATCATTAATAATGCTACTTTGAGCAGTATTGTAAATATGGTAACTTGAGTCCTTACATTCTGTTCTTTTTAAAAGATCAATAAGAGGACAATTGATGGATCAGGGGTAATTTGTGACATATTTATTGGGAAGAATACAGCTCATTTAAGCACTTATTAAAACCTGCTGTACACTCTCAATGTGTTTTCAATGACTCAACCAGGCCATGAAGGTCCCATTTCATAACAATCACTTGCTGACACCAAGCACATATATTGGGCCCTTGTGTTAACTCAAAAATTAAAGAATTGACATTATATAAATTTGTTATTCACTTTTTCTAAAGTAACAGATTTAACCAAACATGCATATCTCCATATTAACTTTCTCCAGAGGGCATCTATTGTAGGCTATAATTTACTGTTCATAAGCCAGTTTATTGGCATATTAAGAAAACTTATCTATCATCACTAGTTAAGTATGTGCTATCTTCACCCACAAAGATTTCAAAAAGTTAATGATTTGTTTTTCAGTGTAGATCAGCAGCATAGGACTGGCTGTGGCATAGCCATTGGCCACCATCATATGGATATAATAATAAACTGGGTCATTGTTCCCCATGGTTCTTGAGGAGGAGAAGATGTTGTCCAAACAGTACATGAGCACAAATAAACTCATGAGCAGCAGGATGGTCCAGGTGGCCCTCTGCACGGGGGATGCCTTTGGAGAAAGCCTGGTGTTGTGAAGGTGCTGGACGTGCCTCCTATGCCTGCACAAGAGGGCCACCATGTACCCACTCGAAAGAGCCATTAACCCTATGAGAAAAACATCTCGGAATATACCTAATACAGAAAATAAATGCCTGAAGAAGTAACTCATTTGAACAATTTTGCAGGGTTCAGTAATAAACACAATGACATTTGAGGTCACATTGGGAATAGCAGTAGAGGACAAGGAGAAGTGAGCACTCAAGGACATGTAGAAGGCCCACAGGAAAACAAGGACACACAGGGTCTGCTGTGGGGATTTATGTTTGAACTTGGCCAAGCAGGAGCTTCTGGGGCTGAGGGTGATGGCCTGGAGAACACTCAGCAGGCAGGTGGCACAAATGGAGAAGCCCCTCAGAAACCTGTGCACGTAGATGACCGATTTACACTTGATATCATCCCAAAAATCCTGAGAAAGAGCAACATTTGTAGCTATGTACCCCAAAATTGTCATCATACCTATGTGGACTAGGGCCAAGAGACCAATGATCAGTTCAGTGGGCTTGAGCCTGTTGTGGAGGAGGAATGTGAAGATGTGGAAGAGAAGGAGGATGGAGTTGGCTGAGATCCCAAGGCCAACTTCAGAGAAAAATGCATTTTTAATGCCAATATAATCATAGAGTTTGTTGGTGATATTCATCTTTTGAGCAATGAATCACATAATATATATATCTTAGGAGAAAGTGAAGAAAAGACTTTATTTTCAATAGTATAACACCCATTAATCTCAGCCTATCCTGTTACCATGGGGACATGTGAAGATTCACCCCAACACCCCCTTTTCTCACTTTAGCATTCAAGTCTCTCTGACACTCTCCGGGTGCCATTTTCCTATTATTACCAAATCATGTATGTGCTACTGAAAATAGTTCTAGTTTATAGTATCATCTTGAAGTTTTTGGCATAGTACCTTAATTGATTCTCTCTTTATCTTCTCAATTCAGTCTCAAGTACATATTGAAAATTGTACAAATTTTGATGAATTTAAATGGGAGGCTTGCATAATAATAGAGAATTCCAAGTCTCTCAAGAAATGAATCTTGATGGAATAGTTGTATACCTAGTTCTGTTATTGGAGTTGTGTCTTTAGTTTGGTTTATTATCAGACCTAATATCTTTAATACATCAACCAAGCCAACATTAACAACTACACACTCTAAGATATGTTGTTTGGATCTGCATTTAAAATCTGCCACTTATTTCAAGTGTGATCTTGAGCAGTCTGTGATGCTTTTAACTCTTATCATCTCACCTATAAATATGGGCAGGAATATTACCTGAATTCAAGAGCTATTGTGTGTACAAGAAGATTAAGTACCAAATGTGGAAGTGTTTTTTAACATATAATGACCTTAAGAAATATTGACCATTATTTTTAATTATGCAACTCCTCAAATGTGACTGGGGGACATTTCAGTTTTTTTTTTAATAATAACTACTTCTGTTGCTGCCTCAAAAGTGTTCCATAATTTTGGAACATTTTATCACTATCAGTAGAAATTTCTTTGATCATATTTTAAGACTGTTTTTGAATCACCAGTGTACCTATAAGTCTTATATACATATTATTATCATTACAATAATAATTGTCCTATGTGTTCCATGTCCAGTTATCAAGTGTTCTTACAAATATATTCTAATTTTTTTCTACTCAGTCATCTGGAATCAGGGTGGTAATTAAAGTCACAGTGAAAGTGATTCTGTGTCATTCCATTGTAAAATTTTCATTAAAGTACAAGAAGTTGAACTTAGTCTGAAAGATGGACCTTCAAAAGAGTCCCATTTGTCATCTACTAGAAGTAAGAAATTTCAGTTCAGAGGCCAAGCATAAACTTGAGACAGAAAATTTGATGTTGATCTACCCATGGAATATTTCCTATATGAGGCATGTTTGTACTTTATTTCAAGTGTCTAAAATTGTAGGTAAATATTTCAAATCATTTCCAGTCATATTTTAAAAAGTAAATATCATTATAAAATTATGCATGTGAGGCTAAATCATTTCATGACTCTTTAGAATATGTTAATGTATAAGTCAGTATACTAAACATGGGTGCAGTGGGGCACGACTCTAAATCCAGGTGCTTGAGAGGCTGAGAAAGGAAAATTTTAAGTTCAAATCCAGCCTAAGCAGTAGTGATGTGGTAACCAACTCAGTAGGACCCTATCTCTAAATAAAATATTAAATATGGCTGGAGATGTTGCTTAGTGATTAAATTCACCTGAGTTCAATTCCCAGTACTAAGAAAAGAAAAATACTAATAAACAACAAAAGGTAAACATTCATGAACATAGGATGCCAAGTATTACTCCAAGTTTATGTACATAATTGGTTAAAACCTGCATGCTCTTATTTGTTTTAAATTTTAATTGGAATATACCCTTTGTACTTGGATATGGGGCCCAGTATTACAATTCAACATTTGTATATAGCATGTTGGGATCAAAGTAGGTCAATTCCCATCTTCCCCAATGTTCTCATTTTTATGTTGGAAACTTGCAAACACTTCTCTGGTTACTTTAAGTTTTATAAGTAACTATTATGGACTGTAATCACCCTATTGTGCTACAAGACTTGGGACACTTTTCTCTCTTAACTGTTTTTGGCATTCCACAGCCACCATCTGTCTCATTTTCTAATCATAGATCTAGGAAGCTTTTCTCTTCACAGCTTCTGTGTGATCAACGTTTTCAGGTGCAGTGCATGAGTTTCAGCATGCAATTTTGTGAAAAAAACTCTATACTACCATTAATAAAGGACAATATTTTCCCCAGGTAATGATCAGGTAAAATGACAAAATTTTCTGCATTCACTCATTCAGTGTTTTGGGGTTGTTCTCATAATAAGTCCAGAAAAAAGATTAGAATATAGAAATAAAATGTCCATATGTTTCCAAGCTTTTCTGAATTACATTTGATCATCAGTAATACATTGTTATATTTTGTGACATTAATGTATATACAAATGGTATATGCTGATTCTTATAAATTGATTTCATATAAATCAAATACTTATTGATATTTTTATCGTTTAGTTTAAATACATTACATTAACACGTGATAAATAACTTTTAAAATGTTTTAGGCCAGGGAGAGTAGTCTGAGACAAGAGATTTCCAAGTTAAACCCAGCCACAGTAGCACAGCAAGGCTTTAAGCAACTAAACAAGACCCTGCCTCAAGATAAAAAATGATTGGTGTTGTGGCTCAGTGTTTAACATTAATGTGAATTCAATTACTGGTATAGAAAAAATTAAAATTGCCCTCTTTGAACAACAATAAAAGAGTGTATTATGAAACAAAACAAAAAAATGCATTATGTGACATACAGGATCTGCTTTAAAAATTTTTTAAACACTTGAACCTTGTAAAAAACAAGCATGAAAACACCCATTGAATGAAATGTTTTAATCACCTGTGTCTCAAGGCCATTGGGTGACTTTAAGTTCAGTGTTACTGAGAAATCTGCAGTCCTCCAAACAGAAATAATGAAAAGCACGAGTGTATAGTGCCATGAGTTTGCAATCATACGAAGAATGCATGGATTTGTTTGTTCATTGCCTTAAAAGCAGTGGAAACTTGTTTTCTGTAAGTGAATTTCTGTATTAGTAACAAGAAAGCTTAGACTCTTTCCTGATGTCTGCATGAAATCAAGGGACACAATTTGCTGTAATCCTAAGCACAATTATTCTTTCTCCATGTAGTGCCCAGAGAAACCCCAGAAAAATGCTTTTCTAGTCATTCTGCTTTCTCTAGTTTTGAACCACAATCATATCAGCAAATGCTGCAGGTCAAGTCTATATGATTAAAATTATATAAGTATATCACAGTGGTATTGTAAGCAACATTCTCTAGTATTGTCCATGCTGATGAACCATTGTTGTGGGAAAGCATCCTGGGGAATGAGAACCATTCATAAAGGGGAGCTAAGGAAAATCCTGTGGCACCAACCTTCCCTTCTTTGGTCCATCTCAATCACACCTGGCACAGCACACCTTAGGTGATCAGGGGACAGAACACAAGCTTTGTGCCATCTTTGGGGTGATTAAAGAACCCCTCCTAAATAAGGGTCTTAGGGTTGATGCTGCCAATTTGGTATCTTGATGCCCTCTTCTATCAGCACTAATATTGTACTGTATGCATTTGAGAAATCAAGCTGCCCCCAGACTCGACATTCTCTGGGGATGAATGTATAAATCACAGTGACTATAACTTCAATTTCTGAAATAGGTCACCCTTGATGAATCCACATTTGGTAAGAGGAAGGAAAATCTAAGTAAGTGGATGAGTAGAACATATTACACATTTTTTTAAAAAAAGAAATGTCCACAAATTACAGAACTTTCATTTGTTAGTGCTCATAGTAAAACCTTGGGGACCCTCAGGTGACAACTCGAAGACTCCCTTTAACATCTACATCATTGAAGCAGTCCTGTTAGGCAATGGGTAGTCAACAATACCATGGGTGGCTCATGATACATATATCATCATACATGTTCCCTCAAACTGGTGAGAACTGCTCTGGCGCTGGATATGAGCTGGAGGTCAAGACAGAAGTGAGAGAATTACAGGAGGAGAATACCCCCCTGCAAAACTCACTGCAAGTTTGCCTTCTTAGGATGTTCAAATTCCAGGGTGAAGGAGTGAAGGGAGCACACATCTGTTCTCTCCTCTGAAGTCTGAGCATCATCCTGCCTCTCTCTCAGGGATGAGATGACAGAGAAATCCTATTATTTATTCACCACTAAATTATGCATGAATTTTCATGATCACACAGCTCCACTTCACTGTTGCAATCATCAATACCTTCTCATTTGACATTTCCTAACTGATAGAGTACAGTGTAGGGGAATTTTTAATATTTAAAATTAAATTGAATGCAAAGACTTACTGAAAAAGTTTAAGTAGATATTTAATACTAGTGTGATTTTCCTTCTATGAAATGAGGTTTTGAACATAGAACCTCATTTCCTTCTAAAGATTTTAAAAGTTAAAATGATTCAAACTTTGGAAGTTACTTGCATCAATGATAGCTCTGTTGATTTATGCACATGACAGAGCAAAGGTATAGATAATAAAATGTCCAATTAAAACTTATGGCTTTCCTGATGATTTATATATATATATATATATATATATATATATATATATATATATATATATATATATATATATACAAGTTAATAATATTTAAAGACTCTAGAGTAGATAAGTTGTCACTAGATATCATTAAATTACAAAAATAAATGGAAAAATTAAAATTAATTAATATTCTCTATGAGAAATTGAGTAACTTTAGGAGTATCTAAATTGAAGAATCAAACATTCTTAGAAGAGAATATCCTCATTGCACCATGAGAACACAGTCCTCTGGGCTCAGTAGGGCTGTTGAGCTGATGTCTCCTGCAGCTACCAGACACTTCACTAAAGGCACAGATTCCCTCCTCCCACAGCTTTTCTAGGGCCACCCAAACACTAATTCTGCATCTGAGGACACAGAGACACTTACCCAGATGTCTGAGGCAGGGAAGGACTCCATGCAGTTGAGAAGCACCAAAGGAAATGTGAGGTTTTAGGAAAGGGATGTCTTTAAGTCCTGTCTCTTCAGGGATGTAATTTTAATGTCTGCAAAGGTGACAAGATCCCACTGAACACAGAACTGTGGCTTCCCCAGTGGAACATGTCCCCTGTCTCATAGTTTTACTTTCTTCTCTGGTGGATAACAACAGTCCTGGGAGAGCTGGGCCCCAAACTTTTCTCTAAGTTCCCTGGACACTTCAGGAGAGATCTTGATTGGGTCCATGTCCCCATCATATTGACAGGCCCAGTTACTCTCATTCTGATCCTCAGGTCAAATGAGTTCAAACCATTCCACAATTGACCAAGCTTCTCTTTTGGGCTGATGGATTCCTGGCACCCATCATGGTTTCCCAGTGGCTCTGAGGGTCCTCACCCTACAATGTGTGATGGGCTCTTTCCCCCTGGTTTGTTCCCACATAGAGCACCCTGTTTCTGGGTACTGCTGGTTCTGTGTGCCTTCATTTTCTGTTAGGCACAGGGTCTCTGTTCTAATGCTTAAGTCCTTGTTCCAGCAGTCTGTCATGATATATTATTTTTTTCATCACAAATTTTAGTAATTTGAGTTTTTTCTCTCAAAAACCCTTAGCTTGGCTAAGGGTTTACCAATTTGGTTTATTTTTTCACAAAGTTTTTGTTTTTTCAATTTGTTGAATTTCTCTTTTGTTTCAATTTTATTGATTTCAACTCTGATTTTAATTATTTTGCCTCTTACTGCTGTTGGTGTATATTTTTTCTTCTTTTCCTAAGGATTTGAGATACAATCTTATTTTTTTTATTTGTCTATTTTCTATTCTTTTAATGAATGAGCTCAATGCAATAAACTTTTCTCTTAGAACTGCCTTCATAGTGTCCCAGAAATTTTTAATGTTGTATTATTATTCTCATTTCTAAGTATTTTTTAAAAATTTTATCTCTGATTTCTTTTGTCATCCATTGGTCATTCAATAATGAATTATTTAGTCTCCTGGTGTTAGAGTATGTACTATTTTTATTTTACATTTGATTTCTAATTTTGTTCCATTATGATCTGATAAAATACAGGGTAGTATCTCTGGGTTTTCCTGTTTTTCTTTTTTTTGTATTTGCTACTATTTGCTTTGTGGCATAACTTATGGTCTAATTTGGAGAAGGATCCATGTGCTGCTGAGAAGAAAGTGTGTTTGTTTGTTGATGGAGGGAATATTCTATATGTGTCTGTTAAATCAACATATTGATTGAATTATTGACTTCTATAGTTTCTTTGTATAGTTTTTGTTGGGAAGATCTATCCAGCGGTGAGAGTGATGTATAAAAGTCACCAGTGTTATTGGGTTGTGGTCTTTTTTTGTTCTTGTATTTGAGAAGGGTTTGTTTGACATAGATGCCCCATTTTTGAAGCATAGATATTTTATGATTGTTATGTCTTGTTGAAGTATGAATTCCTTAAGCAGTATGAAATGTCCTTCTTTATCTCTTTTCACTAGCTTTGGTTTGAAGTCCACTTTTCTGATATGAGGATGGAAAAACCGTGCTTATTTACATGGTGCATGTGAGTGGTGTGCTTTTATCAACCCTTTCAGCTTAAATCTGTGGATGTCTTTTCCTGTGTGATGAATATCTTGAAGGCAACACATTGTTGGGTTTTTTAAATCCAATCTGTCAGTCTATGTCTTTTTTTAATGTCTTTTTTTTTTAGTTGTCAATAGACCTTTATTTTATTTATTTATATGTGTTGCTGAGAATCCAAACCAGAGCTTCACATATGCTAGGCACTGAGCCAGAACCCCAGATACAGTCTATGTATTTTAATTGATGAGTTTAGACCATTTACATTTAGGGTTATTATTATTATATGATTTGTATTCCTGGACATTTTGGTTTATTTTTGTTTTTTAACTTGACTTGGTTTCTCTTTGACTTACCTTTCCTTTAATGTGGTTCTGCCTTTGCTAATTTTCATTGTTCTTTTTCATTTCCTCCACCTGGAATATTTTACTGAGCATACTCTTTAGTGTGGGCTTTCTCACTGTGAATTCTTTTAACTTTTGTTCATCATAAAAGATTTTTTTAATTTCATCATCAAATCTGAAGCTTAATTTTGCTGAAAATAAGAGTCTTGGTTGGCATCCTTTTCTTTTCCTGAGCTTTGTATATGTTGTTCCACAATCTCCTGGCTTTGAGGGTCTGGGTTGAAAAACCTGTTGAGATCCATATTGATCTCCCCCTATATGTGGTCTGATTCCTCTCTCATGACCTTTAACAGTTTATTCTTATTCTATATGCTAGGCATTTTCATTATAATGTACCTTGGTATAGATCTGTCTCAATTTTTGACATTTGGTATCCTGTAAGCCTCTTGTATTTGGTTTTCCAATTCATCGTTAATGTTTTAGAATTTTTCTGATATTATCTCATTGAAGAGATTGTGCATTCCTCTGGTTTGAAATTCTGTTCCTTCCTCTATCCCAATAACTCTTAGATTTGGTCTTTTGATGGTATCCCATAATTCTTGGATGTTCTGTTCATGATTTATTAAGATCTTCACTGTGTGGTGAAGTATATAATTTTCCAGATTATATACTTTGTCTTTATTATCTGATGTTCTGTCTTCCAAATGATCTAGTATGTTGGTGATGCTTTCTATGGAGTTTTTTATTTGGTTTACCGTTTCATTCATTTCAAGGATTTCTGAGTTTCTTTTTTCTTTTCAGAATCTCTATCTCTTTCTTGAAGTAACCTTTTGCTACCTGTATTTGCTCCCTTATCTCTTTGTTGGAGTGATCAATTTTTTTCCTGTATTTGCTCTAAAAATTAGGTCATTCTGAAATTCATCCATCACTTTAATTATGTATATTATGAACACCTTCTCTGACATTTCATTGACTGTGCTGTCCTTGGATATTGTTATCATAGTATCCTGGTTTGTTTGGTGCACTTTGTTTTCTTGTTTTTTCATGTTGTCTATGCGTCTTCTTTTCCTGCAGTCAGGATTTTTGCAGATTATCTGTACCTCACCTTGGTGTTGGGCTTCCAGACCCTGGTGGTGTCTCATGGTGGATGCTACTGCAACTAAAGTCGGTGGTGGCAAAAGTGGAGGTAACTCAAGAGAGCAATGGGATGTTCCAAGATGAATTCAAACTCTTACAGAGATGGGGCTGAAAGGCAGGCTTTACACTGGTCTTGGATGCGTGTTCTGATGTAGCTGCTTCTAGGCCCTGTCTTTCATCACAAGGTGGGGGCTACTGTGTGTTGAGGGCCATGTCCCCAGATGGAGGTAGGTTCAGCCTGGGATCCCAGGTGGATCAAGGGGTGGACCTATACTTAACCTGGTCCTTTATTCCCCCACAGGTTGGAGGAGGTGGTCCTCGGCTTGGACCTGAGCTCTGGAGTGGTTCTGCCTGTTGGCGGTTGGGTGAATCCAGGCCACCTGGGCCAGGGCTCCCACACAGGTCAGCTAAGGTGGTCCAAGAACCAGGTTTTGGCTCCTTGGTTTTCTCCATTAATATTCTGATTGCAATGTTGTTCAATTTTGTTTTAATTTGTATCATTCTTTTTCTGTTGCTTACTTTGGATTTAATTTACTTTTCATCTTCTGATTTCCTAAAGTAGGGGTTTAGATGATTGAGTTTAGATTTCCTTTTCCAAAATTTACATTGAGTTCCAATAATTTACTCAGTTACTGATTTTACTGCATATCACAATTTTGATAGATTACTTTTCCATTTTATTTCAGCTAACATTCTTTCTTGATTTGTATTTCCTTGTGCCTTATTCAGAAGAATAAACTCCCCAAGCATTTGAGGGATTTGCCCATTATCTCTCTGCTTTCTATCTTAAGTAAATTAGGGTCCTAGAGTGAGTATCACATTATGATTTGTTATTAAAGTTTTGGGTAAGGCATGTTTCATGACCTAGTCTTTTAGGATGTGGTCTGACTTGCTGGATGTTTCTTGCAAACTTGAATGTGTGTCCTGACCTTGTTGGAAGAATTAATGTGTAAAGGTCAATTAGATCCAATTGATTGGTAGCACTGGTGAATGTAACTGTGTCTTTACTTATTTTCTGCCTGCTGAATCTGTTCATTCCCAATGAATGGGTGTTGAAATCTCCAGTTATGATATACAACATACTTTTTCTCATTACAGTTTTATCCATTTTTCACTCTTGTATATTTATATCTTTTGAGGAATGACCCCTTTGTCATTATGTGATGAGCCCTTGGTCCCCGATAATTCCCTTGCTCAAAAACATGTTTTCTTGAAATTAATATAGGTACTTCCACTCTTTTGATTAATGTGAGCATTTTATGTGTCTATTCACTCCTTTACTTTTGATCAAGGTGTTATTATATTTAAAGTAATTTTATCATAAACAACAGATAGTCAGCTTGGTCTCATTTTTTCAGCACCTTATGGAAGCCTCTAAATTTTAATATTTTTACGGAAACATTGGTAGACCTGGGAATGTAGCTCAGTGTTGGAGAACTTACCTAGCATGCATAAAATCAGGGGTCACCAGTCCCCAATACCACACACATACACACACACACACACACACACACACACACACAAAGAAAACATAAACATATATCTCTAAAATTCTTATAAACACTCGAATTAATATTTTCTACATGTGCTATTTTGATTTCATTGGTTTGGTATTCCATACGTTCCCTGCCTTATGTAATCTAGTTGAGCCATTTACTCTATTGCATGTGTCATTTTTTATCAAATATTTTTGGATTATTTTTTGTACCAGAGATTAAACCCTGGCCACTTGATCACTATACCACATCTCCAGTCATTTGAAGATTCTTTTTTTTTTTTTAATTTTGACACAGGATCTCAACAAGTTACTTAGGCCCTCACTAAGTTGCTGAGGCTGGCCTCCACATTGTGATCCTTTTGCCTCAGCCTCCAGAATCATTGGGATTACAGGCATGTGCCACTGCACCTGATGCAAATACAGTTTTTTCAACTTATTTTACTAGTTGCCCAGGAATTTGAAATATATATTTATAATAAATCCTAGCCCACTTTCAGATAACCACCTATTTTTGAAGTACTGCCAGTATCTGAAGTGTTGCTATCATTCATCTTACTTACCCAGTTAGCATTGCATCAATCAATACCACATGGCTATTTTATTTTTATTCTGGATAAACCGATTCCTTAGTGTTTTCCCCCAATTTCACTGTAATGTACTAAGACATTGTTTTCTTTGTTCTAAATAGAATTCTTCAGATTCACATCATCAGGCTTGGTAAATTTGTCCATTATTTTCTCCTACTATTCCCTGATTTTGGTTCCTTCCTGTGGTTTTAATGACAGATATTTTAGAATAATTAATAGGCCACTTATGTATATTTCACTTTTAAACATTTTATTATCACTCTCTCTGAGTTTTGATAGCTTTTGACTTGTTTTGAGGTATCTTGGAGACTTATTCTGAAGTGTCTAGTCTTACCCCAGGTCCATCATGAATTTTAACATTGCAGAAGTTACATATTTTTGTTATTGTGTTTTCATTAGATTCTGTTGAAAGTTCTATCTCTCTCCAGAAAAAAAAGATAATTTTTACATATTATATTTGTATGAACTTTAATTTTTAAATTTTGTTCTTTTTAGTTATACATGGCAGTAGAGTCCAATTTGATATGTTTATACAAACATGGAGAATATCTTATTCTAATTAGGATCTCACTTTTGTGGCTGTACATGATGTGGAGTTTCACTGGTCATGTATTCATGTATGAACAGAGAAAACATATGTCTATTCATTCCACTGTCTTTCCTATTTCCATTTTATTTCCCCCCCTCCATTCCCCTTTTTCAAACTCACTGAACTTCTATACCCCCCCAATTGTGTGTTAGCCCCCACATATGTGAGAGAACATTCATTCTTTGGTGTGTTGCATGTTGATGCATATTGATAATAGCTGATTTAAAGGATCATCATCTAATTCCAGTATCAGGGAGATCAGTAGGTTTCCTTATAATAATGGTACTTCATTTTGATTAGAGATCAAAGGGTCCCTCTTGGTCACATATCTAATAATTTTTCATTTAAATTTAATGAGCTATGTTGGAAACAGATTTGTATATTTGCCCAAGGACAGTGCATGCTGCCTCTGATAAACTGATTCCTTAGTGTTTTCCCCCAATTTCACTGAGACATGGTTTTATTTGTTCTACATAGACTTCTTCAGATTTCCTTCATCAGGTCTGGTACTCTCCCCAGAGTACTATCATCCAGGAAAGAATGTGCCTCAGCTTACCTCAACCACTATCCACTAGCTCTGCCTCAAATTTTCTATAGTTTGATTAATTTTAGTATGGAGCTTTTATTAACTTTTAAAAATTAGAGCATAATGTCTATACATATTAGTTTAGTTTATCCCAAGAAAGTCATACATGCTGTTTTATTTCTTATTACATCCTCTTTTCTTTTCTTTCTTTTTTTCCTTTTGGTTCCAAGGATTGAACCAAGGGACACTTAACCACTGAGCCACATTTCCACCCCATTTTTAGTATTTTGTTTTTGTTTTTGTATTTGTTTTGAGCCAGGATCTCACTGAGTTGTTCACAGACTCCCTAGTTTGCTGAGGATGGCTTTGAACTCACAATCTTTCTGCCTCAGCCTTCCAAGCTGCTGGGATTACAGGTGTGCACCACCATGCCCAGCTCATCATTGAAATTTGATTGGCATCTTGAAATCTGAAGTTGAGAACTTGGAAACCATGGAATACATGACCCTGTAGTACTCAGAAACCAGATGCTCTATGTGACAGTTCTTAAAGAAGAAACTTCCTGTCATACATTGCAGGGAGAGGACCCTCAGATGGGAGGGTTCAGGTGCGAGGAATCTCACCAGAGTACAGGAATTACAAAATCTGAAATAAGTTCACACTAATTTAAAATTGTTATCAAAATAATAAAACTGCTGTTGACTACATGGTCTGACCCTTCAGGTGTTACATGTTTTTGTGTCAGGATAACTTAGGGGAAGTTTTGAGCACAGCTCTCCCCTGAGTACCATCATCCAGGAAAGAATAAAGGAAAATTAAGAAACATGTAAATGTCCCACATGGGACACCATGGTTCTCTCCTCCCAGGGAGATCTTATCACACTTGTAGAGGCATTAAAATTACCTTCCTGTAGAGAAATGAGCTATGCTGGTTTGTCTGCAAACCATTTGGTAAGTGCCTCTGTGTTCTAGATGTATATTAGGGGGCAGGCAGGCCAGGGGTCTCCCAGTCAGATTTTAGGTTTGGATCAGCAGCCACCTCCAATTACCATCTACATCTCAAGGGCTGTTTTCCCTTCACTCTATGGAAGCATTCCTTGCTAGCTTTCTTATTGCTTTAATTTAGTGACTCATAGATTAGTAGTTTTTAATATAAAATGCTATTAATAAATTTAGATATGAAATCCTATAATTGATTTCAATTATACATTAGTTTGGTGGAATATAATGACTTTTGTTCACTTAATATCATTTCTCAAGGTACATGTTATTCTCCTTTCATTTTACAGAATTTTGCTATGAGTTTTTGCTAAATATACTCAATATTTCTTTTAGCTTCTTTGTAATCTATTAAAGCTTTAAAAATAAGTGATCTGTAATTTGAGTTTTTAAAAAGAATTTTTAAAATGCATGTGGTAGCTCAGTGGTAGAGCACATTTAAGGAACTGAGTTTGATCATCAGTACCAGTAAAAATAAATAAATAAAATAAAGTTAATTTTAAAAGATTTAGTTTGAAGAGAGATTCTTCAAAGTATCACCTTTGAAAGAGTTTGAATATGCTCATTCATACAAAATATGAATCAGCATTTTCTCACAAAAACCTCTCTTGCACTCCTACTAACTTAACAAACATTACATTAGTAGAGACACTACTTCACATGAGCTCTCTCCACTGGGCCATATCTTATGAAGTGATAATGAAAGTTGGACTGTAATTACATTATAAATAAAAGAACCAATGATGGTAGAAATTTTCTTTGCCTTGGTAGAAAAGGGCTTAGAATGTAATTCATCAGAATTTGGTGAGGATGAAGGCTGTCCATATATTTTTTGACCATATATTTAAAAATACCTCTTATAATTTCATTAATAATGGATATGTCAAACCCATTCATGAGGGTAAAATTTTAAAACAAAATTTGTATTTATTTTATTCATTGATTATTAATGTATTTAACAGAACTGGGCATAGATATAACACTTGTTGAGCACATTGAAGGCACTGGGTTTGATCCTCAGTACCGCATAAAAATAAATAAAATAAAGATAATTTTATTCACCTGTGCTACATCCACAGACCTTTTTATTTTTTAGGCACGATCTCACTAAATTGTCCAGGCTGACCTAAACCTTGTGCTTATGCTGTTTCAGCCTTCAGAGTTGCTGGAATTACACATGTGCCCAGTTACAACAAAATGTTCTCCTCTTCCCTGAACTCGTGTTTTTGTGTTAGATATTTGTTGCTGCCCACCTCCTGATAAGTACTTATAAGTACTTAAGATAAATGTGAATAAATCTAGTTTTCTTGATAATAAAACACAAAGGATATGGTGGAAAAGGAAGAGGAAAGTCATTTAGTGAGAACATAATGCTGTCTTTGTTGCATTATTGGGTTGATCAGAGAGACCTTCTCACAGATCTTAGTATTTCTGAGTGTTGACAGTTCATGATGTTGAGAAAGCAGCTCTAGGTCTTTTGTGCTTCTTTCCTTTGCAATAGTAATTACCCATTCCTGATAGTTTTCTTAAATTAGGTGTAAAATATTGACACTGTAGATACCCATGTGTAAGCAAGCACTCTATACTATACTTTAAAAATATTTTAGTTTGCAACACAGCATATATAATTCTGACTTTTCTGTGTGCATGTATAGGGAGCAAGTTTTGGGGCAACTGGATGCCATTCTTGCCTTCACGTAGTCCTCAGATTTTCTAGTTCATCCTCCCTGACCTCATGAATTTCACAAATGCTGTGCCCTTGATGTAGAATAGATGAGTCTGGACATCTGAGGAATTTTAGGAAGCAATTTTATTTAAGCTGCAGTGGTTCAGAGGAGCTAATGCTGAAAATCTCTGGACCCATGATGTGAAAATTCTTTAGAATTTTCTTTAGTCAGTGGGGTGGATACATGACAGTGGGTGGGTACCTCACTGTTACTTTCATGGGCTGGACTTGTAGCTCAGTGGTAGAGCAATTGCCTGGCACATGTGAGATACTGGTTTTGATCCTGAGCACCACACAAAAATACATAAATGAAATAAAGTTAACTTCAATAAAAAGTTACTCTCTCTTGGGCTGGGAATGTGGCTCAGGCGGTAGCGCGCTTGTCTGGCATGCATGCGGCCCGGGTTCGATCCTCAGCACCACATACCAACAAAGATGTTGTGTCCGCCGAGAACTAAGAAATAAATATTAAAAATTCTCTCTCTCTCTCTCTCTCTCTCTCTCTCTCTCTCTCTCCTCTCTCACTCTCTCTTTTAAAAAAATTAAAAATAAAAAGTTACTCTAATATTTTAGGTCAGACAGATGTTTCACAAGTTTTTTCCAAGAAAAACAAAAATAGTAACCTTTGCACAATAAGAAGCTTGATTACAGACCTACTTATTACAAGGAGAAACCTGCCCTTTACAACCAAGGAATCTTTGACCCACAATAAGCTCTCCACAGAGATCCTGCTGACAGTCTTTGTAAAGCTCTTGTTGACTAGGAGAGAAGCTTATAGGTTATAATTATGATGGGGACTTTGGAAAGCTCAATTATGGTAAGGAGTTTTTTGGTGGGTACCTTGTGGCTGTGTCATCCTTAGCACCAGCTGTTGAGTTGGTGATGATTTTGCTTTCCTCTGGTTTCATCAGTCTCCCCCAGTTCCCTTTGTTCTTTTCCAGCTCATATTCTGCCAAAAGTTGGGATTCATTGACCAGTGTGCCTGCACACCTAACTCACTTCAGTGTGCATGGTCACTCTCATTTCCTGGAATTCCCCACCCCCCCATTTTTACCTTTTTTTTTAATAAAAAAAGAATATTAATGGCAATCATGGTGAAGTCAACTAGTATGGTGTAATGATATCAAGCCAAGCTGTGCTCTCTCAGGTACCTAAGTCACCTGGCTAAAGGCCAGTCATAAATCATCATGCCTCACATTCATCTTGAGAAATATGCAGATTATGCTCATGTCATGGACAAAAATACAATTCCTTCCTCCCTTCCTTTCCTTACCCTGTCATCAGGTCACTGACATAACCATACATATCCACACTCACAGGGGGATTTGCTGAGGACTTTCTTTCTTTCATTGCACTCCTAATTTCTCCTGAGTGCTGGCTCAGGAGCACCAACATGAGCATTTTTCACTTATCTCTGGTCAATTTGATGACAGCATATACCTCAGGATTACCTCTGGTCTTAGTAATTGCAAAATGAAACAATGTCTGAAGTGAATGCTTTAAGGATTCAGGTATTAGTAGGAATATGAACTGTGTTCTCTCTCTCCTATGGGTTGGCCAGCTTTCACCATGAACAACAAGGTCCTTCCATCTGAGTATAGACAGCGTATGTGCAGACTTTTCTCTCAATTTTTTTATTCCATTTACATATTGTTTTTTTCACATCACTGCTCATATGGTTTATCCTTTTTCTTCTCTGTTGTGGGCATACAATTGTGAGCTGTTTTAGAGATTTTTCTCCATGTTACTTTCTCTGTGATTTGATCTTCCTCCAGTCTGTCTGAAAGCAACTGGATTTCTCCCATGTACAAGAAAAAATTATTGTACTTGGGTCGTTAGGTGAGTTGGCTCCATTTTGGAATTGTCATTTGTAAGATCCCCTGTATTATCTTGCTGTGTGTGGCAAGCATCTGTCCTGTCCCCTGATCCCCTGAATTGTGCAGTCTCCCCCAGTGTGAGTGGGATGAGGCATGGATAGGAAAGGACACGGCAGATTTCTTTTTGCTTGTTGTCATAACATATTGATATTCTACAGAAAAAGATTGTCTAATACAATGTTCAGAATATCTATCTACCTTTCTTTTAATAATTACATACAGATATTACAATGATACCTGGAGCATGGGCTTCACTAATATAGGTGTGGTATATAAATTTGGAGAGAACTGATGCTTGGTGATAGTTTGCATGGTCTTTTCGGGGGCTCCATGCAAGCTAACATCAGGGGTGGCTGGTGGATGCACCTGATAGGGTCACTTCCCTGGATTCATGGTATGGTGAAAGAAGATCATCTTTTCTGCCTCAAGGAAGATTTGCTGGTTTCAGGTAGTGACATCCTTACCTCATGACAGCTTGTGCAGCATCTACATACATCTGTCTGTGCTCATCCATTTATGTTTGTAGGACTCCAGTCCCTTAGTAAATCTGAGAATTATATAGTCCCATCTCCTCAGATTACATATTTTTCAAGTAGGCTACCTCACCTGTTTATAAGGTTATGTAGTTTTAAGACTCAATTTTTCAGAAGAGTTTTCAAGGGAAGCCTGAATTTCCTGGGAATAACTTGAGAATTCAAGTTGACAGCAGGATTTATCTCATATAATTCTTTTAGTATATTATGTGAAAGATTTTGCTCATTCACTGATCCTACTCCTTTGAAATATTATCTGGATATATTTTATAACTTAAATGCAATAGATGTGTAGAGAGTGGGTGTATATTGTTTACAAATTAATGAAAGGTTAAGAAGACTATTTAGTGCTGTGTGCTTAAAGACAGTCTATAACTTCATGACAGCCTGTGACTTGTAAAACTCAGAGTGGGATGATACCATGAGTATTTTTGATGTCTCTACTTGACATAAAAGAGGTATGAAGCTTAATTATATGAGTGCATAAATAGATAAATTTACTTGATTAATATGTTAGAAAACAAACTTTTTCCTAATTGTTATTATGAAGTATTTATTTTAAAAATCAAAATTTTCAATTTGTTGAGACCTAGCATCCTCCCACCTCTGAAGTTTTACTTGCAACCACATCTGTGGTACCTGAACAGTGCAGCTTTCCCTCAGTAATTGAAGAACTGCATCTCTGTGTGGCTGTGAAAACAGTGTATACTCATATATTTAGTTTCAGAAGATAAATCTGTGCTAATACATGACAGGAACCTATTTTCCCATGTTTTCTCCCTCATTTTATGGATGAATAAAGGCTTCAGTTAAAGCAAATAGCTGCATGGTACAGAATATTATTCAACATGGTGGGCACCCCTAAGTTCTGATATGTTGTGGTTTGGATTTGAGGTGTCCTCCAAAAGCTTATGTGTGATGCAATGCAAGATTTAGAGAAAAAGTAATTGGGTTATGAGAGTCTAAATCCAATCAGTGCATTCACATTGAATCCCTTCATGAGATTAGTTGAGTGTAAACTGAGGATGGTGAAGTGGGTTATGATTGGGGGTGTATATTTTGTATCTGGCAAATGGAGTCTCTCTTTGCTTCCTGATTATTTTGTGAGCCACTTCTTTCTGCCACATTCTTCCACCATAATCTCCTGTCTCATCTCAGGCTTTGAGGAATGGAGCTGCCCATCTGTGAACTGAGACCTCTAACCCCCCCCCAAAAAAAAATACCATGAGCCTCCACATAATCTTCTTCTCTACAATTTTTCTTGGCAGGTCTTTTAGTTACAGTAGAACAAAGCTCACTAAATGACTAGTATAAATTTTACACTAGATTTTCATAACTCTGCAGAGACATTGTTTCTTGCTCTTAGGAGACTTGAAAGCTTGGACTCTCATGGGAAACCAATAACTAAATCCTTAGAAAAGAATAATCCGAGTCCATTAAAATGTGTCTGTGTTTACCACTATGATTGCATATGCCTCTGACCTGCTGAAAAAAAGCCTACAGTGTGTTTCTGATAATAATTGATAACTGCATTCTGATAAGACTAGGTTTTTCTGTTTTGAGTTTCCCAAATATTTAAGACTTAGAGTTACATATGATGTTCCAAGAAATGACTTTTTAATTTGCATGTGTCCAACATTTAGGGATTATTAAAATTATGCTACTTTCACATTATTTTTTCCTTGATTTTTCAAACTATAATAGAGCTGTAAATATTTTAAAACTCTCAAGTCATATATGGAGGACTATTTGATAATAACAATAATGGTTGGAATTAGTATCCTGGGCATTATCTGCTATTTGATACAATCACAAAGACAATAGCTACAAGAAGCAATTGTTGTGATTACCCATATTTTCAAATAATATTAATGGTCCAGATGTGTTAGTTGACTTTTCAAGTCCTGAATTTAATAGCATCAGATGGTTTATGTAAAGTCACAGTTTGTGACTTCAGACGCTCCTTAGACACATTTGTGCTCTACGAATAAATCATATTCTAGCCATTAACCAGAACAAAGAAGATGCTCAAATAATACAAATGTTTGCATGGCTATCCTCTTGGCAGACATTGCCCAAGAGCATCTTATTTCCACGCTGATACAATTTTTTCACTTGAATTCAAACCCATATTTAGAGGTATTACTTTGAACTGAGGACTTTATCAGGTTTGTAGAGAGGAAGAGGCATTCTGCTTACATTTGAAAAGTCTAACATGGTGGTGTGGAGATGTTGTGGGGTCCTACAGTGTGTGTCCATCCAGCTGTGAGTCTGTCCTGGAGGGCAGGGGAGAGAGAGTTCTGAAGCCTCAGGAGGATGTGGGATTGACTTGGGCTCTGCAGGGAGAAAGAACGCCTCAGGATGAACCCACACATTTTGCTGATTACCTTAGTGTAGGAAGGATTGATGAGGATGGTGATACTCATGGTAAAAATTTTCTCTCAGATTCTCACCAAATGCTGCTTCTTCATGAGGATGAATAGGAACAGTGAAGCTCCCAGCTTTCCTCACCTGAGCACCATGTTTTTCTGTGAAATCATTGTTGGGATCATAGCCAACACTGCTCTGCTTCTCTCCCACATCCCCACATTTCCTCTCAAGGACAGGCCCAAGCCCACTGACCTGACCATTGGTCACTTAGCTCTTGTCCACCTAGTGATGCTGCTGACCGTGAGGTTCATAACTGCAGACACTTTGGGGTCTCAGGGTTTAAGGGATGACATAATATGTAAGTCAGTTATTTACTTGTACAGGCTGATGAAGAGCCTGTCCTTTTGTACCACCTGCCTGCTGAGTGTCCTCCAGGCTGTCACCCTCAGCCCCAAAAGCTACTGCTTGACAAAGTTCAAGTGTAACTCCTCACCTCAGAGCCTCTTCTGCTTTTTCTCCTTGTGGGTCTTTAATATGCTCATCAGTGGTCACTTCTTGATCTCTAATGTTGCTACTCCCAATGTCACCACACACAGTCTCATGTTTATTATTAAGTCCTGCTCTCTTTTGTCTACAAATTACTTGTTCAGGTATATGTATTTCTCCCTTGTGACTTTCCAGGATGTCTTCCTTATAAGACTCATGGCCCTCTCCAGTGGGTACATGGTGACCCTCTTGTGCAGGCATAAGAGGCAGTGCCAGCACCTTCACAATACCAGCCTGTCTCCAAAAGCATCCCCAGAACAGAGGGCCACCATGACCATCCTGCTGCTCATGGGTCTCTTTGTGGTCATGTACTTTTGTGACTCTGCTGTCTCCTCCTCTTCTGCAATGTCATGGAACAATGATCCAGTTCGTTATTGTGTCCAGATGCTGGTGGGCAACGGCTATGCCACACTGAGTCCTTTGGTGCTAATCAGCACCATGAAACAAATGATGAGGTTCTTAACATCCCTGTGGGGTAAGGATGGCAGTTGCTTAATTATTCAGTAGTTGCTTTTTTCTTTTAATATAAGTAAATATTTTCAGTTTCTGTTAAGTCACTGAAATTTATGACGTTCTCATATGTCTTTTATGCATGTATTTTTATGTAAGTAGCTGACAAGTGGATCATAGGTTTAAAACACTATCACTCTCTGAAAAAAATTCAATCATCTAATTCCAATCATACCCATAAGAACTGATGTTCTCACCCAGTAGCAGACTATATAGAATAAGCACACCTCTGTATTTTCTTGGATGAAACTCTTGAAAAAATAGGAAGACATTAAAACACCATGTCCCCAAAAAGGGACATCCCCAAGTCAAGGGAATGATGAAAATGAACCTGTTGTGAAAAATCCAGATCAATATAATCTTTAAAGACACTGTCTGGCTCCCATGCATACTGGAAGGCAGAGAAAACTGGTATTACCTGCAGAAACCACTTTCTTGTACATATGACCAGAATTACTGGTCCCAGAATTACTAGTCCCAGAATTACTGGTCCCAGTGGAACAGGCCAACTGATACCAGCACAAGTAGCTCAATTCTTCTTGAGTGGGTTCTTAATGCTCCTGTTATCATCAGAGGATATGAAATTCTCCTTTCTTTACTCTTCCAAAGTGAATTTTCCAGAAGCCTCCAGTCTCAGATTAGGGTAGCACTATTGATCCCTCTTGTTCTGAGGCTTCAGCTTCTTAGACTGCACAGGTACTAGTTCCTCTGGCTCTCCAGTCTGCAGACAGCCATTGTGGACTACTCAGTTTCTGGTTGCATGAGCCAACCTAATAAGCCTCCCTTTTATATTTATACTTCCTGTTGATTCTGTTTCTCTAGAGAACACTGACTAAAGCACTGACCTATAAAAGACTTCTTTTTCTAGTGTGGAGGGTAAATTCTGCTCACAAGGTGCCTATCAGTGGACTTGCAGGTGAAGTGCCCTGAAGGATAGAAGCACTGCTTATCCAGCCCTTCACACTTGGCCATCCCCATGATCATATTTCAATAGACACATGTCTTACATTTTCTTTAGTTTCTCAGCAACCTTTCCCACTACCCTAGCATAATTGGAATGCGGACCTGTCTTGGGGACAGCTCAAGAGGCCAAGAAGAGCAGGGAGAATGCACTGGAAAGATTCACCAAAAATATTTGGAGGTTTATTGTAATTATACTTTTACATGTTTTATATATTTGTTACTCTCTATGTCATAATAGGCAAAGTTTATTTGAGTTATACCTCAAGAAACCTTTTCAAAACAAATTGAAATGGAGAGATACTAATACATTTACAAATAACTTGGTGACTCTAATAACTAATTAAATACTTATACAATGTGTCCATATGTGTTTGTAGGTTGTAAGTAACATTGTAATAATTGATGTTCAAACTGTGGCAATGTAAAAAGTTTGAAAAAAACTTAAAAGTTCCAAAAAGTAAAATTATGACTATCTTTGTACTCTTGATATAATTTAATAATAATAGTAGCAGAGAATGACACAGGATAAGAAATTTAATTATCTATATTCTTGCAAAACCTATAAGCTTCTATAAAAAGCTATCGATCATATAGGTGCTTAATCATTGACCACATCCCCAAACATTTTAAAAATTCTTTTCTTTATAGAGACAAATCTCACTGAGTTCCTTAGGGCCTCACTAGTTTGTTGAGGCTTCCTTTCAACTTGTGATCCTCATGCCTGAGCCTGATGATTTACTGGAATTACAGGTAGATCATATTAAATAAAAAAGTTAAGCTGTCCAGGTATAGGGATGCATACATGAAATCCAAGTGACTCAGGAAACTGACACAGGAGGATTGTGTGTTCAAAGCCAGCCTCAGCAAAAGTGAGGTGCTAAGCAACTTACCAAGACCTTATCACTACATAAAAAATAACAATGTCTGGGGATGTGGCTCAGTGGTTGAGTGCCCCTGTGTTCAATTCCCAATATGCCCCCAAATCATTTTTTAACTATTTTATATATGCTTTGGATACCAGAATATTATAGTTCCAATCATTGCTATACCTTTTTAATAGCATGATATATCTTTTTAACAGATTACAATGATGAATATTGGTATTTCCATCTAAAAATAATAAAATAATATTTGAATTCTTATTTTTATAGCAGAATATTAATAGTAACATAGAATGCACACAGACAAAATCAGAATTTCTCAAAAACACTTTTTTACAGTTTATTATCTATGTCACATCTGTCTGAGAATCTTGTTTCTTAACATGAATGTTGTGAATTTTTTGTGCATATTGTAGGGTAGGATAGTTAGTATGAAGGACTCCTTTTCTAAATTCTTGATAAATAAGCACAAACATTAATTTAAATATTTAGAAATATTTACAAGATAGGTATGATCTGAAAGTCCAAATATAAAGAAGTATTTAAAACTAGATTATAAAGCAATTGGAATTCCATGTTCCCCTGTGATAGCCCAGATACCAGTTATTCACATTTTGGGTGGGACAGATATCTGGTGGAGTGGGACAGTTCACATAATTTTCAACAGCTGATTAGATAAATAGCAGATGGGCCATGGGAAGTGGCAGGCAACTTTAAGAGGGATATTAAAAATGAGAGTAGGGTGGGTGACAAGTAAGAGAGGATATAGCTTGGATACAGTGTCAATAAAAGTTTTCCTTAAAACTCACTGGGATTTCAATTTTAACTTACAGATGACTCAAATATCTGATGTTCCTGAATCAAAGCAGGAAAAAAGGACATGAAAATTTACTCTCAAGAATTACCTGGATTTTAATTAGCTATATATGGGTGGAGAATTTTACATTATAGAACACTCAAAGCCTATGTTATGTAGATGTTGATGAGAAAAAAAAAAACATGATCAATACCATTTCAAATATTTTATGACCATATGTGTAATAAACATAAATATTAAATATTTAGATATTGAATATTTTGGCTTTTCTAAAGACTCTCTGGTATCAAAATCTGAGAGAGTTATCCTGAGTCAGTTTAATTGCCATTTATTTCCTGTTATGCACTTTTATCTTTCCCATGAAGTGGCCTTGCCACAGTCTGGCATGGCACAAAATCACCAGGAGGTCACAAGCCACTTGTCGGTTCAAACAGGAACTACTTTATTGCCCGAACCCCACGGGAACTCTCCAAAACTCCCATGGAAACTCCGAGAGAACCAATGGGAACTCAATGGGAACTCCCTGAGAACTCAAGGGGAACTCAAAAGTAGTGGGCACCCGAGGTAACAGGAGCCACCTTATTGCTGGACAGTAGAGGTTTATATACACAACTGAATACACAGCTTGTTTCAATTTAGCATCATTCAGTTACAGCAATCAGTCATTATCTTAATAATTATACACAGCTTAATTATCATCATCTTAATGGCTCGCTGATGTTACTTCTCAAACACTCCTTCTGGCAAAATTCCAGGCACCATCTTGACTTGGTTGTGGCACTCAACATCTCCCCCCTTCTGTTTAATTAAACAAGTATGTGGCTTAGGGACCCTGCTTGTCTTAGGTTGTCCAATGCTATATATGGTCCTTACCCGTCATTGGATGATCTGACCTCAAGGTGTCAGCCTCCTGTCTTAGGTTGGTATCATTGCAATTGGATCTTACCCATCATTGACTACCAGCCCAGCATTTAGCCATACTTGTGGATAGTGGTTTTTACACAAACACCATTAAACAACCTGCTACAAGCAGAAAGGGGAGGATACAAAATTCCACGATATCTAGCCATTGATGGCTCCTTTTGAAAAAATTGTACCATCGATGACACCATCAGCAAAGATACCCCAGCTTTACCACAATTCACTGCACCAACAGAGAATTCACAATGCATACAAGTGAAACATACTCCAGGCAAGTTTTGCAAGTAGATCAAAGCAGAGGAATCCATTAATATGTCCATTTCCTCCCAAAGAATATGGACTCCTTGATTGAGTATCACTTGTTGAGTTACATTATTGATGCATCAGTTTATACAGTTTGTTGTGATAGCTATAACAGAAGCTGTAGTTTGGTTTTATCTTTGTCTTCACTGGCACTGGGATGAAGATAGGAATTCTGGCTGGCTAAAAAAAAATTATGTAACATTCCAGCAGGCACTTAAAAAAAGCAATTTTCTAAACAATTTAGTATCCTGAATAGAATTAGATATAATGAAAAGGAAAGGTGAAAGTAAACAAAAAGATCTGTTAACCTCCTCTTTTGTTAACATTTTAAAACAATCCTCAACAGCTGTTTACCCAATTTAAATTAAACCATTTAAATCAAGTGAATAAAAAAAATTGGATCCATTTTTTCATGAGGACACCTTGATAAAAAGAAATATCTCAATGAAAATATAGTTGAAGCCCTTAGACATTTCTGTAGACAGAATTACATTTGTTTTTATATTTTATAAAGTTTGTACAATAATTTGAGTTTTAAAGATTTCTTGATTATCTCTTGAAATTAAGCTTATAGTAAAATACAAATTTCTTAAATATTTCTAATTACATAATGAGAGCATCAGATATATATATATATATCTTATACAATCTATATATAGATTGTATAAGTTATGTTTTCTGTTGAAGAAAAATGTTTAACTAAATATATTTCAATAATTAAACATATATTTTAATTATTTTATGGATTGACAACTACAAGTTATCCAAATACCTAGAAAATATGTATTAAGAATAAGGGCATAATTTATAATTGTATTAACTTTATGTAACCACATGCTTCTTAAGGTATTTAAATCCATTTCAATTTTCCTTAGATTAGTAGTGCACTTTTTATATTTGTGATGTCACATAACAAGATCCTATACATTTATTTATTTCTTGTAATTATATAGTCAGGGATTAGAATAAGGATTTTTTTGTTCATCACAGGAACATTGCCATTGCTTCCTTTGTTTCCTGTGGTGTGCAAATGCATCCTTATAACCAAAATTAAAAGTAAAAAAAAAAAAAGATACCTCTTATCAATAGAAAGCTATTTAGTAACACAACCATAGAGAGGAAAAGAAAAAATCCCAAAGGAAGCTGTTGAGGGAAAAAAAAAAAAATCAAGTTATTTAGCCTTGACAGCAAGTAAAGCTTAGGACTGCAATGTAGAAAGCTGGAATTCGATTTTTTCTGAAAAAGATACATTTTGTTAGCATTTACAAGTGGATATTCATAAAAATGTAGGCTCTGTGTAGTTTCAGTAGCAGATCTGGGTGAAACAGGAAGTACAGGTTAGTGTCTGGGAACCGGGGTCAGAAGTCCTATTTGAGTGACAGTCCAACAACCAATGGGAAGCCTGCAAAAATGTGGGAGTGGGTCCAGAAAGACTGCTTGGCTGTCCAAGCTTCCTATGGTTACCATGGTGATAGAAACAGCTTGAAGCTTGTTGTCCATTGTCTGGGGCAAAGGCTCCCAGAGCTGGTTGCATTCCATTTGATTTGTTTTTCTTTACCACCTGTGCTTGCAGTGTGTGTTCTCTTGTCCTTTGTATTTTTCCTTGCAGCACATGGGCACTTTAAAGGTGAGTTATAATGGTAGATGCCAGTGTTACTGTCAGATCTTAGGGCAGTCTGTATTTGGCATCCAGGCCAGGTTCTTTAATGGTTAAAAGCACTGCTGGTGGTAGGTCTAGTTACAGAACCAATAGGAAACAGCTAAAGTCTTTTGTCCACAGAGCCTGAGTTACAGACATTCTGATCCTGTAGGACAAGGTTTAATATAAATTGTTAGAGAACCCTTAAAAAACAGCAGAAAAAACAGCAGAAAATTCACAAAAATAATCCAAAAAAGTCCATAACTACACTTTTCTCATGGGAGAGGACTGAACTTAACAACATATCCCATCAATCAGCTTAATAATTCTTTACATTTATTGAGGGGCTCTAGAATTGCAAAAAATATATATATATTTTTCTTTCTAAAGATGAAATATTCCCAGATATTAAAACAGTTTAATGTCACAGATTATTCTTCTGTCTTATTCACTTACTTTCTATAATTCAGCCCATAATACTCTGAAATCCTAAGTGCACTTAACTTCTGAAGAGAAATTCCAAACATATTACATTTCTAAAATTCACACTGGAGTTCCAGTACAATGCACCAATTGTCACGTCTCATGACTAAACACTCAAGGTCACTCCAGCTGAACTGGGGTGCACAAAATAACCACACAGAGACAGAAAAATATCTGTTTCTTTGGGTCCTATTATGGCTCTTCTAACCTTAGGGGTCCATGGAAAGAGAGAGAGGAGCATGTGCTGAACCCTCTTATTGGGAAGAAGCCATTCAAATGAGGGAAGGGTATGGTTACAGAGGAACAGATGACTACAGCTGAAGACCAGCCTTGCTATATGAGCTGGGAGAACACCCAAGTCACCATGAAATGTAGTGACTGGTCAGAGCCTCTTGATTCAGTAATGGAAGGTGTGGTCATTCAGAGAACCTCCCCGCAGTAGAGCACTTGCCTCATATGTGGAAGGCACTGGGTTCAATCCTCAGCAAAACATAAACATAAATAAACAAAATAAAGGTGTTGTGTCCATCTACAAATAAAAAAAATATTTAAAAAACATTTTCTTCTAGAAACCTGGTAAGATTTGATGGAAATTCAGCAGGATAATTCATGTAAGCAAGGGTGCTGGAACACATTGAAAACAAATAGTTGTGTCTGATATTATAAACAGAGCTGTTGATGAAAAGAGTCATTGACATTTGGCATTGGGGCAGCCCCACATTTTTCTCCATTCCTTAAATAACATAACCCTTCCACCTGTGGGTGATCAATTTCTGAACTTTTTAGTGATAACAGACACTATCAACCAGAAGCACGGATCAGGGCCTTTGAATCAATTCTGGCCAGCTCAGTTTCTCTGTGTTTTCACAATAGGTGGACACAACCTAGTAATGTAGGGGAAGGTCATAACCAGCTCATAACTAGTTATGAACTTCCCCTACATTAGGTTAGCCAAAGTTAACAGCAATAATGTTCCCTTTTAGAGAGACTAAAGTGAGAAGGAGAGTGTCCTCTGGGACAAATATCCAAGATTCTCACACCACCTGCTCTTGGCTAAACTACAATCTACAGAAGCTACATAAATTACCTCCAAGTAGAGGCATGGTTTATGTAGCTTTCTTGATGGATTTGTGTAGAATAAAGAGAACAGATCTGCAAATTCAAGCTTTACTTGAATGAGAGAAGTGAAGGAATGGACTAAAATTAACTGAGGACCCACAGTTATGGAGGGAAGTTACAATAACCTCAATTCAGAGAATTGTGGTGTCTTTATGGTGTCTTCCTGCCAAATTGCCAAAATACCTTTGGTCATGAATTCCTTCCTTTCTTCATAATTTTCTCTCCTCCATATGCCTTTTCTCCTATCCTTATTCACTCCCTTCCTTTTATTCTAGGACTAGTTGTTCCAGTTCAGTCTACATGTTTTTTTTTCCTCACACCCAAAGCATTTAGAACACTAACATAACTGTAAGGTACATAAATTGATAATGGGTGTCATTACTCTGAGCTTCTTTCAGGATACATACCTCAGAAATAGATCTTCTAAATATATTTGCATCAAAAACTATTAAATAGCTTTCTTACTAAACTTTATGATAGGTCCTGCCCATTTGGAATGCATGTGGCATCTTCAATTGGTTTGTTATGATTGGTACCCAATAAAGAGCCCAGGGTCACTTACCTTGGAAAATAAGAAGCACAATCAAAAACTTTTATCCAGATGGTGCTTGTTTATAACTGAGAAAGGAAAAAGTTTTCTCTTTTCCACTGGGGACTCCCTCTCTGCCTACAGTAACACTGGTACAGTCAGACTTCAGCTGTAACATCAAGATTACCAGTCTAGAGATGAGCTAAAGCTTCATATAATCTCATTTTGGAAGCCTCAGCACCAAAGCTGAGTAGAAGAGGAAGCAGAGGAGGGTAGGTGCTGGAGAAAGGCATTTTCAAGTCTGACTCTTACTACATCATATCCAGGACACAGGTATTTATTCCCACCATGCTACAAAATTTACTTGAATTAAAACTCATGCAAAATTTTATAGTATTACTTTTATTATTAGTATGATTTATATCATGAACATCTTATCTTACATAATTAAATTATCTTATAGATTTTTTTCATCATAATGACTCACAAGTAATAGTAATTCAAATGGCCAGGGTATCTAGACTTACATAATAATCTAGAACTTAAAATGTTCAAAATCATCTTTTGGCCATTTATAAATTTAAATATATACCTTCCTAAAAATTCTGGCTAATACTAATCTTCTTGTTACTCCTACCTTCAAATTAAATGCACAGTGTGTACTTACATAAAATTAAAGACACTGCATCTAAAAAAAGTGCTCTGGCTTCAAAAAACTGAATGACTTTAACTTCCTCTTCACTATAGCATAGATTTTATTTTAAATTTAGACACTTTTTGGCTCAAAATTATCCTACAAATGCAAGAACATGTACAAGAGTAGAATAAGTATGTGATCAAACTAAATACATTTCCATGTGGTGTGGTATAACAGATAAGGGCATTGCCTTCAACCTCACCTGCCAATGTTGTGCATGCCAAGAGATTGTCTCCCTCTCTTGAATGTCATCCACTTCACACCATCTAGCCAGTTTACATTCACAAATGACCCTTCCACAGCTGGGTTCACTGGTGGCTACTGGTCAACAAGGAGGGCTGATCTCCACTGCCCAGGGAAGCTCCTCAGACACTAGGCTGGAGGGAGAAGATAGGTGTGAAGGCACGGAAGGGTGGGGTGGTGTGCAAGGCACCCTCTGTCAGTTCCTCTATCTGAAACCAAGAGCCCAGGAGCCCCAAGATATTTGTATGCAGGTCCCTGTGTAAGAACCACCCTCTGGAGCATGCCACACCCCAGCAGCTGCAGCCTGCATGTCACAGGCTGTGGGCAGGTCATCAGGGCCAGGTGCTGTTCACCCAGCCTAAAGAGAGCAGCTTTCTATGGCATGGAGGGCCTGACTCTGAAAGGCTGTCCCACATTTCTACTGAGCTTCCCCTGACTGTTCAAGCTGGACTCTGGTCTGCAAACTCATGTTCAAAAAAAAAAAAAAACCCACCCTGGCAACCTGTCTGAGATCAACATGGAGAGGGTGATCCTTGCATGGCCACTGGACCTCATTGCAGACATGAAACTACTGACCCCGGTGTGGATGCCTTTTTGTGAACTCTAACCTAGAACAGTCTTAATCTGCATTTTATTTTTTCAGTTCTTTCCCTGGTGCGGGTAAACCACTTGCTAAAAGTGCACCCCCAAACACATAGCCAAAGACAACCTATGCTGGGCACTGTGTTCTCCAAGGAGGATCCGGTTAGAGCAGCCTCTTTTCTTTTAGCTGGAAATATCTTGGTTAATTACAAAATGGAAACAAACCTTCTCTAATGAATGTACTGTTTAAATCATACCTTTGCTATGTATTTCACCATGTGAAAGCAAGGGACATTATCAAAATTAAAGGAAAAGTTTGCTCCTTTTAGTAATAAATGTCACTTGAAACTGGAAAAAAAGTAAATATACTATAATTTTCATAGTTTGGCATTGTAATATTGGTATAGACAATTACTGTTCTACTTGTCTGGTGATATTTTATCTCTCCTGATGTTTGCAAATATTGTTCCTTGATACATAATACATTCCCGGAATTTGTATCTTTCCTCAGGTGATCTAATAGATTTGAGTTCTTCTTTACCACTATACAACCTTTGAGGAAAGACACAGATATTGACACCATGTTTTTGCATAAGTAATGATTCCTTAAATACTGTGGAATATTTGGCTTATGCTAAAAACCTGAATCCCTCTGAAATTAAAACTACGGATTTCTTTGCTATATTTTCACAGAAGTTTTTGTGATAGAAGTAGTTTATTTTACTTTAGAGAAAGGATATTTTATGTTTTCATCAGAAATATTTTATGTTATATTTTTTGCTACTCCTACCTCCCAAATCTCAAATGGTGATGTTCACAATTAAAAACTTCCTTCACAAAAATATTTTCCAAGTTCATTTCTAATACACTTACTGAATAGTTACAGGCTTTATCTGTGAGCATTCATATAAATTAAGCACATGCTCATGGGGCTGGGCATGTGGCTCAAGAGGTAGCGTGCTCGCCTGGCATGTGTGCAGCCTGGGTTCGATCCTCAGCACCACATACAAAACAAAGATGTTGTGTCTGCCAAAAACTAAAAAAAATAAATATTAAAATTCTCTCTCTCTCTCCCCTCTCTCTCTCTCTCTCAAAAAAAGCACATGCTCAGGGGTCTAATGATTTTGAAAAAGAAGAATATAGTAACTAGATCAAGATAATGAGGATATTTCTTTACCCAGGTCCAAGACATCTGCATCCAGGCATTGGTAACAGAATTACATCAGTTTGGAAGCATGGACAGATTTCCTGAAGAAAACTCAAAGGCCCAGATGCCTACTTTGGGGCCAGGAGAAATTTAGGGCCTGATTGAATATCCTGCCATAGTTCTCACAGCTAAGGAATATTCTGACATTATCCCAAGAGTGGACAAGTATCTGAGAAGACTTTCAAGTGTTCTTAACCTTACTTTTTGAGAAAAGTCCTTTTACTTTCTTGGAATTGAACATGGCAGCTGCAGTGTGAGAGGTTAAATCTGACCTAGCAACACCTGGATCACAGGTTTGTATTATGTTATTTCCATCGAAAAGGAAGGTTGTATTGCATGTATTCTGTGTGTTTGTGTAACATATTTCCTTTTGCTATGAATCAAAATAACTGATGAATTGCTTCATTAATAAATTGCTTTATTATTTTTTCTTTTCTCCAAAAACATATCTGGGCTTCAGCTAATTTTCTTAATGTATTTTTGACATAAATCATTCTATTTCTCTTATCTCCTAAACATGCAGCACTCTATTCTGTTCTTCTTCTTCATGAAGCACCTTTGTAGAGTAAGATCTAAACAGCAATAAAGAGTGCTAGCTCCACCTTTCATTGATTTCAGCTTTGCAATCCAAAACTGTCTCATGATCTTCATCCTGTTTGTATGGTATAATAATAATTCACATTGGGGCTATTTGGCTTGCCTGGACTGGGTCACATGTGTTTCTCTATAATTATTTATATGGTTTTTGCATTTATCATAAAAACATTATGTTAAGAATTTAAACTCTGAATAATTCAGACTTCCTTTTAAGATATATATTGGTATAATTGCAAAAGTCAGCATAGATCATTAAAATCTCTTATTCCATCATATGTATTAATCATATGGAGACTCCGAAAGAAATTATCACCACTTTCACAGTGTTATGTACATCAAATCTCTGAATGCATTTGTTTATATGGTCTTGGTTTGTGGCTCAGTGGTAGAGCACTTGTGTAGCATGTGTGAGGCACTGGATTTGATATTCAGCACCACATATAAAAATAAATATAATAAATATCCATTTACAACTAAAAATATTTTTAAAAAGAAATTGAGTAAAATGCCTGCATTCAAGTTATGGCCCACACATTCAATGTGATTTTGACTCATGTCCCCATAGGTACCCAGAAAAATATGAAAGAGGAACTAAAGGAGACCTAAGTTCCTACCCCTGAGAAGCTGAACACCTTTCAGAGTAATACCTTGTAAAAGATACTTTATGTAAAGTATGTCTCAGTTCATTCTGATAGAGAATCTATTTTCTCTAATACACAGGTTTGTGGCATTTCTTACCATTGATAACTGAGAAGTCCTTTCACTTTCCATCTGAGCCCACGGAATGTATTTTAAATGTGGAAGTATCTGAAGTTATTTCCTTGGGAAAATGGAAAAAACAAGTTCTTTGTTTATTTGTTTGTTTTAATAGAATACTGGGGGCTGGTTTGTGGCTCAGAGGTAGAGCGCTTGCCTAGCATGTGTATGGCACTGGGTTTGATCTCAGTACCACATAAATATAAAATAAATATATTTTACCCACCTGTAACTAAAAAAAATAAATATATTAAAAAATAAAATACTGTTGTTGACCAAGAATGTAAGCTTTCCAGAGGAGTTTGATGTTGTGGTAGTCTTCTAGTCACTTCTTCTCTTAGCTATGAAATGTACTACATGAACTCTCCCCACCAAGTAAGGTAGTAATCAATAAGAAACCAGGAATTAACACTATTAACATGCTTCATATATATCAATAATTTTATTTTTTTATGAGTAATATTTCTTTCATAAAATTGTGAAGTATTGTCATTAACTATGACAGACACTGAAGTTTTACATTTCTAGTGAGACATAGCAACAGATTGAGTATTCTCTTTCCTATCACAAGTGATAACAACCATTTGATATTTTACATTTTCTTCCAAGAAATATCAGACTCTCAGTATTTTAAAATAAAATGTTAGAAGCGAAAATTATTTGTGAAGATTTAAATTAAAAAATGACTTCAGTGGGTCAACACTTTCTAAATGATTTTCATATATTTCCTAGCTCACTCAATGATGCTTATTCTCATTATGTTAACTCATTCAAAAGCTCTTAACTGAGCTGACAATTCTGCCCTCTGTTAAATGCTTCATGTGTCTAGAATAGTACTTAATACCGTGTCATCCTGCAGCTTTATAAAGAAACCTTGAGGATGTGTCCATTGGGATGCTTTACCTGCAAGACTCCTGTTTGCACTGATCTAAAATTGACATGAACAGAGTTTGGAAACAATTTTTATCTAACAACAATGCTGAGTGTACAGCAGATCCATAGAAAGATAAGATGGCATTTCTAATTTTATGAAATCTTCAGGGAAGACAAAAAAGTTAACAAAATTTCTCCATTATACAAGGTAATTTATTTTATTTTTTATTGAATTTTTTAAAAAATAAATGACAGCAGAATACATTACAATTCTTGTTACATATATACAGCACACTTTTTCATATCTCTGGTTGTATACATATTATATTCACACCAATTCATGTTTTCACACATGTACTTTGTATAATGATGTCTATCACATTCCACCATCCTTGCTAATCCCCTAATTCCTTTCCCTTTCTCCTCTCTGCCCTATCTAGAATTCATCTATTCCTCTCATGCTCCCACTCCCTACCCCACTATGAGCCTCTTTATATCAGAGAAAACATTCAGCATTTAGTTTTTTGGGATTGGCTAACTTCACTTAGCATTACCTTCTCCAATTCGATCCATTTACCTGCAAATGCCATGATTTTATTTCTTTTTTATTGCTGAGTAAAATTCCATTGTGTATATATGCCACATTTTTTTATCCATTATTCCACTGAAGGGCATCTAGTTTGGCTCCACAGTTTAGTTATTGTGAATTGTGTTTCTATAAACATTGATGTAGCTGTGTCCCTGTAGTATGCCGTTTTTAAGTCTTTTGGGTATACATTAAGGAGAGGGATATATGGATCAAGTGGTGTTTCCATTCCCAGATTTCCAAGGAATCTCCATACTGCTTTGCATATTGGCTGCACCAATTTACAGTCCCACCAGCAATACAAGAGTGTACCCTTTTCCCCACCTCCTCACCAACATAAATTTGGTAATTTATATGACATCAAAGACTGAATAACAGGTATTACAAGCTCACAGAGACGGGCATGATATGCACATCTCTATGTGGTGAACAGGAGATATTTAAAAAACCATTACTCAGACCCAAAAGTGACTCATATGTTAAAATTAAAACAAAACAAAACAAAACAAAACTTAATGTCTTATTTTCTCAGGGTTAGCACTGAAACCCAGTGCTTCATGAAGCATAGGTAAGCACTCTACCACTGTGCTACACCCCCTGCTTTTGGGTTGAAATTTAAATGGTGACTAAGACCCATAGAATTATTTTGGTGAAATGATGATTCTAGAGATTGTAAAGGGTGACATGAATAGAAACATCTCAATAGAAATGCTACAGCTAAAAAATGCTCCTACATTTCTTTCCAGAAACATTATTTGCTTCAACATCAACATGAATATGAGTCAACATGTCAATGATATTAATGTAAAAAAGACCTTTTTTTCCCCAGGCTGACATTGAGATTTCAGCAAACACGTTTCTATTTTTGCCTCCACACTGCTGCTGTCCTTGTGGGCACCAAGCCCAAGCTCACTGACCTCCCCGTCACCAAGTTGGCTCTAACACACATCCTCATTCTTCTCCGCAAAGGACTTCTAATATTGACAAATATTTGGAAAATGCAGGATATTCCAAATGCATGGTACTTATCTTTCTGTAAAAGCTAATGAGCGGACGCTCCATCTGCACCACCTGCATCCTGAGTGTGCTTCAGGAAGTCACCATCAGGCCCAGTGGCTCTGGGAGGGTCAATTTTACATTTAAACCCACATATTCCATCCTAGGGTTATTCTCTGTCTTATGGATCCTCACCATGTCCACCTACAGCAACCAGTTTTTTTGTGTGTTGTGACCACAACAAATAAAACTCAGCCTGTCCATCTCTCCCATCACTGAGCACTGTTCTTTCTGTCCATTAGTTACATCCACAGGGGACTCTTGTTCACCCTGATGGCATGTAGAGATATCTTCTTTGTGTGCCTCATGGTTCTTTCAAGTGGCTATGTGGTGATTTTCTTGTATAGAAATAAACAGTGGTCCATGTCTCTTCATAGTTTCAGGTTCTCCCCAAACAGCTCCCCGGAACAAAAGGCCACTGACACCATTCTGCAGCTGATCTGCTGCTTTGCTGTTCTTTACTTTGTAGACTTTATGCTTTTACTGGCCATAGACATGACTTGGAGAAATGACTCCATCCTGGTGTGTCTCCAGATGCTTATGGCCAAGGACTATGCCAGAGTAAATCTTTTTGTGATAATTAGTTATGACTCTAAAAAAATAATTTAAACAATATGGGGTAAAAACCATCAGTTTGTGAGAAAACTTACCTAAAGCAATTTTTCACTCTAATTAGAACAATTCTACCTACTTTGCAAAGTTTGATCTTTCAAAAATATTATTAGTTGGAGGGGTTCTGTGATTGAGATTGGGATCTCTGATGGACTTCATGATTGTGGCATGTTTGGTGGCTAGGAAGTTTCTGTGCAAAGATGCAGAATGCTTAGATGCTGGGAAACTTCTGTGTAAAGACATGGGATGCCTGGCCACTGTATCAATGTCCTTCATGAGGAAGCTCTGAGAGTCTTCTTAGCCTCCACCTTGATCTTAGGTATATAACTCCTGGGAATAAAGGAACTTATTTGAAACATAACTACAATATTTTACCAAGCTTCAGTGCTCCTGGATGTGCCTGCTGAACAGTAATTTTAGTCAATGGACTTTCTGAAGAGCTTCACAAAGTTCCTGACATTGCATATTGTAACTGTGAATGTAACTGCTGAATAAGCAACCTTACTGATACTATGAACAGTAATGTAGTTATGGTGATAATGACTAATGTAACCTATTAGTATAAATAAACATGGCCACTTGGACAAGCGGACACTTTTTTTCTGCCTCTGCATCTTGTCTCTATGTCTCCTTTATTTATTTTTCTTACAATTACTTTGAAAATATTCTGTCCTAACAAAGTAATGATTGGGCTCACAAGAACCTTCTGGATAATTTTGTCTTAAATTTGTGTCAAGGTCTTCATTTGCAAGCTTATGAATTCTTCACTTTTTGTGTTTTTTATCTCACATTTTGATTCTAAGATGAGATTTTTCCTTTGTGCATTATACTTCTTGACAATAGTTTCACTAAAGTTCTATCACAGGTAGATTGTCCTTTTTTGTCTAAAATTGTTAATATTGTACTCTTTGTTTTTTTAAAAAAATTATTATGGCAGTTATACATGGTGTTGATCACATGCAGTCCACAATGCTTGGGACTCTATGGTAATTTGATGGCAACTTTGTGGCCAAACAAAGCAGCTTAGTGAGACCTAAATAATAATAATAATAAACAAACAAACAACAACAAAAGCTAAAATGGGTTAGGGGATCAAACTTAGTGGTAGATGCCTAAGTTCAACTCACTGTACCAAAAATAAAAAAAAAATGTACACTCAAAACTCCATGTAATAGCCACTAGGGTGAAAAAAGAAAAAAAAAACAGGGAAAATAACAATTATACAAGATATAAATTGAAATCCTCATAAGTGTCTGGGAAGCTTGAAGTTTTTATTGACAGATGTGGGCTTTCTTCTTTGAGACTTTGTAGCCAGTTTCACACAGAAGAGCAAGAACCAATTGCCAATTGTGTCCCTTTTATGGAGTCTTCAGCTCATGCCAGCAGCAGATACCTACAAGTTGGAGCGATGTGTATCAACATTAGAGGCCAGCATCCACATCATTTTGTAAGAAAGGCTCTTAAATCAGAAGCCAGCACAGTTCTGAAGATGGTTGGTGAGTTTTTGAAGCTCTGTGGCAGCCTGGTTCAGGTCAATTGGACTTCAGTTGGGGCCATTCATACTTCCAGTGGTCCTCTTGGGGGTAGTAGGCATATTGACTTAGTCTCAGTCTTGTCCCTGGATAAGATGTTCCTTCCATATACAGACATTCCTTTGGCCCTGCATCAGGCCCCCGTTTTGATATTTGTTTTGATTTTGCCCTGGTGGGAACACCCTTTGGGTGACTTACATGTTTTTGGAAAGGGCATCTGCAAGAAGACCCATTCTCTTCTTCATTTCTTTGGTCTGCCTCTACCTGAGCCTCTTGGTTTCTGTTGATGGAAAATGTGGTGGCCACTTCAATTAGCTAACTGGCATAAAGTTCAGCAAAGTTTTTGTAGTTTTAGGTCAATGTCTCTCCTGGCTTGTGTCATACTCTGGTTTTCTGGTGCTTCAGGCTTAAAGGAAAGTGAAGAATTGGAAGATCTGACATAGTCATTCACAGCTGGGGCTTTAGTGCAGCTTTTGATATCTTCTTCATGTTTAAGGCTCTCCTTCCCCTTTCTTTTAGGCCACATATGAGAGTCTCTTGATATCTGTCTTTAGAAGGTCTTCCTTTTCCTTGGGGGGTCCCACCTTGAGTCTGTGTTGGGGAACTGGGCCTGAGCACAGGCTTCAATGTTGCTTGGTGCATATGAAGCATGTTCTTCTAGTCGTTTTCAAGCTGCTTTGGTCATTTTTCTACATTCCTCCATCAAGGCAAGTGGGTTGGAGGATCTGGATTATGTATGACATCAGATCAGTCCCAGCCTGGGTTTTCTCCATGTAGGAGGGAGTATGATTTTTTCCAGTTCAAGAGATCAGTGGTGGTTAAAGGCTGGTGCAAAAAAAAAATACTATTGTTCTGATGGGATGTTTCCACCTTGTTAATATAAGCAGGTTCTCTAGTCTCTTATAGGGGCACTGGAGAGCTTTCCTCTGGGTAATGGCTCTCACCTTGGGACAAGTTCCTGCCTTGGTCTCAGGGGGGATGGGTGGAAGGGTCTTTGGCTCTGTGGAAGACTCTGGCACTGAAGAAATCTAGGAGGAAGGAGCAGCTGATGCAGAGGGGCCACCATTTGCAGGCTCTCAGTGGTCTTGGCCATGATAGGCAGAGTGGCACAGAAGGTGGTGGGTTTTTTTCCTGGCATACAGGGAAACACGGTTTGTTTTCTTTGACAGAATTTTCTCTCCTTAGTTCCTTTTGTTGGGTCTTAGAGGCCACTACAGTAGGAGCTAACATCAACTTGAACTGTCCTTCTAGACAGGCTCTCAACAAAGGAGGCTCTTTCTATATTATCTCTTATCAGTAATCAATGTAAACAAATTGGTCTTGGAAGCAGGGGTTCTCAAAACTACAAAAAGGACCTCATTAATGACACTTTTGTCTAAAGATCTTCCTGGTGGCCATCCCACATCAAGGCTCCACCATTGTAATTGGCAGAGAGGATATAACTTTTGTGAAGTTAGTTTCACCCCAGTTACCATTAAAATCACTCTTAAGTTTTCTAACATACATTTTAAAGAATTCAGTTTACTCTGTGTGCCTCCCAAGGTCCACTGTGCATCAGTGTCACATGCTTAGGAGAAGACTATCTTCATCCATCTTCATCTGTTCCCCTCTTGGTGACTTAAGATCCTCTTAGCCTTGTGCATTGGTATAACCCACCCACCCCACAAGGAGTTCCACCTAGATCTTAGACTGTATGAGGTATCATGGAATCATGGACTGTCACTTCAAACTTGCTTCAGCCCTTTTGTTGGGTTAGAACCCTTCCTTGGTCTGTCTCATTCATGCACTTTCACACATGTTCACACAGACATGATCAAAACAAAATGTCTATATTTCCTCAATTAGAACAATTTCAAAACCAAGCAAGGAGTCATGGTTTTCCTTCTGCTCACTGACCTAGAACAGAGATGATTTGGATAACTCCCTGGGTCCTTTTCAGCTCTAATTCCTTTTGGAGATTACTCAGAGACACTTAGAGGTGGATCAAGCCTTTCTTCTACCTGCTTAGAACTCTAAGGGGAAGTCAAGGAGGACAGCACTAATGGACCTGGTTCCTATCTGTTCAGTTGGGCAGTGCTCCAAGTTGAATATTCCACATTCTTGCACCACATGGTTTCTGTTGTGCTTCATAGAAGTCATTGTGAGGCACTGGGTGGGTCACCACACATACAAGCAAAGCATTCAAGATCAAGCTGAACAATTTCAAAATTAATGAAAAAAAAATTTAAGACTTTGGATATATAGCCCCATGGTAGAGCATTTGCTATCATGTGTGAAACCCTGGGTTCAACCCCAGTATGATATACCAAGAAGTGGTATACCAAGAAGAAATATCCTTCAATGTCCCAGAGAAGCCAGACTCTGGAGATAAGAAAGACAATAAACCATCTGAACCTCCACTGTCCCATCTAGGTTGCCAAATTATGTAAGAAGAGAAGAGGTTTGACAGCTGAGGAGTTGGCTGGCAGCCAGTTTATTAGCTGCAGTGGTACAGATTGACTATTGCCTAAAATTTTCTGGACCATGAGTTTGGAAATTCTTTGAACTTTATACCCAGTGGGAGGGAGGAGAGGTTTGAAGGATTAAACTTCTGCTTTCTGTTTCTTATTTTTAGACTAGACAAAGGTTTTACAAGATTCTTGTTTTCTGCAAATTTTACATTTACAATAAAAGGGGAAACTGCAAACCACAATCCCCTCTGCATATGTTTTTATGATGACCTGTGGAAAAGCCTTTTGGAGAAAAAGAGAAGCAAAAATTATGGTGGATGGTTTGTCTGGTGAAGCTTATATGTTACAAATATGGTAGGGGGTCCCTTTGATGGGGTACATGGTATGGTACAATATGACCTACCAATTACACTCATAGCTATACATCCACATGAATTGAAAACAACACTCAAACATTTGTACACGAATGTTCATAGCAGCACCATTCATGCTAGCAAAATGGTGAAAACAACTCAAATATCCATCATCAGATGAACGGGTAAACAAAATATGGTTTTGTGTATAAATATAGCAGAATACATTTCTGCCCCCCACACACACACAAAAAAGGGATAAAATGTTGATTGAAGCTAAAACATATATATATATATATATATATATATATATATATATATATATTTAAATATTCAGCTAAGTAAACAAAATCAGATGTACAAAAATCACATATGGTATGTTTATATATGGTCATGTCAAATATTCAGAATATATAATCCAATAGAGAGAAAATGGTGGTAGTCATGGCCCAGGAGTGCATGAAAGGTAGGGGTTGTTTAAATTAAATATTAATTTTGTGTTGATTAAAAGGTCTAAAACAAGATGAAGGCAGTAGTAACATTGTAAATATTACTAATGTGCACTTTTAAAATGGTTACTATTATGAGAATTTCACCTCAAACACACAGACAATGAAAACACTGAGGTCTACTCAATAGCAGGAGATACCAACTTTAGGTTAGAAAAAAGCCATGTTGAACTTTAGAGCCACTTATGTTCCCTAGATCACCAACTCAACCTGTGGTTGGTAATAATGGATTACAGGAACTGAGAGCATATATGTGTTATGGGCTTTTCTAGGGTCTTTATGTACTTTTATGTACAATGCATAAAAAGCATTTGTTTCCTTTTCTTTGACTAGAGTTTTTTCTTTTGCTAATTTTTCCAATTTGATTCTTTGTAGTTTTGTTATTGGGATTCCGTTAGATATTCTATATATTAATCATTTGTTATTAGAGCTATAAACATCTTCTTCCAGTTTGAAACTTGTATTTTCTTTTCACATATGTTATATTTTTCTGATTCTTAAACTGTTTGTTATCGAAAAATTTGGAATATAAACAAAAATAGAAGACCCAATATGATATCAGATATATACCCATAATTCTACTTTGGATAACATCAAGGTTTTTCTTCTATACCCACTCCTCCTCCTATACATATTAAAACAAATGTCATTAATATCACTTCATTAGTTATGTGACCCCGAGGAGGACCAGCGTTCAAGATCAGGCTGAACAATTTCAAAACTAATGAAAAAACAATATAAGGCTTTGGATATATAGCCTCATGGTAGAGCATTTGCTAAGCATGTGTGAAACCGTGGGTTCAACCCCTAGTACATTTTATATAAATATATACATATATATGTATACATATATAATACATATAATATATAATATATATATAATTTATCACACCTAAAAATTTAATAATATTAGATATATCAAGTATCAAATGTTCATATCATCACTTCCCAATGACTATATATATGTGCATGAAATGAATATATATATATATATATATATATATATATATATATATATATATTTCTAATTCAAATAAAAATACACAGATTATAATTTATATATTGATATATCCTTCAAAAGGGTGTCCATACATCCCAAGTTCCTGATGTCAGGGCAGTTCTGATTTTATGTATCACTTTGTTTACAGAGTAATGTTTATTTTTATTTTTTTGTATCATTATGAACTTATAGGTTTAAACATATTTGATGTGTTTCAATAAATTCCAACATATTGTAATTATTCACAGCAAATTTCAAACTGTCCTATCTTTGGAAAATAGGAGTCTATTTGTTGACTCCTTGTAGTGTTTGACACAACCCTTGTAGTGTTTGACAGCACAGTATCTACACTTCCTTGTATAAGAGAAAATTAATTAGTTAATTAAACTCCTATATTTCCTGCCACATACTGGAAGTCAGTCCTGTCTCCAAGAAGGCTCAGGACCATTTTCACAAAATGTTTTTTTTTTTTTTGGAGATCATAGTGCTAGCAAAATTCATTACTGCTCTAGTTGAGATCTTCAATGTTTACCGAAGGCCCATATGCTAAGAGCTTGGTCCCCAGTGTGGCCATAGGAGAGATGGGGTCTAGCAGAAGGCCTTTGCATCACTTGAGATCATGCCCTAAAAGAGATTATCAGGGCCCAGTCTTTTCTCTTTTGCTTCCAGGACATGAGATGAACAAATGTACTCTGACAAACTCATGTCATGATGTACTGCCCTGTCCTGGGCTCAAAACCAACATGGTCAATAGATCATGGATGGAAATCTCCAAAACTATGAGCCAAAGTAAACTTTTTATCTTTATAAGTCAATGATCTCAGGTATTTGCAATAGTGACAGAGAGCTGACAAACACCATTTATTTCTAGGCTTTCTCTATAGAAAAACTAACAAGCAATCTGAAGAAAAATATACTGAATTCAAATTATAATTGGAATTTAGACTAAAGGTTTTACTACACTTGGTTTATTATTCATCTTTCTTTATTTCACAAAATTCTGTTTCAAAACATGCTAATAGTCTCATTTGAATTATCCCACATAACATTGTAACATTCTTCATTCTTTTTTTTGTATCAGGAATTGAACCTATTGTTGCTCTACCACTGAGCCACATCAACAGCTTTATTGTTGTTGTTGTTATTATTATTATTATTATTATTATGATTATTATTTTGAGACAGGGTCTCAGTAAGTTGCTTAGGGTCTTGTTAAGTTGCAGTAGCTAACCATAAATTTGTGATTTTTCTGCCTCAGCCTCCCAAGTCGCTGTCATTTCAGGCATATACAACAATATTATCTGATAACAATATGACCATGTATTAGTTATTTCATGAGTTACAAGGTGGGGAGAAATTCCCTAATTTTCTGACTTCAGTATGACAATCTAAGCCATAACTTTAGCTGTAAGCTCCTCATTTGTGCCCAAGAACTTCTGAGCCACATCACTATGCTCTGGATTTGTTCTGGGTCTTGTGGTTTGATCTGTGTTTCTGAAGTTTGCAAAACTTGATAAGTCATCTATCCCTCTATATGTTTTCCTTATTCATTCTAGATAGGCATCATTTTATTCTTTCATATTTTTGTTTATGTATATATTTATCTAAAGAAACATTCTTGAGACATTAATGTGTGCTAACTCCTAGGTAAGGCTTTTGAGGATAAATTTTTTGAGCAAAACAGACTCAAGTCACTGGCATCATAAAGTCTGCAGACTAAAAAGGTGCCAAACATTATTAAAACAGTTACACAAATAAATGTAAAATTTTAATATGGTGGGTTAGGGAGATAGATCAGTGGTAGAGCACTTGTCAAGCATGTGCAAGGTCATGAGTTCCATCCATAGCATGTGTGCATGCACACACACACACACACACACACACACAAATTAAAATTGTAAATGTCATAAAGAAATGTGTAGGACTGAAGGGACATCATATATCATGAGTGATAGGGAGATTTGAGGGGATGGCCTGAGAAGATTAGTAATGTATATGAGAGTTCAGATCACATCTTTGCACATAGAGGATGTGTGAACCTCACATAGACAAAGGGCCTAGAAAAAATTGATCTCAACATTCACAGGCAATGCCATTTTGCAGAAATTAAAAGTGACTTAGAGAGTAGATTCCACTAGGTAAAATGTACCTCAGTTTCCCAATGAAAAGCCATACTAGGGCTGGGGTTGTGGCTCAGCAGTAGTGTGCTAGCCTAGCATGTGTGGGGCCCTGGGCTCTATTCTCAGCAGCACATAAAAATAAATAAACAAAATAGAGGTATTTTTGAACAACTACTATATATATATATATATATATATATATATATATATATATATATATATATATATATATTTAAAGCCATACTACCCATGTCTTACTCCCATCCCCAACTGGAAACCTTAATGATTACCTAGCAATGGATCAAAACTACATGTCCTAAAATGGAATATACTGCCTCCAAAATTTCACAAGGTCCATCAAGACTGACAATGCCCCTGAACTTTTATGGGATGTATATCTCAGGATCTTCCTAAAGCATTTAGAGCAGTTCTGATATGCTGTGTTCACCAAACCCAATTAGCCTGGTGTCATGGGGGGTATACTATATCAAGGGAACATCAGTATTTTTGAAACTTTACTATTATGGAGAGGAAGAGAGGCCATATAGCCTAGGGCAAGATGATCAAAGCAATTACAGCCCCTGTCATATAATACAAACTAGTTTTCATCTGATTACCAATGGGAACAGAAAAGTATTTGAGATGTCAGTAAGTGACATGCCAGGTGCATGAAATTTTTGCTACAAATTGCATCACCACATGATTATAGTCACAATTATCTGCCATTATCTATTAGTCCCTAAGCTGCAATATGGTGGCTGATAGGAAAACAAAGATGACAACTGCAGGTGACTCACTTCCATGGAGCATACAACAAGCCCAAATGGATTCCCAAAGTTTATTATCAACATGAGCAGCAAGAGAAGCATGATGTCAGCTCCCAAAACACCTAATCCCACCTAGTAGTCACAGGGATGGATTGCTCTGCCACCGAGAAGCAAGCTATACACCACAGCCAAGTAGTTTAATTGTCTATACAAAAGGTGAAAAGATATTTGTGATAGACTTTTCTTTTTGTTGGAAAAAAATTCTGAAAATTTATATTTTTAATTTTCAATGTGGCTCTGTAAGTGGCAGCATTTCATATTATTTGTGTATTTGCAAATAGTCTGTGCTTCCCTTCTCCAAGAGTTCTGTTGCATATATAGTCCATTGGGAACTACAAAATGCATTTCTACAACTTGCAGGTATTACTCAATATGTTTTCTGTAACTCCTCAACATGTGGCAGAGCCCTCTTTGGCTCTCCAAAAGGAGTGGTCTGTATTTTGTTCCCTCTTTGGTGTCCTTGGCTAAAGCCATAAAGTGGTTGCTGATGGTTTGAATATTCATGGACCCCAAAGGTCTGTGTGGTCAAGGTCTGGTCTCCCTGATGGAGCTATTGGGAGGTAGGGAAACATGTAAGAGGTGAGACCCAGGAGCTGAGGACATGGCTCAGTGGAAGGGCACTTGCCTATCAAGTGCAAAGGCCTGAGATTTATTCCTAGAACTATAGAATGAAAAAAAAAATATAGAGAGAGATATATAGAGATGGAGATAGATAGATAGAGGACCAGTCATGTGGAACATACCCTAGTGTAATTGTGAAAGCCCAGGCCCTTGCTCTCTGTCACTCTCTGAAATTTTGTTCCACTACACACTTCCACCATGATGTGGTCCCTCTTCACAACCCCAAAACAACATGATCAACCAATGATGAACTGAAACCTCCAAACCTGTGAACCAAAAGGAACCTTGCATTAGCATAAATTGATCATCTCCTTTATTTGTTAGAGTGACACAAAATTGATCAACAGGATGTATTTAGTCTTGAATCACTTGCTAAATATACCTTTGGTTAGGCAGGCATAATGGCACACACCTGTAGTCCTAGATTCTCAGGAGGCTGAGGTGGGAGACTGAGTTGAGCCCAAGAAAACTTATCAAAACCCTATCTAAAACATGCACCTTAATTTGGTTTAAAATCTTGGTTTATATTTAATAGAAAAAAATAATTAACTTAAGCTGAAATGATTTCTGATCCTTGTGTGCTTTCTTTCTTGGTGACATCACTTGCTGGGGATACTTTAAAATTCCCCCTTAATCCCTTTAGGTAAATAAATAAAATAAAATAAAAACAACTAAGTGGAATCATCAGAGCTCTTGCTGCCACAGGAAGAGACTGAAAGCAATCTTCTTGCAACCCTGTTTACCCTAGAGGACCCCAGGAAGGTACTACTGTCCCTACCTTTAGGAGACCTCTATCTTCCTTGTAGAGCCCCAGGTGCTTGAGGTAGATTTCTCTCAGGTCTGAAGCTCTACTATTTCACTTTGACCTCCCTGATCCCTTTGGTTTTGAGACACCATGGGGTATTTTATGCTGTAGAGAGACACTTCATCTGCAGGCTTGTTAAGGTTGTCAAGTCACTAGCAAGAGAAGAAGTTTTTAAAGTAACTCACAGAGGCTGGAGAGACAGAAGTCTACTGATTAAAGAAATGCAAATGAATAGAGAGAAGGGAGATGGAAATAGGAAATGGAACTTTCTCATGTTTTCCAGTGAAACTCCACATCATGTTCAACCACAAGAATGGGAAGTCATACTCCATATATGTATGTCAAAATACATCCTACTGTCATGTATATCTAAAAAGATCAAATGAAAAAGTAAAGTTAAACTAACAGCAGTTTGCCTACTTCAGGGGGCAAACTCTGACTTCCTATCCGGTTTCTTTGCCAAGTTTGTTAAGAGAAATCTCAGATGTCTGCTCAGATCAAACAGACAGTAAAAGGCAATGTGTTGCCACAATAACAACAAAAGTTGGCTAGGTGGCTCAGGGGGATCCAGGAGGTGGTGTCTTGGTGATGTGGGCATTGGGAAGCTAACGGTGCTCTAGTCACTGAGGACAGACATCTCATGGTGTATAGGTAGTTACAAGAGAGGACTGGTAGCAATGAGTTGCCCACCCATCTGGAATATCCATAGATATCCTCACAATGAGGTGCACCAGGGGAATACTGGGTCATTCATTTCCATGGCATTTACCTTTTGGGCTATTGCCTCAGTTCTGGTGGAAGAGGGGCAGGGTTAAGCACAGCAATGAAAACAGTAATGGACTTGGGATGGGGTTGTGGCTCAGTGGTAGAGTGCTCACCTAGCATGCATGAGGCACTGGGTTCAATCCTCAGCACCACATAAATGTAAAATAAAGATATTATGTCCACCTAAAACTAAAAAATAAATATTTTAAAAAATAATGGACCAAAAATATGTAACTACATAAACATATCACTAATGGAAACAGCTGGTCTAAAATATTACATTACTGTGACTCCAACTATGTGACTCCAGGAAAAATACAAAACAGACCATGAAAATATTAAATGTTGGTAGAGATTCAGGGAAAATGGAAAGATTGGACATCTGAAGAAGGGGATCGTTGTGTTGGTGAACATCATCTATAAGAACCAAGATGGTGGATACTCAACACTATGATTTTGTGAATATTTATATAGCTATGCAACACTGAGTTTAATTAATAATGATATAGCAATATCAATTTTATTACATTGATTTAATAATTATAACAAATATCACAGTAATTCAGAAACAAATAATAACAAAAACTATGGTGGATAGGCATATTGGAACACTGCATTATATTCTCATTTTTCTGTCCATGTAACTCTGATAAAAAAAAGTCAACTAACTGAAACAAACAGAATATTTTCAGGGACTTTCATAGATTCAGTCATACCCTCTGCAGAATCACCCAGTGAACACAGATGCATTTGTGCTGAGAGTTAATGACACCCAACCACCTAACCAAATTTTCACTGAAATTCTCTTGGAGGTTTTTGTGGTCCTTTTGCAGTTGGCCAAACAAATTAACTTTTCAATTTTCAATGTTTTTCTATAGAAACATGAAGAAAATTCCATAGGAAGAAAGCCAATTTCTTCCATCTTCAAGGATGTTCATATACACCTTCCATCATACAACAGTGATTACTTATCTCCCTGTATTATAACTAATATTTTCTTAAAAACCAAGGAAGATGTCTTCTAAACTGATTTTAAACCATTCAGGCTTGAGGAGAAATGATCTGAGGTGCTTCTAAACAATAGTCCAGCTAACAGCTGGGCATGGTGGCACATGCCTTTAATGCCAGCAGTTCAGGAGGTTGAGTAGGGAGGATCATAAATTTGAGGCTATCCTCATCAATTTAAGGAGGCTGTAAGCAACTTAGAAAGACCCTGTCTTAAAATAAAAATAAATAAATAAAAAGTGTAGGGAATGTCTGCAGTGATAATCACCTCTAAATTCAATCCCTGTACCAAACAATTATATATAGGGAGATACAAATTGATGGGTTAGAGTGAAGCAGTGTTTCTTATAGCTTGGCTACTTGGGATTGAAGCAGTAGAAATAACTCCCCAAGGTGGGTATAAAGGGGATTGCACTAATATTCAATATTGGACAGAGACCCTGAGAAAAATATATAGTTTGAGTTTATTAAATTTAAAAAAAGTGACAAAATTATAGAAAGTTGTTTCCAGTAGTAGTAGATTTAGTACACAGGACAGAAAAGGCTGAAAAATCTTAGAAACAAGTGTACTGTAGAATATCCTGAGACTGAAGAAGCACCTGCCCTAGCTCACACAGAGGCTCTCTAACTCATTAAACAGATCCACAGAAAACGCCTTGAGCTTACCAGTCACTGAAGGGAGCCAACCCATGAGTCAGGTGCCATCTTGGGATTACCAAGCAGCAGTGCAAAGACAACTTGGCAGGAGTATCTGGGGTCCATGGGTGGGTCTCCATATTGTATCTGAGACTAACAAAAACCTAACTGAGCCCAGCAATCCCAGGGAAAGTCAGGCTGGATCCCTAGAAATTTGAGTCCTTCTAAATAGAGAATAACTAAAAATATTCCCTCTAAAATTAGGAACAAGTCAGAGATGCCATGTATAACCATTTATCTTAAATATAATCCTTAAAAGATGAGCCAGTGCAATCAGAAAAAAGAAAGAAATTAAAAGGATACAAATAGGAAAATAGCTCAAAATATCCCTATTTGCTGATGACATGATTCTATTAAAAACTCCATCATAAAACTTCTAGAACTCATAAGCAAATTTACCAACATCCATAAATTAACTGTGTTCCTATACACTAATTATGAAACAACTGAAACAGAAATTATAAAAACTATCTATTCATAGTAGCCTCAAAAAAGAAACACCTTGGGAATCAATCAGACAAAAGAGGTGAAAGACCTCTACAATAAAAACTACAAAACACTAAAAAAAACCAAATAATTCAATCAACAAAGGGGCCAAGGACCTGAACAGACACTTTCAGAAGAGGATATACAATCAATCAACAAATATATGAAATCATGCTCATAATCTCTAGCAATAAGAGAAATGCAAAACAAAACTACTCTAAGATACCATCTCACTCTAGTCAGAATGGCAGCTATTATGAAGACAAACAACAACAAGTGTTGGTGAGGATGTGGGGAAAAAGGAACACCCATACACTGCTTGTGGAACTGAAAATTGGTACAGCCAATATGAAAATCAGTATGGAGATTCCTTGGAAATCTGGGAATGGAACCACCATTTGACCCATCTATCCCTCTCCTTGGTCTATATCCAAACAACTTAAAAACAGGATTCTACAGGGACACAGCCACATCAATGTTTACAGCAGCACAATTCACAATAGCTAAACTGTGGAGCCAACCTAGATGCCCTTCAGTGGATGAATGGATAAAAAAAAAATGTGGCATACATACACAATGGAATTTTACTCAGCAATAAAAGAGAATAAAATCATGGCATTTGTAGGTAAATTGATGGAGTTGGAGAAGACAATGCTAAGTGAAGTTAGCCAATCCCAAAAAAACAATTCTGAATGCTTTCTCTGATATAAGGAGGTTGATTCAGAGTGGGGTGAGGAGAGGGAACATGGAAGGAATAGATGAACTCCAGATAGTGCAGAGGGGTGGGTGGGAAAGGGAGTAGGCAGGGAATTAGTAAAGATGGTGGAATGTGATGGACATCATTATACAAAGTACATGTATAAAGACATGAACTGGGTGTCAACATACTTTATATACAAACAGAGATATGACAAATTGTGATATATATGTGTATTAAGAATTGTAATGCAAAAATACATGTATAAAGACATGAATTGGTGTGCACATACTTTATATACAAAGATATGAAAAATTGTGCTCTATATGTTTGATAAGAATTGTAATGAATTTTGCTGTCATGTATTTAAAAAATGAAATCAATTAAATAAAAAAAAGAAATTGAAAATACCTTAGAAGATCAAGAGGTGTTTCATATTCTTATCTAGGTAGAATTAATGGCCATTGTCACAGTGGCCATACTACCAAAACCACTAAAAATATTTAATGCAATTCTTATTAAAATTTCAATGATGTTATTCATAGAAATAGAAAAAGCAGTCAGAAAAGTTATTTGGAAAAAATAAGAGGTCCAAAACAACCAAAGCAATTCTCAGCAAAAGAGTGACCAAAGAGCATCACAATACCAATCCTTAAATTATACTACAGAGCTGTAGTAAAAATAATAGCATGGTATTGGCACAAACCCCAACATGAAGACCAATGAACAGAGGGCATACAGAAAAACTCACATGAATATAATTCTCTCATACTAGATGGAGATACCACAAACATCCATCAGAGAAAATATAGCCTCTTCAAAAAATTTGGTTTGGAAATGAAAATTTATATGTAGTAAAATGAAATTGAACTCTTATTTCTCATCCTGTACAAAAATCAACTCAATGTTGATCAAGTGTGTGGGTATTAGACAAGAGATCATCCTATAAGAATATGTAGGACCAACTCTCCATCCTGTCAGCTTAGGGATGGACTTTCTCAACAAGACTTCTATGGCTCAAGAAATACAATCACAAATCTATTAGTGGGATGGTATCAAAATAAAAATGTCTTCACTGCCAAAGAAATAATCAAGAATGTGAACAAAGAGGCTACAAAATGGGAGAAATTCTTCGTCACCTGATCCTCAGATAGAGAATTAATTTCGAGAGTATACCAAGAACTCAAAAAGAAACCCCCAAACCCCAAAACAATCCAATCAAAAATGGGCAAAGGAACCTAATATGCACTTCAGAGATAAAGAAATAAAAATGGTAAACAAATATATAAAATTTTTTCAACATCTCTATCACTTAGAGAAATGCAAACTAGTCACATGGAGATTTTATCTCACTCCAGTCAGAATGGCAATTATCAAGAATGCAAGTAACAATAAATATTGGTGAGGCTATGGAGAAAAAGCTCCACTTATACATTTCTGGCGAGGCTGTAATTTGGTGTGATTTGTATGGAAAGCAATGTGGAGATTCCTTAAGAAGAAAATTGGAATAAAACTGCTATTTGAACCAGTTATCCCATTCCTCAGTATGTACTCAAATGACTAAAACTCAGCATACTACAGTGACAGAGTCACATCAAAGTTTATAGCTATTTTGATTAATTCAAACTAACCTAGGTGCCTTTTTTTAAAAAAAGTATTTATTTTAAATTTTAGTTTTTGGTGGACACAACATCTTTATTTTTATTTTATTTTTAATGTCTTGCTGAGGATTGAACCCAGCCCCACGCTTGCCAGGCGAGCACACTACCACTTGATCCACATCCCCATCCCCCCTACGTGCCTTTTAACATATTAATGGATAAAGAAAATGTGGTATATATACAAAACTGAATATTACTCAGCCATAAAAAATGATTTCATAATATTGTCCAGTAAATGGATGAAACTGGAGGTCAAATGTTTTCACTGACACATGAAAGGTAAACCCCAATAAAGTGGAGGGGAAGAACAAAAGATCCAATGTAGTAGACAAAGAGAAATAAAAGGAAGGGAAGATGAAATTAGGAAATTCAGGGGCTGGGGCTGTGGCTTAATAGTAGAATGCTTGCCCCTCGTGTGTAAGGAACTGGGTTTGATTCTCAGTACCACATACAAATAAATGAATAAAGTAAAGGTCCATCAATAAGTAAAAAAAATAAAAATTAAAAATAAGAATGGAAAAAAAAACAGTGGAATGGATCTAACATCATTTTCCTATTTACATTTATAAAAAAATACCTAAGTGAATCTCACTGTAATGTCTATCTTCAAGAGAGAGTGGGCTTCTAATTAGAAGACAACATATTCCATGCTTGTATACTTTATCAAGATGGATTATACTATCATTCAGAATTTAAAAAGAACCCAAATCTTACATCTAATGTACATCATGATCCACTTACATGAGAACACTGTACTTTTGTTCACCTTACCAACTTTGGTGGAAATTCACTAAGATATTTCACAAAAAGATGTGTGCTATTCACTCTGAAAGACATTCAAATTGTGGCTAATATTGTAAAAGAGAGTCCTTGATCCAAGAAATCCTTGTTATTTGGCAAATCAAAATTATCACAAAGGGGTTGTCTTTTGATGATACTAAGGTATAAAGAAGAATTCTAGGCTACTGATATATGAGATTCTCACACCAGCTTTTTGTGATTAAGATATAATCTACAGAAGCTCAAGAAATGATGTCCAAACTCAGCCATAGCTCATGTAGGTTCCATGCTAGAGTATTCTTTAATAGCAAGAATAGTCCTGATCACACATGGTATGCGTGAGAGATGGGATAGATCAGACTAGTATGAGGGATTGATTGAGGACACACAGATAACAATGGGAGTAATAATGAGCACACCAAAGAGAAAAGTGGCTTGCTTCAGCCTTAATTCTGATAGGGAAAAGAGGCAGGGATGGTTCTAGGTAGGTGCTGGAGAAAGGCAGTTTAAAGTCTGACTCTTACTGTATCATATCCAGAACACAGATATTTATAAATTGTTATTCCTTGAAATTTTATAGTATTACTTTTATTTCATACCATTAGTATAACTTATACTATTACAAGAATTGTTGGACATGAGCAAATTATTTAGTAAAAATGTACACAAGAAATAATAATTCAAAAGATTGACAGATATTGCCTTACAATCATTTCTAGCACTTAAAATGTTTCAAATCCTATTATTACAACTCATAAGCTCAGACACACTGTTACAAAATTCTATATAATATTAGTACTAGGAGAAACTTACCAAAACCTGATGAAATTTCATTTTTTTTAAAAAAAATTGCTCAGTTTCACTAGATGTGAATGATAAATTATTTTCTTCACTACCACAAAGATATTTCAAATTTGTAAAATTTGAATATTTTTTTGAAAATGTTTTCAAAAAATGGATAAGAAATTTTATCCAAATTGAAGAAAAGACCAGTAGATTAGATGAAGTGTATTTAGAGGTGAAAGGAGAGACAGAAAAGAGAACAGTGAGACGAATTTGACCCAACTTTCCTGCATATGTTCATGAATCACAGTGAATCCCAACATCAAGTATATTTATAAGACACTAATTAATAAAAGAAGTATAAATAAATTACACAGGGATCAGTAGGGAAGGGAGAAGAGGAAGACAGGTGAGAGCAGTAATGCTGGTGACTGTATTAGAACAAATTTTGTTTCGTGCTTTTGTGATTCTGTCAAAATGTATCCTAATGTTATAACTAAAAAGAATCAGTATAAATAATACCAAAATAGTAAAAAGGGGTATTAGTTAATAGTTTGTGTTACCAATTAAAATATTTTACAAAATAAAAAAATTCTAGGTATTGATGGAGGTAGATAAATAATAGAATGAATTTGAATTCATTGCCAAATAAAGTATGCAATTTTTATAGCTGATATTTCTATAGTAACATTAATATATATAGTCCAGGTACATTTATCTGGTGACAGTTAATATCTCCTCATGTTGGAAAACACTGTTCCTTGATACTTTTTGTACTTCTGGAACTCTCAAGTTCAGATTCTCTTAGTTTTAGAGTTCTTCTTTACTACTATATGCCATTGAGAAAAGACATAGAATTTAATGTCAGCATTTTTCAGAGTTAGACATTAATTGATGTAGGTTCAAAAAATTTAAAAAAATAATCCCAGGAATTAAAAGAGATTTAAAACATACTAGAATAAAACACAAATTTGTGATAAAATAAATTAAATTTTTCATGGCTTGGTAGACTAATGTTACTATAGATAACCATAGGCCCAAAGATCTGGCTATAGTTTATATCCTTATATGTTAAAAAACATTTCCCCTTGATTCCTAAAATATTCTAGACTTATCACCTTCTCCCAGCTGATCTGTTAGCTTTATTCTTTACTAATGGACAATCACCAAAAAGGCATAGAGAAATTCAAACAATAATTTTTTCATAACTATTGATTTATTAAAGAATAGAATGTATCTTGCTTATTAAATTTACTAATTCCTTTAGGAATAAACCAAAGTCCCTTATTGTAATTTTACTGAAGTTCTGTAGCAAAGAAGAGCATCTTACTATAATCTACAGGGAATTTATTTTGTATTTTATGAGAAATAGTTTATTATCTACAACATTTTATTGCTGCTCCTATCACCCAAATCTTGATTAAAGATGTCTGGAATTCAAATTATCTTCATAAAAATATTTCCAAGTACAGTTTCTATCCAGACACTGAATAATCACATATTTCACATTTGCATGATTATTAAGGTAAATTAAGTATAATGTCCAAGAATTCATGTAATTTTGAAGGAAAAGAAATGCCAATTAAAGCATAATAGTGGAGATGTTTTCCATATTGTCTCAAATGCCTAAATCCAGGCATTGGAAGCAGGATGACAGAAGCTTGGGAAACATGGGCAGATTTTCTGAAGGAGAATTAATGGCTTGAGGGTCTACTTCCCAGCACTGAGGTGTCTTTCCAAAAATAAATAAATATGCACCTAGAGGTTTCTTAGCTATGGAATGTGCCAGCATCTTTCAGACAGTATTGATCCAAATGTAAAGTTTACAGTTGTACTTAAACTTGGTCATGACATTTTTTTTGCCTCCTTGGTGACAGATATGCCAACTCAAATGTGACTGGTTGAATTTGACTGGTCCTGTTGCCAACAGCTGGATTTTAAGTTTGAAATACTTTATTTCCCTTGAAATTGAAAGTTTTATTGCATTTACATAGAGTGTGTGTGACCTCTTCCTTTTTTTTTTTTTTTTTTTTTTTGGTTGTAGGTGTACACAATACCTTTCCTTTGTTTATTTTTATGTGGTGCTGGGGATCAAACCCAAGTGCCTCACACATGCTAGGCAAGTGCTCTACCACTCAGCCAGAACCCCAGCCACCTTTCTTTTGTCTGATCAGAGGCAAGCAACATATAAAGTGTGTGTCTCAAGTCTACTTTGGCTGGGCATAGACATAATTATTGTTCCAGGAACTTGGGAATCTGAGGCAAGAGGATGCCAATTTCAAGGCAAGCTTCAGCAACTTAGTGAGGTCCTAATACCCATAGTGAGAAACTGTCCCCAAATTAAAAATAAAATAAAAAGGTTCTGGTTATTGGGAATATAGCTCAGTGGTAAATCACCCCTGGATTTAGACACCAGTACCCACACACACCAAATGTCTACTTTGTTGTTTTCTACAAGCTTCCCTAGGCTGTATTTCCAGCTAATGTCAGCAAGGTATTTATGACAGCTTTCCTCCTGTTTTCAAAATTCGTAACCCTGCAATGCTGCCTTCTGAACTTTTACTTCACAAAACACATTTACACTTTGGGGTAGAAATTATCCCATCCCCCCAAACAAGAATTCTAGCTCCACCTTTCATGAGACTCAGTGCCTTCATTGAAAATATATCTTTCCATTTATCCTGCTCACATGGTTTCTGTGCATTCCATGTGAAACTCCTGTGGCTTCCGTTAACTGAGCCTCCTGTGATCTCTCTGAATTTTTTTCTATGCTCACTGCCTTGATTTCATAAGCATTATGTCAAAGTTATGTACTGGCAGTAACTCTGCCTTTCTTTACAAAGATATTTTGATAAAATTGTCATATAGCAAGACATTAAATCATTTATTCCTTCAATCTTCCTATTCATATGAAGACTCAGAAAGAAGTTACTATCACTTTTTTAGGGTTTAATAGATGAGAATGTGTAAAGCATGGTTAAAGAGACTGAGAAGAATGCCTTCATTGGAGCCATGGCCCTGGTATTCAGTGGCACATTGACCATGTACTCATGGAACTCTGGATCATAGGAGAGACTAACTGAAGGAGTCTTGATGTCATTCTCTACTCCTGAGCAGATAAATATAGTTCAGGACTGCCGCAGTCTGGCTGGGCACAATTCAGGAGCCACTTGTCAAAAGAAACTAACTTTATTTTTAGAACTACAAACGCCAAACAAAACAGCTCCTCAGGAAAAAAACCCTCAGAGCCCAACTGCTACCACCGGCTTCCACAAGCCTCTCCCCACACACACCAAACCACCTCCCACAATCCTCCTGCTCTTGAGGCCGATTGGCTGGGTCGCATGGGCGGAGCCAAAGAAGTCCCCCAATGAGCAGTTCCGTAGTCTGAAGGGCAGGGAAACAGCCCAATGAACATCACCGCAGAGGAGCCAATCAGCTAGATGTTGCTGGGGCCACTGTGAGCCAATCATCAGCTGGCAGTCTGAAGGGCAGGGAAACAGCCCAATGAACATCACCGCAGAGGAGCCAATCAGCTAGATGTTGCTGGGGCCACTGTGAGCCAATCATCAGCCGGCAGCTGGAAGTTTGCTGGGGCCCCTTTGGTTGTGGCTCTCAACACAGGACTTGTCTGAAGAACTTGTCAGAACATTTATGTAAATGATGCCCCTGTAGCATTGAAATGGTGAGAATATATTCACTGATACAGAGGTCTGAGAAAATGAAGACATAACCTAGCATTTCTTACTGTAGATTCATGAGAAGAAGGCCCTACCAGCTGTCTCCCTGTTTCCATGGAGGATTTATAAATATGAAAACATCTAAATCTATTTCATGAAGAAATTAGAAAATGAGAAGAGGAAGAAAAATCTATAATACCACCAATAAGCAAGAATCAAAATTTGAAGGAAAGAAAAAGGCCACACTTATGGTAGATGTTGCTTCCCTAAGCTATGGAAATTTTAATACACTGCGTTAATTTTTCAAGTCAAGGTTAGATATTGAGAAAAAATAAGTCAATAATTCACATTTACATAGTGCTTCAAATATATCAACCATATATGTACTGACTCACACCCATGGTGATAGGAGAAAAGTGCTATAATTGTCCTGCTTTTACTCAGGATGTAAACTGAGATGAAATTACTTACATGAGATGACATAGATTTCCATGATGGTAATTGGTGGGGACTGGATTAAAGGAAGCTATTTGGGTGCAGAAAAAATAATACAAAATCTCCCATAATTCTATACTTCTATAAAGAAACAGTGTTTTGAATATGTTGAGATTATTTCCCTAGAAGATTCCAGTATCCACAGTGCAACCTTCATACCAACAGTCTTTTGTGATATTTCAGATACTGCAATTCCAAAGACAAAAAAGACCACATTTTTACTGTTGAAAAATTTGAAGGACAGAATTAAAAATTAATGACTATAGCATTATGGAAGTTATAATCTAAAGGAAAACATAGTATGTTCTCCAGACTGAGAGGATTAGACATTAGCACTTCCATGAGGTGAGGGGAAATCTACAAAATTATTGATCTGAAGAACAAGTTATGAGCTAAAATTACTTTTAAAAAATTTATTATTTCTTTTTCAGTTCTTGGGGTGAAACCAGATTTCTTGTGGGGTAGGCCAATACTCTGCTAATGGAGCCATACACGATTCCTCGAGTTAAAGTTGATAATGGAAATAAGAGCCTATCCTACTTCAAAGAATTTTTTTTTACTAAATAGTGCTTCTAGTGATTATAAAATGTGCCAAAATGATAAAAATATTGCAATAAAAATGTTGCAACTTTAAAAACTTCTGGTTTACTTGGCAGAAACACATCATTTACTACCACTTTCCCATGAAGGTGAACTAACATTCCAGATTCAGTGCTTTTAGAAATGCCTTCAACTCTCAGACTTGCATTGGGATCTCAACAAACATCTGTATGCTTGGCCTTCACATTGCCACAGTCTTTGTGGGCCACAAGTCTGGGCTTACTAACACCCTGTCACCCACTTGGTTCAAACATACATCCTCATGCTCCTCTCCATGGGACTTTTGGTATCTACAGACATTTGGGAAGCACAGGACATTCCCGGTGACTTCAAATGAAAAGCACTACTCTTCCTGCACAAGATCATGAGAAGACTGTTCATCTGCACCCCCTGTGTCCTGATTGTGCTTCAGGCTGTCACTATTAGTCCCAGTGTTTCTTGGTTGGCCAACTTCAAATTTAAATCTGCAAACCCCGTTCTGTGACTATTTCTGTTCTTTTGGGTCCTCCCCATGTCCATTAATAGCAACAACCTTCTCTGCACTGTGGCAACACTCAATTAAGTTCCTTAGGTTCAATCACTGGTAGCAAACACACACACACACACACACACACATATATATATATATATATATATATATATATATATATATATGGAGAGAGAGAGAGAGAGAGAGAGAGAGAGAGAGAGAGAGAGAGAGAGAAGCATATTGGTTGCCAGGAATGGGGTTAGGGTGAAGTGGGGTGCTGCTCTGTAATGGATATAAAATTTCAATTGTATAAGATAAAAAACTTCTAGATATTTGCAGAGTAATTCTGTGCTTATAGTTTTCAATACTGTAATGTAGACTTATGTTTTCAGAGTACAGATATCCTACTTAGGGTTTTACTATTACAGAAGTCAGGAAGGGAAAGAGGGAAGATGATGGAGAGAGAGGAGGAGGAGGTAGAAGGCAGGCACAGGATGGCTAGCCCCATGGTGCTCCTCCTACACAGTCAGGATGCCTGCTCAACGTGGACCTGCATTTGCTTGAGAACTCTGCAGTTGATTTCATAAAAATTTTCTTGATTTTATCTTAGTACTTATCATTCACAAGTGAATTCCAATAAGGCAAAGGACCACATGTATGAACAGAGCACATAAATGAACCCTCATGTATCTGGCCACCTTATGCATATTAAAGAGTTTTAATTCCCATCAGCACAGAAGTCCAGAAGGCCAAGAAAATGTGAGTGCTAAATGGAGTCATGCACAAGGGGACTGTGTCTGTCTACCATATCATTATATTTCTCTGGTTTTCCATCTTCCTTTTTGGACACCCTCACTCTCTGTTTCCTTTGTAGACTTTTTCTCTTCTTCAATGATAAATATATGTGTGTCCCCAGCTCAGAGCAAGGTTCTATGTGCTTCTCTATCTTCACCCTCACCCTGGGTCACCCTCTGTCTTATGGCAATAAGTATAATTCCACATTTCCCTGCCTCCCAAATGTTCATCTTCTTTCCAGCCCTCTTATCTCACCTGCAGACCTGTCCATGTGGATATCTAGAAGGCATTGCAAACAACAATGCAAAGCCTTCCTCAAGATTAATGCTTTTTTTCCTGCCTCATGGGGTCTTTCTGTCTCACCCAATATTGGGTGTCTGTCAGCAAACCCCTAGCTTGGCTCAAGATAAAAATTCAGGAACTGTCATTGGTCTTTTGGCCCTCCCACCCATAGCAATCCATCACAAATTCCTGCTGTGTGCTGCACATGACTAGCTCCACTGGGTGCCTACCAGTCAGGTCTGCTCATTAACTGAACTCCACTGAGCCCAGCTTGGCTCCATCCCACCAACTCTTCCTATCCACTCTTCTCCACTCAGCTCCTCTTGGCTCCACCCTGCAAGATGTGCCATTTGTGGGCTCCTCTGGAGTCGTTCTGCCTATCCCTTTGATTCTACTTGGCCCCACTCAACTTCCTCTCATAAGCTCTGCCCTACAATTGGACTCCCCCTTTTGCCCTCTGCAGTACCACACCCATGTCACCCACTTGCTCTGTGGCATTCTGCCCACTTGTCTTGTCGTCTTTGGACACATTTAACATATTTGGATAGCATGTTTTCCCCTCTAACCCTGGTAGATTTTGAGGTCCACCTTGGCCCAATTCCACTGATATCAGCACCATCCCAATTAGCTATGTTCTGGACCAGCCTCGGTCTTTACTCAAGGTCACTCCTAAATCTGTCACCCCCACACCCACCTGAAAACCCCACTGCTCCTTGAGAGCATCCTCAGAAATGAATAAAGGGGTCTTGCAGAGTTGCCTGTGGTCCCTGACACCTTGTACCTCAGGCTGTGGGACAACTGGACTTGGGGCATCTGTTCTCCTTGGGACCCCACACCACCAATGGATGTCCTTGGACTACTGTGCTCAACTCTGAGTCACAGTATCTCTGATTACAGTGCAGCTTGTGATTATACTTTATTATCATATAGGTGGGCATGCTTTGAATGCCTTCTGTGTGTCAGGTAGAGTATGGAGAAAAAGGAGACACTTGTGAGCAAAGATAGCAAGGTCCCTGTCCTGCTTATGAAGGAGATCAGCCAGAATTAAAAGAGTGCTTGTGTGCACAGGAGCTGGCCCTCTGCTTTTCTCTAGCTCTGTGGCCTTCAAAACCTTCTCTTAGCATTTAAGCACAGGATGGACACAGCTTCTGTGTAAAGAAGAGGTAATATGTTCTCTCCTCACCAGCCAGCCCCAGACTGCTCAGAATGAGGTAGCACCAGTGTGTGACCATGTCTCATCTTGCTAAAGGTTTGGTCTCAGGAGGAGAGACTCTTAATCATAACCTCTATGTAGCTATCCTTCATTCTCAAAATCTGAAGCAATGCTGGGGAGATAGGGCAGCAGCTGGGGATTTGGCCTGCAAGCTTCACAATATGAACTGGGTGATTTAAATAAAAACAATTGGCTAGAAAACATTGGAGAGATCAAGGGAATCTGATGGCAAAGTTCAGTAAACCAAGCGCTGAGCTGTGCCAGTTGTTCTCAGTGCTCCAAACTCCTGCACAGTCGTCCCTGGACACTGCTGTTACACACTGTCAGCCTTTCTGCTATCTCTTTATCACTGCTCAGGTTCCACATCTCCAAAGAAAGGGTCTAATTGGCTGGGTGTAGGTATTGGGAGAAACATTTTTTAATCACAGGTATTCACATTCAAGTAGGTATGGAAGGATGAGTAGAAACTTGCTAAAGGGCAAAAGGAAGGACATTCCAGGTAAGAACAATCTGTATGGTCCCACAAAGGAATTTGGGGTCTCTCAGAATTATGTGGCCACAGTATGTTAGTTGATTTTCTCATCATGGGATTCTGTGCCCCCAAATCCTTCAAAACTAGTACTATTTTTTTGTAAACCTCATCATGTTGTTTTATAAAAATGCTAAAGGCTTTTATAGAAAATTCAAAGTATACAGCAGAATACTAAAACATTGGGTAGGGGTTGAGGATCATGACAACCTAGTGCCACAAACACCAGAATTAGCCTTAGGCCACATTATCCCAGGTGCCTTTCTAGTCATATAGGTGGGAAGAAGTGAGGGGGAATGGGAGAGGGAGGATGAGTAGAAAGAAGTAAAGAAAAAATAATTAAAATGAGATCGAATGTATATGACAAGTTTTAAATAAATCATTTTCAGTTTAATTTAACAAAAGAAAAACAAATTCAGGAGAAAAAGAAGCAATCTCTAACTTTTAAGGTAGAGGGAAGTGATGGGAGGGGAGGGGAGGGGATGTGGAGATAGGAAAGATAGTAAAATAAAACAGACATTATTATTGCATGTATATATGTGACTACATGACTGATATGATTCTGCAACATGTACATATTTCTTTTGTGAGAAAAATACCTATTTGATATAAGATCACCCCAATACTGTGATTAAAATTTTTTCTTTTCCAAATTTTAAAAGAGAATATTTTTTAATAAAGGGCTGGGGATGTGGCTCAGAGGTTAAGTGCTGCTGGGTTCAATCTCTCATACAAATTAATAAATAGATAAATTAATTAATTATTGTGGGTCCTTTTTCATAAATTATGTTTTTATTTTAGTTCTTATTTTTCTCTGTTGTGACAGATGAGAAAAGTAAGTACTTCATATATTCTTTCATGCCCACACTCAATATTTTGCTGCTAGGCTATTGTTTTATGCAAAGTTTCCTAATTTACCTGCTACTTTCCTTCCCTTCAGTACTGTGACCCTGGATTTTTCCTTTCTTTGTTCATTTAAATTCAAGTCTTCAGGTGGCACAACCTCATTTTATAGGTGGTAGCAACAAAACTTTTTCTATGTCACTTTCTCCATGGTCAATCAGAAAAGGAATTGGGATTCAGACCAGTGTTGGCCTGTTTTGGAGACAGTGCTCAGGAGAGCCACAGGGGCTCTGAGATTTTGGGCTTGAATGTTCACATCAAGAGTAAAGATACTTGCTCTCTGTGAACATTCTAGGGAGGGTGAGTTCTCCTGAGCAGGACTCACAGCTAACTCTGTCCAAAGGGCTCAGATTAGGGACTGGACAGGTTTCCTGTGGTGCTTCCATTCCATTTCCATCCCCAGAGATCTGAGAATGGAATTGGCAACAAAGGTTGCTGGTCCTCTTGGACTAGATGTTTCCCAAACCTGAGGACTATGAACAGAAAGTAGAAAAAAGAGGAAATACAATACTTCTGTTTTTTTCTCTACTAGAAAAATAGACCTGCCAAATACTGAATTTTTTTTCCTTTCACTTGAAGTGGGTACTCAGGGCTTCTATGGGTACCAAAGCATACCATCAGGCTCCAGAACCCTTCCAGTTTTTCATTCTGCCATTTTTCTCAGCACCACTATCAGGGGAAGGGGAGAAAAGGAAAAACAAAGAGCTAGAGATCCAGTGCCTTCCATTGACAAGTCATTGGCCAGCAGATAATCATAGCTGCTCCTATCTTCAAAGGATTTGGGGGAATGTAACTTGCTTTTGGTTTTTGTGAATTGGCTTTGTTTAGTTTTTGGTTCTGGGGACAGAATCCAGGGATGCCTAAATACTGAGTCACATCCCCAGCCCTTTTTACTTTTTAGAGATGATCTCACTAAATTGCTTTGGGCCTCAATGAATTGTTGAGGCTAGTGTTAAACTTGTGATCCTCCTGCCACAGCCTTCAGAGCCTTGGGTACTGCAGGTATGTGCCACCATGCTTGGATATTTATTTTATGTATTTATTTTATTTATTTAGGTGGTAGGATGGAAACTGAACATCATGCACATGTTCAGCACTTGCTCTACCACTGAGCAGCACTTACCAGCACTTGAATGACCCTAAATCTGTCCCTTTGAAGTGCTAGCAATACATTTTTTTTAAAGTTTAAAAGTCCCATGGAACAAATGAGGGTTGTCTGGAGTTTTGACTTTTTTAAAAAAATATTTTCAACATGTAAGTTTTCATCATATTGGTCAATCAGTTGAGCTGGGCTGGCTGTGTAGTAGAGCCAGTGCAGGGTCTGAGAGGGGCACGACGGGGTGGCAACCAATAGGATAGACTAAGGATTGTGATCAGAATGGTGACCAGAATATTCAATAAATGAATAAATGAATGGTTGTGTGTTCACTTTCCCCAGAACTGAGGTAAAAGCCTTCAATGAAAGGCCATGGAAATGAACTGCCCAGTATTCCCATGATGCACCTCATTGCGAGAATATATATGGCCACCCCTGATTGCTGGAGAACTTATCACTAATTAGCCTACTCTGATACCTATCTGTCCCCCATGAGATCTCTGTCCTCAGTGACTAGATCTCCTATACCTATCTAATGTCCACACCACCAAGACATAGCCCCACATCCCCGATCACCTGAGCTACCAGGCCAACATTTTATTTTGGCAAAACATTGCTGTTTATTTTCTGCTTGATCTGAACAGACATCTGAAATGTTTTTTAACAAATCATGCAAAGAAACTGGATGAGAAGTCCTAGATTTCCCCAGAGGTAATGACCATTTATTGTAACTAAACTGCTGTTAGTTACTTTCCATTTTCATGTTTTTGCTTTTTTTTTCTAGAATTACATGGCAGTGGAATGTATTTTGACTTATTATATATTTATGGAGTATAACTTTGGATTACTGTGGTTGTACAGGTTGTGGAGTTTCACTGGTTGTGTGTTCACAGATGAACATAGAAAAGTGATGTCCCATTCATTCCATTGTCTTTTCTATTTCCATCCCATCTCTCTTCTCATGATTTTTCTTTCTCTAATCCATAGACGTCTATCTCCCCACCCCTATTAGTTACTTTAAAAATTGTTAGTTACTTTAAAATATATAATTCTTGCTATACACTTGACAATTTCAACAAGCCTAGAGGTGAAGTGTCTCTTCATAGCATAGAGTAAGCTTTGGTGCTTCAAAAGCCAAAGAGATCAGGGAGTTCAAAGCAAAAGAGTAGAGCTTCAGACTTGAGAAGAACCACCCTGGACTCCCAGGGCTCTTCAAGGAGGACAAAGGACACTACCAAAAGGTGAGGAGTAGTGCTTTTTGTGTACCTTCAGATGTCGAGTGTTGCTAAAAGTTTTCTTTAGGTCTCTTGCTGTGGCAGCCAGAACTCTGATAGTTCCTGTTAGTTATTTTTTTATTCGCAGATCTCAAGGGCTTGAAAAAAATTTTTGATTATCAATAAATGATATCACCAAGAAAGGAAGGCAGGGACCAGGCATCATTATAGTTTAACGTAAATTAATAAAATTTCTCCTATTAAATATAAATCAATATTTTCAGTCAAAGTAGGGCATGTGCATGTGTGTGTGTTTCAAATGTGGTTTTGGTAACTTTTCTTGGGCTCAAGTGATTCTCCCACCTCAACCTCCTGAGAAACTGGGACTACAGGTGTATGCCATTATGCCTGCCTAACCAAAAGTATAATTAGCAAGTGACTCAAGACTAAATAAGTCCGCTTATTCAGTTTCAGGTCACTATAACAAATAGATTTCTTGGTTCACAGGTTTGGAAGTTTCAGTTATTGTTGGTTGATCATGTTGTCCTGAGTTTATGGAGAGGGAGCACCTCATGGTGGGGGCTCTAGTGGAACATTTCAGAGAGTGATAGAGAGGAGAGGGCCCATGATGTCACTAGGTATGCTTCCCATCTCTCTCTCTCTCTCTCTCTCTCTCTCTCTCTCTCTCTCTCTCTCTCTCTCTCTCCCTTTCTCTCTTTCTATCTCTCCTTCCATGGTAATTGAGCTGAAACCCAAGCCCTTGCATATACTAGGCAACTGCTCTACCACTGAGCCACATCCACAACTCCTAGGTCTCACCTCTTGCAATTTCCCCCACTGCCCAATTGCTCCATTTTGGAGACCAAGCCTTGACCATGTGGATCCTTGGGGCTCATGGATATCCAAACCACCAACAGAATCTTTATGGATTTAGAGCAAGACACCAAAGAGGGAACACAAACACCCACAATCCAGAGCCCTCACAAAGGATAGTCAAAGAGGGATCTGACATGTGTTCAGAAATTACAGGAGATGAACTGAGTAATACTTGCAAACCCATAGGAGCATATTTGGTAGTTTCCAATAGAATGTCTATGCAACAGAACCATGGGAGAAATAAAGAACAAACTGTTTTTAAATATACAAATAATATAAAATTTTGACATTTGCAGAGCTGCTTTGAAAATTAAAAATATAAATTCCAAAGGAATTTTTTTTCAACAAGAAGAAAAGTTTATCACAAACATCTTTTCAGTTCTCAGGTAAGTTTAAAAAAAACACTTTGATGCAGTGAAGAATTAGCTTGTCAGTGGCAGAGCAAACCACTACTTATGACCCTTAAGTGACTTCATCCTGTGGGATTAGGTATCTGGAGAGATGACATCATGCTTCTCTTTGCTGTTTGTGATGGTAGTAGACTGGCAGAATACATTTGGACTTTTTGTATTCTCCATGGAAGTGTGGTAGCTGCAGCTGTGATCTTTGTGTCCCTGTCACCTACCATACTGCAGCTTCAGACTGCTTGACAGCAGCTAATAGGCAATGGCAGATAATTATGAATATAATCACGTAGTGATGCAATTTATAGTGACAATTTTATGCACCCAGATTTTGACTTACTCATATTGCAAATACTTTTCCATTCCCATTGACAATCAGATAAATACTAATTTGTATTATATGACAGGGTCTGTAATTAGTTTGACCATCTTGCCCTAGTGCTATACCATTCTCTTCCTCTCTATAATGATAATGTCTCTCAGTAGACTGGTAATCTTGGTATTGCATCTGATGTCTGACAGTACCCATCCTGCAGTAGGCAGAGAGGGAGTCTCAAGTGGATAAGAGGAAAAAAATCTATTCTCAGACAATAATAAACAAGCACCATCTGGATAAAAACTTTCTGATTATACCTCTCATTTTCCAAGGAAATTGACTCTGAGTTTTCAAATGGGTACCAATCATAAAAAGCCATGTGTACTCCAATAAGTAGGACCTATCATAAAATAAAGTGTAATAAGAAAGACATTTAATGTTTTTGAATGCATATACATTTAGAAGATATATGTCTGAAGTCTGTCTACTGAAATTAGATCAAATTAATGCCAAACATTATCAATTTATGTAGCTCATAGTGAGATTTGAGTTCTAAATGCCTTAGTTTTGAGAAGAAAATATGGACACTCAACTGGGAAATCTAGGCCTGGTATAAAAAGAAGGTAGTGCATAAGAATGGGAGAAAATACAGATGGAGGAAAGGAAAGTAAGCAGGAAGGAAGGAATTTATGACTAATATACTGTAATTGGGCATGAACACAGATTAAAGAGGCCTCCTTCTTGAGCAAACCAGCATTCTCTGCATCGAGGTGATTGCAACTTCCCTCAGTAACTATGGGTCCTCAGTTATTCACCCATTTTAGACCATTCCTTTTCTTCTCTCATTCAAGTCAAGCTTGAATTTGCAGACCTGTTTTAATTATTGAACACTAATCCACCAAGGAAGGTACATGGGTCACCGCTCTTCTTGGAGGTAATTTCGGCAGCTTCTGTAGATTGTAGCTTAGCCAAAAGCAGGTGCTGTAAGAACCATGGATGTCAATCCCCAAATACTCTCTTCTTCCCCCTTCAGTACCTGCAACAGAGAACATGTTTGCTGTGACCTTTGGCTAATGTAGGGTATGCTCATGTAGTCATTTCTAATTTCAGACCGTGGTTGAGTCTTCCTATAGTGAGGGAACAGAGGAACTGAGCTGGCTAGAATTGACTCAGAGGTCCTGATCCCTGTTTCTGGTTGATAGTATCAGTCTCCACCAAAGTCCAGAAATGGATCATTCACTGGGGAAAAATTATGTTATTAGAAATATAGAGAAACAATGTGAGGAAGCCTTAAATGTCAAATCCGTTTCCTCTCTAATCAATATTTCTCTCTTTGTAATAACATCAGCCACAATTTATTTGTTTTTTTAAATGTGCACCAACACACCTCTTTACATCAATTGTCCTGCTGAATTTTCATGCAAGCTCCTTCAGGTGTACAAAAGTATTGTATTTTTATTTTGCATGTTACATGGTGGTAGTGAGAAGGACTTTAAAAAAAATTCCCATATCATTTTCTCTTAAGCATTAGAATAGTAAAGTGATGTTCAAACAAATCTTCCTCAGTAAGGAAGGCCTATCAGAATTACAGGGAGCTAACTCACTACACATGTTTTGGTAAAAGTTGAGTCAACTTCCTTGAATATGTAAGTTACTGGTTTTCTCCATACAATTTTTTTTGTTCACTCTTCTGTATAAAGTGAGTGAAAATTTTAAACATAGACTTGATATGACACCCTCCTGTTAGGAATGTATTATTAAAAATTCAAAGAGAAGGCAGGGTTGTTGTGCATCATTCATTCTCAGCACAAGGGCATATGTGTCCAGGGGTAAGGTCTGGTCATTGCTTAGGCTAGCAAATCTCTGAGCATGTTTTGTCTATTCTAATTAACTCACTTTATTTTATTAGGGCAGTTTTACACTTACAGAAAAATTGAGCAGATAGTCTAAGTTTTCATATACATTTCCCCTGCCACTTTTCCCTATTATTTTTTGGTTGTAGTTGGACACAATACCTTATTTAATTATTTTTATGTTGTGCTGAGGATCGAACCCAGGTCCTCACTGGTGTCAGGCATGCACTCTACTGCTGAGTCACACCCCAGCCCTCTCTTATTTGTTATGTTTTGCATTACTGTAGTACAGTTGTCACTCTTTCCAAACTAATATCATGTTACCAATATTGACATATCATTTTTAGTTACTTGCTGAGCAATTGTATATGTATAAAGAAATACAGAGTTGTGAGTATCCACATTTAGAGTAGCTGACAGAATAGACTGGGAATCCTAAGGACCCCATAATTTAACTCTTCACCCTCTCCCATATTTCCTCAATCACTCTCAGCAATTAATCATTTTTGCTGTCTCTTGCTTTGGCTTTTCCAGAAGGTCATATTGTTGTCTCACAAAGATGAGGCAATTCAGGCCAGTTGTTACCCAAGCAACATAGGTTTATGTCTTTTGGTGTTCCCCTATTTATTTTGTATTGCTGAGTGACACTTCACGATTTGGATTTGTCACAAGCTTTTAAAATTAATAATAGATGATAGCTTCTGGAGGATATCTTGGTTTCTTTTTGTTCTTAGCAATCATTAATAAAGTAGTTTAAACATTTGTGTGCAGGTTTTAAAACCTTCAACTCCCGTGGATTATTAGCTGGGACTGTGATTGCTGACTCATATGGAAGACTAATTTTCACTTTGTAAGAAGCTGCCAGACTGTCTTCAGGGTGGCTGTGCAATTTTATGATGCCACCAGGAGTGTAGGAGACATTGAATTTCTCCTCATAATGTCAGCAATTAGTGATTTCAGGTTTGGGATTTTGTCCATTGTTAGAGTTGTGTTTCATTTACTATTCTGTAATGATGCATGGAGTTCAGCATCTTATGCTTATTTGCCATCCAAATGTCTTCTTAGTAGAAGTGTGTTCAGTCTTTCACTCTCTTATAAAAAGAACTTTATTCAGGTAGAGCTGATCTGCAAGAAACTACATATATTTAGTAAACCATTTTCTGTTTTGTGAGATACACACACACACAGACACACACACACACACACACACACACACACACACACACACTGGTAAAACCATCACCACAACCAAGATAGCAAATATTGATATGACACCCAAAAGTTCTGATGTTCCTAATTCCTCATTCTTTCTTCCATTTCAATCCAGGACCCACCACTGATTTTTATCTTTCTAGACTAAACTGTACTTTGTACTTCAGAGAAATCTGTACTTAGAGCCCTAGGCTGCATGGTAGGTGATCTTGGGACATTATGTCACCCAGCCCTAGTTTTTTCAACTATACAATGAGAATTTCTCCAACCAGATCTGAAGAACACGGAGTAGATTACCAACAAAGTAAATAAAAACCTTGAACAGCTGCAGACACATAGTACGCTCTCAGTTCTTGGAGTGTTACTAGGTACACTTTGGATAGGTGATCCAGGGGCTTTGGGGGAGTCTATAGCTACACAGTGCATTCTGATCACCCTTAGCTTCTATGCCTTCAGGAGAGTACAACTCATTGTTTTCATTGTTTAATAGATATTTTATTTGAGGTTAAATTCTCATTCAAGTGACCATTTCAAATGTGTAATTTAGGTACATTTATAATGTGGTGTTGGAATTACCACATATTCTTGTTTCCAATCTCATTATATTTTTAATTTGTTCTACCTAGTTGTACGTGACAACAGAATGCTTTTCAATTTATTATACACAATATGAAGTGCAACATTTAAATTCTCTGGTTATACATGATATAGATACACACCATTTATGCAATCATACATGTACCTAGGGTAATGATGTCCATCTCATTCCACCATCTTTCCTACCCCCATAAAACCTTCCCTTTGCTCAATCCAGAGTTTCTCTATTCTTCCCATGCTCTTCTATCATAAATCAGCATTCAACAATCAGAGAAAACATTTGGCCTTTAGGTTTTTGAAGTTGTCTTATTTTGCTTAACATAATATTCTCTAATTCCATCCATTTACCTGCAAATGCCATGATTTTATTTTCTTTCAATGCTGAGTAGTATTTCATTCTGTATATATACCACAGTTTCTCAATCATTTGTCTATTGCTGGACATCTAGGTTAGTTCCACAGTGTAGGTATTGTGAATTCAGCTGCTGTAAACATTGGGGTGGCTACTACTATTGTATGCTGATTTTTAAGTCCTTTAGGTGTAGACCAAGGAGTGAGATAGCCAGATCAAATGGTGGTTCCATTCCAAGTTTTCTTTTTGAGAAATCTCCACACTGCTTTCCAAAGTGGTTGCACCAATTTTCAATCTCACCAGAAACATATGATGCACCTTTTCCACAAAATATTCTCCACAACTTGCTATTTCTTGTATTCTTGATAACTGCCATTCTGACAGGGGTGAGATTAAATCCTACAGTAGTTTTGATTTATATTTTTTAATTACTAAAGTTGTCGAAAACATTTTTATATTTCTGTTGATCACTTGTATATCTTCTTATGAAAAGGGTTCAGTCCCTTAGTCCATTTATTAATTGGGTTGTTTGGGTTTTTTGGTACTAAGTTTTTTGAGTTCTTTATGGAGATTAACACTCGGTCTGATGTGCATGTGATAGAAATTTGCTTGCATACAGTAGCCTCACTGTTCACCTCAATGATTGTTTTTTTGCTGAGAAGCTTTTTAGCTTGAATCCATCCCATTTATTGATTCTTGATTTTATTTCTTGCACTTTAGTAGTGGTGTTAAAAATATTGGGGCCTAATCTGACATTATAAAGATTTGGGCCTACCTTTTATTTTATTAGGTATAGCGTCTCTGGTCTAATTCTTAGATCCTTGATCCATCTGAGTTGAGTTTTTTGCATGGAAAGAAATAGAGACTTAATTTCACTTTGGTTGGTACATATGGACATCCAGTTTTCCCAGCATCATTGTTGAAAAGGCTATATTTTCTACAATGTATGTGTTTGGCACCTTTGTCTAGTATAACATAAGTGTATTTATATGGCTTTGTCTCTGTGTCTTCTATTCTATACCATTGGTCTACATATCTATTTTTGTGCCAGTACCATGCTATTTTTGTTACTATTCCTCATAGTTTATGGTCTGGTATTGTGATGCCTCCTGCTTCACTTTACTTGCTAAGGAATTCTTTGGCTACTCTAGGTCTCTTATTTTTCAAAAAAAATCATGATTGCTTTTTCTAGTTTTATGAAGAATGTTGTTGAGATTTTAATAAGAATTGCATTAATCTGTATGACAGTTTTGGTAGTATGGCAATTTTGAAATATTAACTCTGCCTATCCAAGAGCAGGGGAGATCTTTCCATCTTCTAAGGTTTTAAATTTTATTCTTTAGTGTTCCATACTTTTCATTGTAGAGAATTTTCACCTCTTTTGTTAGATTGATTCCCAAGTTTTTTTTTTTTTTGTTGTTGTTGTTGTTGTTGTTTTTGAGGCTATTTTGAATGAAATAGTTTTGATTTCTCTTGCAGTGGGTTCCTAACTGATGTAGAGAAATGAATTTGATTTATGGGTATTAATTTTATGTCCTGCTACTTTACTGGTTATTAGTTTATTAGTTCTAGAAGTTTTCTTGTGGGATTCTTTGGGTAATCTAAGTGTAGAATCATGTCATCAGCAAATAATGATAGATTGAGTTTTTATTTTTCTATACATACCAATTTAATAGTACTTTCCTAGTTTGTGTAGAGTGGTTTATATTTTTTGTCCTTGTTATTTGGTGCAGGGAAACAAGCCAATAAAATGTCTACCATGAGCTGCATCCCCAGACTTGATTTTTTTCTTTATGTTGTTGTTGTTGTTTATAGTCCATTTCTTTATGTTGCCAAGTGTGGCCTCACAGTAAAAAATTCTCCTGCTTCAATCTACTAAATAGCTTGAATTACAGGTATGTCCCATCATGCTGCTTGCAATAATATTCTTTTTAAAAGAGTGCAACATAGCTATTTTTGGAGGAAAAAATATGTTCACATACTTCTAATAGAATTTCAGTAAAATAATTTTTTTAAAAAAATTAAAAAACTGAATAAACATTTGAGATAAAAATAAAAAAGAAACTAAAAAATTGTTCAGTAATATATAGGGTAAAATTACACATAAAGTTCTTGCTTAGCCATATGTATGATATTTTCTGAGAAAAATTTTGATCTATTACATTACTCAATTTATTTTGAAGAACATTTTTCATATCATAGAGAAATATTTTAACAAGAGTAATAAAGTTAATTTAGATCAGTTTGCCTTCAGCTGACCTTTCTCCCCCCATATCATTTGAATAAATTTAATTATTTGAGCATTGGCACTGATCAGCACCAAAGAACTCACTGAGCCATAGCCATTGGCCACAAGCATGTGAACACATGCCAGGATGGGATCCATGGTCTGTTTTATGCCTGTGGAAAAGGAAATGATAGAGTCTGCACAGCAAGCGATGGTAGAGCAACTGATGAGCACCAGAAATGTCTGAGTGGCTCTTTGTTCTGGGGAGTTGCTTGGAGAGAACTGGGAACCATGAAGATGCTGGGACCACTGAGTGTTTCTGTAGAAGTAACCTCTATTCTCTAGAAAGAATCATAAGCCCCACAAAGAAGACATCACTGTATGCCATCTGACTTATAAAGAAGACCCTGTGGATGTAGCTCATGGGCAGAAAGAAACACTGGCCTGTGACTAATAGAAACCCAGGTTGTGTATTACTGGGCATGGCCGCAAGGCCAGTAAGTTGGTAGCTAGAGATGAACATAGATAAGGCCCATAAGAAGAGAAATAGCCACAGAATGGGATTCATGGATTTAAATTTGAAGTTGGCCAGCCAGGAGCCACTGGGGCTGATGGTGATGGCCTGAAGCACACTCAGGACACAGGTGGTACATATGGAGAGTGCCCTCATGACCTTGTGCAGAAAGACAAGCATTTTGCTCTTGAACTCACCTGGAATGTCCTGAGTTTCCCAAATGTCTGGAGATACCAAAAGGCATGTGGTGAATAGCATGAGGATGTATGTTAGAGCCCAGTGGGTCATGGGGATGTTGGTGAGTCTGTATTTGGGGCCCACAAGAACAGCAACACTGTGGAGGCAAAGTGAAAATGTAAATTCTGAGATCTCAATGCCAGCCTGAATATAGAAAACATTTCTTATGGCAATATAAATAAAATGTTGGTTCATCTTCATGTAATATTGACCAAATAATGTGTTTCTGAAAAGAAAAACAGAAGTGTGTGAAAGCAGCTGCATTTTAATTCAAGTCATTCAATTGTTGTTGTTTTTTTTTTAAATTACTCCTTATAATCTTTGGAGTCATTGTGTCATTGAACTAATTCTTTGTAAATATAACAGTTTCTTATGCCATATGTGAATTTTAAGTCACGGGTGGATGTGTGTCTTAGTGGCAGAACATTGGCATGGAGCTCTTATCCATCTCAACACTGATAAAAAGATCCCAGCAGCTCAGGAGGCTGAAGCAGGAGGATTGGAAATTCAAATCCAGCCTCAGCAAAAGCAAGGCACTAAGAAACACAGTGAGAATTTATCTCTAAATAAAATACATGATAGGGCTGTGGATGTGGCTCCATGACCAAGTGCCCCTGCATTCCAGTACACACACACACATGCATACATAAAAAAATTTAAATTGAAGAATCTCTCATTCATCCAAGAAATAATTTTGTATGTCTTCTGTTTAACTCATGGTGATTCTCATGGCTTACCCTTGTTTGTGAACCTGTAGTGCATAAGTTATGTTTCTGTAAAGAATAAATTATATTATGTTGTGATCTTTGGTTTGTTATTCTTTTCTCCAGAATTCTTGGGGATAACAATCTAGTTTTATTTGGCTTTGGAACAATAGTATTCAAAATATTGCTATGTACATAGAAATTTCTCTCTCTCTCTCTCTCTCTCTCTCTCTCACTCACTCATACATACACGCACACACAAACAAACAAACAAACAAACAAAAAAACACCTGTCTTAAAGTTTGAGTAAGTGCCAATGGAGTCTTCCATGGAGATAATCCCATCATGTCCATTCTAACAGGTGCTTTATAGATGTGAAGAATTGTGAATGACAGTAATATATGTCTTGCATGCACATAGATTTATTTAGCTCAGACCTCATCACCTACTATTTTGTTGAGCAATGTTATCTCATTTGACTACTTGTGTCTCAGTTTACATGATGACTAAAAGAGGGACATGGATAGCACTCTTCTAGTATTGTTGGAGTATCAAGTAAATATATGCTTAACATATATGATGCACTATGGAAGTGTTATCATTGATTAGTCATCTCAATCTAATATTCTCAATCTAACATTCTTAGGAGAATCAATGAAGTAGATAAAGGATTTTCTGGTTTAGAGAAGGAATGACTCTCATAAGATTGATATTCTTTGGCAAACTTCTATCCTTAAATGTTGATACTATTATGGCTCCTTTTCTTTTTTCTCTGATTTTATTATTTCTCTGGAAAACATTCAGATGTTTCCACACTAACAACACTTTCAAAGGGAACATAAAGACAATTGGTAGGGATCCTTCTCCATTTTTATCTGTAGTAAGGAATACCACAATTTATGCTTTCATTCTGTGTCAAACATGTATTGGAGAAAATACTGCCACCATTTCCATGGTTCTGGAGGCATTCTTTACATATAATGTCCCATACTAGTTTTAAGTCAAGTCCTGAAAGATTTTTAGTTGTTTAACAGTACAAATTGACACCAAGTGTCCTTCAATTAGTCTTTCATATAGGATCAAGAGTTCTGCATGTGCATGGTAAATATCCCATTGAATAGGTGGTCCATGGCTCCAGCTCAGGGCCTTTACTTCATGTTTTAAACCCAGTTCTCAAAGTTTTTTTTTTGTTCTATGCAACACTATGAAGTGGTTTTAAGTTCTTTCTGAGACTTCTATAGATAATGTGGAAGAGGCATATAATATTTAATTGTTTTTCATACTCTTCACTCTTATCAAACTCCCTTTCTAATGGAAGGTAGCATTTTTGAGAGTCCATGTCCTTGGTATGATGCTTATGAAATAAAGACAAAAAGCATAGAAATTGGTACATAGAATCACAGGGGCTCAGTGAAGCCACAGAGTCCCTGTGGGGAATGTACAAGTCCCACATGAGCAGAAGGACACTCAGGAGGTACTTTTCATTAAAAAGCTGAATCACTAGGCCCCAACTTCCTTAATAAGACTTGTATAGCACAAGAATTAAAAACAAGAATCAGTAAATGGGATGGAATCAAACTAAAAAGTTTTTTCTCAGCAAAAGAAACAATGTGTGATGTGAACAGAGAGCCTATGTTTTAGGAGCAAAATTTTACCCCTCACACAGCAGATAGACCACTTATCTCTAGGGTATATAAAGAGCTCAAAAAGCTAAACACAAAAAAAAAATCAAATAACCCAATCATTAAATGAGCCAAGAACCTAAAATGACACTTCTCAGAAGAGAATATACAATCAACAAATACACAAAAAAATGTTCATCATCTCTAGCAATTAGAGAAAGGCAAATCAAAACTACTCTAAGGTATCATCTCACTCTATTCAGAATGGCAGCTATTATGAAGACAAACAACAATGAGTGTTGGCGAGGCTGTCTGGAAAAAGGCACATTCATACATTGCTGATGGGACCGCAAATTGGTACAGCCAATGTGGAGAGCAGTATGGAGATTCCTTGGAAATCTGGGAATGGAACCACCATTTGACCCATCTATTCCTCTCCTCAGCCTATACCCAAAAGACTTAAAAACAGCATACTACAGGGACACAGCCACATCAATATTTGTAGCAGCACCATTCACAATAACTAAACTGTGGAGCCAACATAGATGCCCTTCAGTGGATGAATGGATACAAAAAATGTAGCATATGTACACAATGAAATTTTACTCAGCAATAAAGGACAATAAAATCATGGCATTTGCAGGTAAATGGATGATGTTGGAGAAGATAATGCTAAGTGAAGTTAACCAATCCCCAAAATACAAATGTCAAATATTTTCTCTGATATAAGGGGGCTGACTCATAGTGGTTTGAGCAGGGGAGCATGGGAGGATTAGATGAATTCGTGATAGGGAAGAGGGGTTGGAGGGAAAGGGAAAGGGCAGGGGTTTAGCAATGATGGTGAAATGTGATGGATATCATCATCCAAAGTATATGTATGAAAATAAGAATTGGTGTCAACATACTTTTTGTACATCCAGAGATATGAAAACTTGTGCTGTTTATGTGTAATAAGAATTGTAATGTACTTCACTTTCATTTATTTTTTAAAAAATCAATTAAAAAATCTGAATCACATAAAAGAAAAGGTGCTGCTAGCAGACATTTTTATTGTTATTGGGATGATACTAACACAATGTGTTTTTATATTTTGTGAAGTAGAAGAGTATCCAAATCTGCAGGATTAGGAGATGGTAAAACAGGATAAGCACTGTCATAAAAGCCATGCTGAAATCTGTTGAAAACTCAACTATGAAGCTGAGGAATGTTTTTGTATAAAGCAAAAATAAATGTTTTGTATTAAGCTACATAACTGTAGCTTAAGGCAATAAGCTATAATATCACTGTGCTAATTTATGGAAAATATTACTTTATATTTGATAAGAAATAATGTTTATTTTATAATTTCATGTTTCCTTGCTTTTCTTATATTTTTTTAAGAGAGAGAGTGAGAGAGAAGAGAGAGTGAGAGAGAGAGAGAGAGAGAGAGAGAATTTTTAATATTTATTTTTTAGTTCTCGGCGGACACAACATGCTTGTTGGTATGTGGTGCTGAGGATCGAACCCGGGCCGCACGCATGCCAGGCGAGCGCGCTACCGCTGAGCCACATCCCCAGCCCTTTTCTTATATTTTTTAAATCACAATATTCTGTAAATCTACTTTACAAAAATGATTAATTATGGAAAATTCTGGTGTTATGTTCTATTAACTTTATTAATAATTATACCTTAGTAAAGAGACTTTTGTTGTGGGTGTTACTGGATGTTGAACTCTGAAACTGTATCACCATCTATCTATACATCTATCTGTGTGTGTATTTATATTTATATATAAATTTTGAGACATTAATTTTTCTGAAAACCTTGCTAATTGTCTGAGGCTGGCCATGAACTTCAGACCCTACTTTCTCACCCTTCTGAGTTTCTAGAATCACAGTCTGAATATTCTGGAAAATGTTGGATTTCAATTGATCAGGCTATCAGTCCTCTTTCTTCTCAGGAGATATCAAAATGGAAGACTTTTCACAAACTCTGAATAAGTGCAATGAAACCTTCTTTGGAAATCAAGCATTTAAAACCAAATGCCTAGCCATTGGTATCAGGACCAGTCCAACCCAACCTGTCACATTGTAGTTGGCATATTTATAACAAAAGAAAAAAAAAACTGTCCCCCATGAATAAATGTAAGTAAAACTACTAGTCTTTTGACAAAATATCTACCCTTTCAAAGATTCTGGAACATTCCTTAGTTTAGAAATCTCTATCAATATATTCATTCAGATCCTGAAAGACACCTGAGTGCTGAGAAATAGATGCCTCAAACCCTGAGTCTTCTTCAGGGTATCTTCTCATGTTTCCCAAGCTTCTGCCATCTTGTTTACAATGCCAGGTGTAGATATTTGGGAACCAGGATGGAAAACATCTCCACTATTTTGGTCTAGTTACTGAAAGAATGACCAGACAAGGCTCATTGTTGGAGAAGTGCTGCTTTATTGAGGAAAAGCTTTGCATATTTATACAGCTGGGGGTCCTTTGACAGTTATGACAGGCTAATGGTTGAACGGTTTGACAGTTGGCATGGGGTGCTTTCTGATTGGTGGGTAAGGATCATGTGAGTCAGCAGGACTAGTCTGAATGGTGGGTAAGGATCATGTGATCCAGCAGGGCTCACCATTGGATGACTCTTCTTGAGGGATGGGGAAGTTAGTCTTGGGAGCCAGGGCAACTCCCAACAGTTACTATTTATTTTCATTTAAAATCATCTAATTTTGGGGGATTATACTTATGTTGCCTTAATGAACATACAAATGTAAAATCTATAATCTATAATTATATTGAGATTGTAGTTGAATAACATTTAATGTAAAGGACATTTTAAATTCATAATACCATCAATGTTTGGGTAGAAAAAGTGGCCCAAAGTAATTTAGAAGATAAAATATTTCTTATAAAAAGAAAAAAAAATACATTTTTTCTAAATTCTTGCTAACTGCTTTTCTTTACCATAGAAAATACTGTGAAATTACAACAAAAAAGAAATTTATCATTTTAGTTCTAGAGGCATTCTTATGTTTAGTATAAGAAAATATATTTTTACATTTTAAGAAAATACTTCTGCAAATTTCTTGCTTTAATATCTGTTTATTTTTCCAATGATTGTGATTTAGTGAAAAATAACTCTAAAGTGAACAGATCATCTAGGAAAACATGACAATTCTAGAAAATTTCAGGTATAATGAACAGAGATTTCTAAGCTAGGAGAATGTGACCTGTAGCTATGTCACTAGGCCTGGGGTTTTCTATAATATCACTCTGCTAATTCATGAAAAATAGTATGTTTTATTTGATGAGAAATATAAAATTTATTTTATGATTTTTCGTGTCTCCTTGTTTTGCTTACATATTTTTTAAATCACAAAATTCTGTGAAACTACTTTACAAAAATGATTAATTATGAAAGATTCTGGTGTTAAATTCTATTCACTTTATCAATAATTATGCCTTAGTAAAGAGGAACTTGAAAGCTAATGGACCAGCTGTGAGAAGATGAAAATTTCAGGGATATGTCAGGTTTCAAAGAATAATGTTTGCTGACCTAACAAGTTGTAAACTTTCCCCATATGCATGGACCTGTGTTTGTGTATACCAAGATTCCTATGCTAATCCATAAAAATTATGTCTTTTTGTATTATAAATTTGTTTTCTGCTATTTTACTGCCTCATTGTATCCTAGGATATTTTCCAAAGCAAGTGACCTTGGATTTGGGGAGATACAAATCACAGGAAACAGATCTTAGCCCACTAATGTGGATCCAAAATCAGAATAACCTGTCAGAAAAGAATGAAATATAAAGCCTACAGTGTTTATGAGTAATATAAATTGAAACAATATATTTCTCAGGTCTGTCTAGTGAAAACAGCTCAGATTAATAATATTTAAATATCACTGAATTTGTCTCTTAGTGAAATTGGATTTCTAAATACCTTCGCTGAGCTAGTAATCCCAGTGATTTGGGAGGCTGAGGCAGTAGGATTGCAAGTTCAAAGCCAGCTTTAGCAACTTAGTGAGGCCCTAAGCAACTTAGTGAGACCCTGTCTCTGAATTAAAAAATAAATTAATAAAAGTGTCTGGGGATGGGGCTCAGTGGTTATGAACCCCTGGGTTCCATCCTTGGTACTAAAAACTATAAATACCTTGGATGAGTGAAAAAATTCAGAGTAATCTGGGACATGTTGTGCTGCAATGGAAAGAAGGAAGTGAAGAAGGGAGTGGGTGAGAGTGGTAGAAAAGAAAAGAGAGAGGAAAGAAAATGAAGAATGAGGGAATTTAAAGACTAATGGTATCATTTTCCATGGACTTGTAGGTAGGTCCAAGGCCTTCCATCCTGAGTGGATCACTCTTCTCTTCATCATGGGATTTATTTCTTCCCTCAATAACTGTGGTTCTCTAACTGGTCCTTCATATTAGTGCCTTCCACACCTTTCTTTTCCAAGTCAGACTTGATATTGAGTGGATCTATCCTCATTAATCAAGGAAGCAGTGCTGGAACCTACATCCTATGCAAGAGGTGAGAGACAATTTCTCCATAAAGTGCAGATTCTAGCTCATCCATGCAGTAGGCGATGTGAACACTGGAGATATTTGAATCAGAACTCTATCCTTTCCCCCTTATTTACAACAACAGAGAACATCTTTCCTGATAACCATGGCTTGCCAGATTCGTATTTATCCTCTGATTAAGATATCCATGTTTCAATAGCATATTGATGTAACCACTCTGGAAAGCAGGACGGGGATAAATATTAGAATGAAAACACGCTTTGACCCAGTTATCCCACTCCTTGGCACATACCCAAAGGACTTAAAATAGACACACTACAGTGATGCAGACATCAATGTTCATAGCAGCTCACTTCACAATAGCTAAGCTACTGAACCAACCTAGATGCCTTTAAACAGATAAATTGATAAAGAAAATGTGGTACATATACACAATGGAATATTATTCAGCCATAAAAGGAATACAATTATGGCTATTGACAATAAATGAATGGAGCTGAATAATATCATGCTAAGTGAAATAAGCCAAATTCCCCCAAACCAGAGGCCAAATATACTTTCTGATATGTGGAGATTAACTCACAGTAGGTTAAGGGTGTGGGTAGGAAGGAGTGGAAATTCAGTGGATTAAACATGGCCTAGTGGAGTGAAGAAAGGAGGGATGGAGAAAAGAAAACACAATAGAATAAATTAAACCAAACATTTCTATGTTCATATACTAACACAATAACAGTAAGTCCGAAGAATGTATAACCACAATTATGGAAGTTACACTCCATGTTTTTAGTGATACATCAAAACACATTCTACCATCAAGTATAACTAAACAAAACAAATAAAAATCTTTAAAAAGAACTTCATTTTTCATAATAATATTGGCCCCACTTTATTTGTTCTTAAAAAATAGTTATAGATGGACACAATATCTTTATTTCATTTATTTATTGTTATGTGCTTCTGAGGATCAAACCCAGCAGCTCATACATGCTAGGCAAGCACTCCTACCACTGACTTATAGCCCCAGCCCTTTATTTGTTCTTTAAAGTACACCCTGCTCTTCTGTAGAACAATTTTCTTGATGAATTCCCACTCAAGCTTTGTCACATAAGTAAAAGTATAATAATCTCAATTTAACATATCATGGTATAAGTAAGGTGGACTTAATTTTTTAAAAATCTCATACTATTTTCTCCTAAAGCATGGATGGAATATGTAACTTAAATAAATAAATTATGAGCTAAGAAATCACAGTTATGAAACAGAGAAATAAACGGTGTTATGTAAGATGTCCCCCAGAATCTAATGTGTAAGCTAAGGCAAGAAAATTCAGAGAAAAAATAGTTGGGTTGTGAGAGCCTTAAACTAATCAGTCACTTAATCCCTTGATGGAATTAACTGAGTGGTAACTAAAGGTGTGGAGGGTGTGGCTGTAGTAGGTCTGCATTGGGCACATGCCATTGGGGGTATATATTTGAGTCTGATGAATGGAGTCTCTGACTCTTCATTCTGATCGTCATGTGAATGTGGGAATAAGCATGTTCATGTGTATATACCTCATCCCCAACCCTGGTAGCAAAACACTGACCCAAAAGAAGAATAAAAAAAATTGATACATGTGATAATGTGGATAAAACTCAAAAAACATTAAGCTAAGTGAATGAAATCAGACACAAAACAAACACAGGTTTTATAATACAATTTTAGGAAATATTCAGAACTCATGAAAACCCCAGGTCAGACAGTAGAGCAGTGATTTCCAGGGACTAGGAGGACACAGAATGAGTGAATGTGTAATGAACACAGTGGCTTTGTGGTGAATAAAAAATCCAGAACAGGAAAAGGTGGTAATAACACCATATTTTAAATGCCACTAAACTTGACTTTTAAGATGGACACCATTTTGGGAAGTGAACATCAAATTAAAAAAAAAAAACCTACAAAACTGAGGACACTGGAAATCTAGTCAATAGCTGGGCTAATGGTTTGGTGATTTTAACAAATGCACCACAGTGATGAAGAACATGAATAAAAGGAGAAACAGGGTTTGGGGCCAGCCATGTGGGAACTCAGAAATGTGTTCATTTTTTTTTTCTGTAAGTCTCCAGTTACCTTAAAAATACAGGTGATAGGAAGACACTGTGGAGCAAAAAATTCCCAACTGTACTCTGGACCACCAACTCCGTGTGGCTGGTAACAGTGGCTTCCAGGAATTGGGAGCTCGCTATGTGCCAGCAGCTATTCTAGGCTCTTTCTATACTTTGATCCTAATTTTGACAGTGGTCTTGAGTCCTTGTTGGAGGAATCCTAATTCCGTGATGAATAATAAACTGGTTTTGTAGATATATGTAATGACAAATTAACACATTGCTTTTCCATGAATAATGTTGATCATAAAAAAAGAAAGATCTGAATAAAATTTAACAAATAAGATTTTTACACAGCAAACAAGCAGAAGAAAACATCCTGAACCTCATACATCATTTTGGAATTGCATTTTAAACATGCTTATAAGAATGGACAAAATCCAAAACCTGACAATATCAAGTGCTGGGAGAGAAAAGAATAGAAACTATCATGTATTCCCAGAGGGATACTGTGGAATACAATTTGTCTTGTCTTTTCAAAACAGAACATGTTGCCCATATAATCCAGCAATCACATTCCTGTGTGGTTAATTGAATGAAAAGCTATGTTCACAAGATAACTGGCATATAAAAGTATATAGCTTCTTCATTCTTAATCACCATGAACAAAAAGCAACCAAAATACCCTTCAGTAAGTAGTAAAATGTTATCAATTAAAATGCTAATGTAAATACAATGGAGTATTATAGGTAATAAAAACCAAATGAGCTAACAAACAAGAAAAGACATAAATACCAGTTGCTATTTTTGACAGCTTGTCCAAAATTATACATCTTTTTTTTTTAATTCAAACTGTGTGGCCTTGTTGAAAATACAAATCAATAAACAACAAAAATATTAGTGGTTGCTAGGTATTGAGGGGGAATTGAAGAGGGTGAAGGGATATAGAATAAGGACTTTGTGGGTGCTGAAACTATTCTGCATGATGCCATAATGGTGGACATTCAAGTTTGCTTTTCTCAATCCTCATGAAGCTGTATAAGTAGTGAAGAATGCTTTATCAACTTTGGAACATCATATTGGTTTGGTGATTTAACAAATTCACCACAGTGATATAGGATGTGAATTAAAGGAGACATGGGGTCTGGGGACAGGCATGTGGGAACTCAGAAATAGGCTCAATTTTTTTCTGTAAGACTCAAACTATCTTAAAAAGTAAAGTGTATTAATTAGAAGAAGCACAACATGAGCACATGAGCAGGAGTTTTTCGACCTCAGCCTTACCCTAAGGGGAGACCAGTTCTCACCCAGTGACACAGTTGCCTATATACTGAGAATTAACACCCCAGAACAGCCCTGTATTCTCTTCAACTTAGTTCTCTTTTTAATTCTGGTGGTATTTTTCTGCCAGAAGTTCAACAAATCTATTCTTACAAGCCTCACTTTTATTATAAAGATCAGTGGAAAAATACTTTAGGGAAGAAAACAGAACCTTAACTCCTTGGGACGCTCACATTCCCTCCCATCCCTACAGCAAGTATTGCACTCTTTGTTGCCTAACTAGTTATTTCTTAATATGTATATATTAAAACATTGATTTAATGCTATTTTATTCCACTCATACTTGAGGAGATAGTGGTCTGAGATGGAATGAGATCCTTCTCTTTTCCACCATGTTACTTATTAATTGAGAACACTTTACCTGCCATAGATTGGTGGGAATTCAGCAAGTGAGTTCACGTGAAGAGGCAAAGGATGCACATAATAGGACAAATTCAGTGAGGCTTATGTGAGCATTAAAGAGAGTTCTCAATGGGTGGAGCAGTAGACATATTGCAAGTCAAAGTTAAAAGGAAAGCCATTGTTTTTTTGTTTGTTTGTTTATTTTGGGGTTTTTTGTTGTTTGTTTGTTTTTTGTTTTGCAATTCTTAAGGAGGGAAGGAGCAAATTCTGTTTCAAAGACATCCAAAGTTCTCATGCCACCTGCTTAGGGCTAAGCTAGAATCTACACTAGCTGGAGGAATTACCTCCCAGCTTGGGTGAAACCATGCAGGTTTCATGAGGACTCATATGTTCAACAATGATAACAGATCCACTAAACATCCAAGCATGACTCAGGAGAGAGGTGCTGGAGGGGGCTAACATGGGAACAAGTTGAGGAACCTCAGTTATTGATTGAAGTTATAAATACCTCAATGAAGAGGAGACTTTCTCATTCAGAAAGCTGTTTTGAAGCAATTCCAATAGCCACAGAATTGCTTCCATCTTGATTTTCTTTCCTCCTCCCTTTTCATCTCCCACCCTCTTTACCTCTCATTATTCTTTCCTTTGCTGCACAAAATATTCCTATTCATTCTACCTACTTTATTCTCTCAACAAAGGCAATTATTTGTTCTGCTATCCCAAGGTTGAACCCAGTTGTGCTTAACAACTGAGCAACATTCCCAGCTCTCTTTATGTTTTATTTTCAGACAGGATCTCTCTCGGTTGATTAGGAACTTGCCAAGTTGCTGAGGCTAGCTTTGAACTTGTGATCCTCCTGCTTCAGTTTCCAAAGTCACTGGGGTTACTGACTTTAGTCACTTCGAGTAGTGCAGGGGCAGGGAGGGCGGCAGGAGGCTACCCTCGAGCTAGTTACCCTCTGGGGCCACGTGATTAGACAGGTCCTGCCCTCCCACTACCCCCAGCCAGGTGTTCCATTCCCGACCCCAGAACTGGAGGTGCCCCAGTCTCACGGGCTCGAGGCGCCAGAGGATCCGCCCTGGGACTCTTGGCGGCACGGGTCCGCCTGGTCCAAAAACGGCCGCTGCCGGTTTGCCCCAACCCGCTTTTCCTACGCTGGCTGACCGAGTGGCAGGATGAGGCGGCCAGCAGGGGGAGTCGCACGCGTTTCGTGTTTCAGAAGGCGCTGCGCTCCCTCAGGCGGTACCCTCTGCCCCTGCAAAGCGGGAGGGAAGCTAAGATACTCCAGCACTTCGGAGATGGGCTCTGTCTTATGCTAGATGAGCGGCTGCAGCAGCACCTAGCTTCAGGTGGTGATCGCCTCCGGCAGGAATGGGAAGATCCTCCGTTTCCCCCAGATAACCCAGCTTCTGGCTCATCATCTGGAGAGATGCGTCCAACCCAGAAAGGGTCACCTGCCCATGTCCAGGACTCTTCCATGCCAGTTCTTGCCCAGCCCCAAGCAGGAGGCTCAGGTGGCTACTGGCCAGCTCGGCACTCAGGAGCCAGAGCAGTTCTGCTGGAGCTCTACCAGGAACACCTGAATCCCGCAGGCCGCAGCTTCCTAACCAAGGAGGAACTGCTGCAGAGGTGTGCCCAGAAGGCCCTCAAGGTAGTCCCTGGGAATGCTCAATCCTGGCCAGCTCTCCGTTCCCTCCTGCATAGGAACCTGGTCCTCAGGACACACCAGCCAGCCAGGTACTCACTGACCCCAGAGGGCCTGGAGCTGGCCCAGAAGTTGGCTGAGTCAGAAAGCCTGAGCTTACTGAATGTGGGCACTGGACCCGAGAAGCCCTCTGGGGAGGAGTCAGTAGTGCCAGGAGAAGCCTCAGCTGAGCTTGGTGCCAGTGAAGAAGGGGTCCATCAGCCACTGCTGGAGCTGAGGCCTAGAGAGTACAGGGTGCTGTTGTGTGTGGACATCAGCGAGACCAGGGGGGCAGGACATAGGCAAGAGCTGCTCCGAGAGCTACAGCGGATGCATGTGGCCCATACAGTGCGCAAGCTGCACGTTGGGGACTTTGTGTGGGTGGCACAGGAGATCAGGCCCAGAGACCCAGCCAGACCTGGAGAGTTAGTCCTGGATCACATCGTGGAGCGCAAGCGCCTGGACGACCTGTGCAGTAGCATCATCGATGGCCGCTTCCGGGAGCAGAAGTTCCGACTAAAGCGCTGTGGTTTAGGGCATCGGGTGTACCTGGTGGAGGAGTATGGCTCAGTCCACAACCTTAGCCTTCCTGAGAGCACACTGCTGTAGGCTGTCACCAACACCCAGGTCATTGATGGCTTCTTTGTGAAGCTCACAGTAGACATTAAGGAGTCAGCTGCCTACCTTGCCCTTTTGACAAGGGTCCTGGAGAGACTCTACCAGGGACACACCCTACGCAGCCATCCCTGGGGAACCCCAGGGGACCCTGAGTCAAGGGCCAGGCCCTCCCCAAGCCCACTCTGCTCACTCCTCATCTTCAGTGACTTCAACACAGGAGCCATCAAGAACAAGGCCCAGTCTGTGCGTGAGGTGTTCGCCAGGCAGCTGATGCAGGTTCGTGGAATCAGTGGGGAGAAGGCAGCAGCCCTGGTGGACCGATACAGCACCCCTGCCAGCCTCCTGGCTGCCTATGATGCCTGTGCCACCCCCAAGGAGCAGGAGATGCTGCTGAGCACCATCAAGTGTGGGCGTCTGCAGAGGAATCTGGGACCTGTTCTGAGCAGGACTTTATCTCAGCTCTACTGCACTTACAGCCTCTTGACTTGAACTGCAGCCAGAGCCAGAAGCCATCTGGCTCCCCTCCCCCCAAAATAGCCAGCCTTTTAACCAGGACTTTTGGGGCTACAATAAAAATCTTGATGTGTTAAAAAAAAAAAAAGGTGTTTAGAAATCAAATTTTACTGAGAGGTAAATGTATTGATATTTAAGTGTCATTATTGTGACCTATTTTCAGCAGAAAGACCAGAGAAATATATCTTTCCACTTTATATTTATTCACATATAACACTGTGGTTTTCATACTTCAATCTTTTATGCCAGGCTCTACACATTTTGAAACATGGTAGTGGGCTAAGATCTGTTCCCTATGAAACATCCCAAAACCCAGGTTCACATGCTTTGAAAACTGAGAGCTATACACACAAAAAAATTCATCCAGATGAGGCTTGTTTACAGTTGCCTGAGAATAAATGTACTATTCTTTTCCTTTGAGTACACCTTCTATAACAGATGCTAGACAGGTACTGTCAGACTTCAGATGCAGCACCATGATTACCAGTTACTGAGAGATGAGCTAGAGCTATCTGTCCTATACAACTTCATCTTGGAAGCCTCCCCTCAAACTCCCAGATAAGAGGCGCTAGAGGAGGCTCCTAGGTAGGCCCTGGAGGAAGGAATTTTGAAGTCTTTTACTCCATCATATCCAAGATAGAGTTATTTATTTCTAATGTGCTACAGAGCTTTTAAAATTTAATAGAATAAGTATTTGCATGGAACATAAATGATTTTTATTTTATTTTATTATCAGAATTTATAAGATTACAAGTGTTATTATCTTACCTAAGTGATTTGAAAGTATAAAGACTCATGAGGAATAATAATTCAAACGTGTAATTTCTTCCTGTACATAAATTTGTAGTACTGAAAGTGTTTCACATTCTCATTTGGCAATTCATTATCTCAAGAATGTGTGGTTCCCAAATATCTAAATCCAGACCTTGGTGGCAGAATGACTTAAGCCTGGGAAACAGGAACAGTTTCCCTGAAGGATACTCAATGGCTGGGTGGCTATTCCTGAATACTCATGTGTCTTTCAGCACCTACTATGTTTTAAAAGGTGTCTGAGATAGTGAATATTGTACAATGATCCAAAGAGTAGCCACAAGTCTGAGATGACTTCCAGTTGTTCTAAATCTTACTTATGGTGGACAGCCCCTTTTCATCCTTGATCATGGATGTGCCAACAGCAGTGTTATAGGTTTAAACATGACAGGTCCTTCTACTAAAGCCTGAATTATAAATTTTTCTTTAAATCAAATGCTTCATTGCATTTACAGAATGTGTGCAGAAACTATTTTCTTCAGTTATCTACTCAGAGGCAGATGAACCAATGAGCCCTTTGGTTAAAGTCCCACTTTGTTGTTATGTATAAAAATATCCCCAGATTCCACACTTGGGTTTTTAGCTTGTTCCACCTAGTATTTATGTCAGTGATCCTTGTGATTTTTCATCTCCTAAACCTGTGGTTCTCTCTGCTATTTTCCTACTTTACAAAACACACAAATGCCCTGGAGTGGTAATTAACTCAGCACTTTCTATGCCCCCAAAAGTTATGTCATTTCTCATAGGATTCTGCTTCTCATCCAACACTGAACTGTTGTATCAAAACACTGAGCTGACACTCAACTGAAAGATCAATGTCTCATGCTCTTCATTCTGCTAATAGAGTCTTTGAAGCTTCCACACAGATGCTCTGGGTTTTCCCTGGCCTTAGAAAACTGTCTCTGAATATCTTTCTAAGGCTTTTTCTGCTTTCCTGAGCATTTTTCCAAGGATATGGGCTCTTAATAACTCTTCCTTCCACTAGAAATATGTTTGGCCAAAATCAGAGAGTTAAATCATAAAAATCATTTATATATCAGTCCTTATTTTTCATGTATAGATGTTTCAAGGAGTTAAAATTAGTTTTACAGTATTCTAAATAAAAAAAAAATTAGGGCACATGTTATGGAGATTAAGAAAAATGCCAGAGTTGTAATTAGTTCCCTGTTATTCAGTGTGATTTTCACCACATAGATACAGAACTGTGACTTCATATGAAATATTAACTAAAGGAGACCCTGAACATATAAGTTCTGACCTCTGAGCAGCCGTGTGAGAAAAACTAAAAACATAAAGTAATTGATTTTATACTACCAATAATGGAGAAGAAGGCCATACCATCTGTCTGTCTGTTTCCCTGGAATGTGTTGAAAACATCTGAGGCTGCGTTCTGAGGCCAATAGAATATTAGATTAAAAAAGGAAAAAGAAAATCTATAATAGTGTTGAGAGCCACAGCCAGTGGGAATGGCACCTAGCATTTTGCCAGAAGGAGTGGTTGAGAGGTGACGCCAGAGAGTCATTAAAATGATGATAACTAAGTTAAGCTGTGTATAATTGCTGTGACTGGATGAAGCTGAATTGAAACAGGCAGTGTATTCAGTTGTATATAGACCCCTGCTGTCTGGCAATAGGGCGGCTCCTGCTGCCTCGGGAGACTGCTACTTTTGAGGGCGACCGCTACTTTTGAGTTCTGTGGAGTTCCCTGTTGAGTTCCCCTTGAGTTCTCTCAGAGCTCGGGAGAGGGCGGAGAGAGTTCCTTGGGATTCTGCGTGAAGTGCCAGTGAGATTTCGGCAATAAAGGAGTTCCTGTTTGAACCTACAAGTGTCTCGTGGTGGCTCGGTTATTTTGTGCCCAGCCAGACTGCGGCAAATAGTACTAACATGTGAGGATCCAGTTTGACAAAGTACCTCAATATTAGCCAAGGCATTTTTTTTCTCTAAGTTAGAACATCTTTAATATACTATATAAATTGTCCCAAGACAAATGTAGGAACTAATAAATAATAAACAAATAATTAACAATTCTATAGTGTTTCATACGTGTCAAGCATTTTTTCAAAGGTTTTATGTTTACTTGTCAATTCCAAAATGCTATGAGACTAGTACTAATCATATTCCCTTTAACATATAACTTTAAGTGAGAAGAACATTAGTTAAATGAATTGACAATGATCACCTAAGTAGTAATGGGTAGGACCTTATAAAACAAAAGCAACCATGGAGGAGGATATATACCACAAAGTCTCCATGATTCTGTACTTCCACAAATAAACTATGAAAACTGGGTCTTTGGGGATGTTTGACCTAGAAGATAATTATTTCCAGCTGCCAAAATAAATACCAGCTATCTTGCTGACCAACATTTATATAAGCAGCAATGTCTGGCATGCTGTAGATCCAAATAAAAAATAGCACAGTATCTGCACCCTTAAGAAGTCGAGAGGAAAGACAGAAAAAGGAAAGAAATAAATATAAAATCCCCATTAAATAAGGTAACTTATGATATAAAAGAAAGCAGAGACAGTACTGCAGGCTTATTAAGAAATGTGTGATATGGATCCCTCAGGGGAGATATGCAAAATCATTTCATTTGGTGGGTGTAGGCAATTGGCAGAGTGTTTTCCTAGAATGTGCAAAAGTTTAATCTTCCTCACTTCCAAAACATAAAATAAGATTAAAAAAATTATAAATTCATGATTTGAAATAATGAGTGATGCTGAATGAATTTTTTTAAATCATCTATTTAATTACACACTTACTAGAGTACTGGCATGGCACCCAGGGCTTCATGCATGATGTCCAGCATTCAACACAGAGTTTCACTCCCAGCCCTCAACTGACATTGAAATGAGAAATCAAGGAATATTATTACATAGAATTATTTTGATAAAAGGATTATGATAGGTTGAAAATTGTGAGACAAAGATTAGATGCATGTCAATTAAAATGCTTCTGCTGTCAAACATTGGTTGTTCTCTTTCCAGAATCATTACTTACTTCAACTCCCCAGGATGATGAATGAACATTTCAGATATATTACCTTTTTTTATCCCCAGTCTGGCATTGGGATCTCAGCAAACATCTTTTTGCTTTGCTTCCACATCTATCCACTGCTATCCTTGTGGGTCTTAAGCCCAGGTTTACTAACCTCCATCAGTTATATCCTGGCAAACTGTATACAAAACCATATTACAAATAGAGTGCACCATGATCAAGTGGGGTTTATCTGAGGGATGAAAGGTTGGTTCAATATACTAAAATCAATAAATGAGGTACACCACATAAACAGACATAAAGACAAGAATCATTATCTCAATAGATGCAGGAAACCAAGTGACAAAATACAGCAACTCTTTATGTTCAAAATACTAAAAAAACTGAGGATAATAAAAACATATCTCAACATTTTAAAAGCTATCTATGCTAAGCCAAAGAAATGTAGAAAAATAGAAAGCATTGCCTCCCCTGGAACAAGACAGGAATGCCCTCTTTCACCATTTTTATTCAACAAACCATTGAAACTCTAGTCAGAACAGTCACATATACAAAAGAAATTAAGGCAATACAAATAGTAAAAGAAGAACTCAAAATATGACTAGTTGCCAGCTACAAAATTATACATTTAGAAGATCCCCCCAAAAAATACTAGAAAACTTCTAGAACTAATAAATGAATTTAGCAATGTAGCAATACAGATTTAACACCTATAAATCAAATGTTTTTCTATATGTAAGCTATGAATCTATTGCAAGATAAAATTTAAAAATTACCCCATTCATGTTAGCCTCAAAAATATTTGAGAAATCAGTTTAGTAAAATAGGCGAAAGGCCTCAACAATGAAAATTAAAGGAAGAAATCAAAGAGGACCTTAGAATATAGAAAGGTCTGTCATGCTCTTGGATAGGAAGAATTAATATAGTAAAAATTGCCATACTACCAAAACTGTTATACAAATTTATTGCAATGCATATTAAAAGTCCAATGACATTTTTTATAAAACTTGGAAAAGAAATCATGAAATTCATTTGGAAAAATAAGAGAGCCATAAAAGCCAAAGCAATCCTTATCAAGAATAATGAAGCAGAATGCATAGCAATACCAAAAATTAAACTATATTAAAGAGCAATAGTAACAAAAATGGCATGATATTGACACCAAAAAGACTTGTATTTGAAGGGTATAAAGTACATGACCCAGAGAAAAACCCACATAAATATGGCTGTCTTATTTTAGACAAATGTGCCAAAAACATACATTGGAGAAAATATAGTTTTTTCAAAAAATGGTGCTGGGAAGACTGGAAATCCATATGCAGAAAAATGAAATTATACCTTTATCTCACTCTGTACAAAAATAAACTCAAAGTGGACCTGAGACTTAGGCATTAGAAAAGAGACCATGTAATTAATAGAAGTAAAAGTAGGACCAAATCCTCATCATGTTGCCTTAGGACCTACTTTCCTTAAGAAGGCTCCTTAAGCACACAAAATAAAATCAATAAAGGCAATAGTATAAAACTAAAAACTTCATGTCAGCAAAGAAAAAAATCAATAATGTGAACAGACAGCCTACAGAATGGGCAATAATCTTTACCCCATGCATCTCAGATAGAGCACTAATTTTCAGGATATATAAAGAACTAAAAAATCAAAAATCAAATAAATGATTAATAAATGGGCTAAAGAATTGAACAGATATTTTATAGATGTGTCTTCACAAATATTTAAAAAAATGTTCATCATCTCTAGCAATTATAGAAATGAGAATAATACTACTCTTAAGATTTTATCTCATTCCAGTCAGAATGGCAATTTTCAAGAATACAAGCAATAATAAGTTTTGGCAAGGATGTAGAGAAAAATGCACATGCATACATTGCTGTTGGGACTGCAAATTGGTGCAACCATTCAGGAAAGCAGTATAAAGATTCCTAAAAACAAAACAAAACAAAACAAAACAACCTTGGAATGGAACCACTATTTGACCCAGCTATCAAATTCCTTCATTTGTACACAAAGGACCTAAAATCAGCATATTATGGTGATGAAGCCATATCAATTTCTATAGCAACTCAATTCACAATAGTTAAACTATGGAACCAGTCTAGATGCCCTTTACCAGATGAGTTGATAAAGAAAATGTGGCTTATATACCTAAGGGAATATTACTCCACCTTTACAAATAATGAAATTATTGCATTTGCTGGTAAATGGATGAAACTGGAGGACAAAATGCTAAATAAAATAAGCCATTCCCAAAACACCAAAGGCCAAATGTTTTCTCTGATAAATGTATGATGATTCATAATGGGAGGAGTAGGGAAGAATGAAGAACTTTGGATTGTGCAGAGGCAAGTTAGAGGAAAGATGGGGCTGAGGAGATGGGAAGCTCAGTAGAATGAGACAGACCTTATTATCCTTTGTACATATATGTTTATATTACTGGTGTGATTCTGCAACATGAGCAGCCAGAGGAAAGAGAAGTTGTGTTCCATTTGTGTACAATTTGTCAAAATGCATTCTACTGTCATCTATAACTAAATACAATGAATTTTAAATAAATTAAATGGTTAAAAGTATATAAAAAATCAAATTTTCCTCTTATGTGGCTTTGGATAAATTATGTTTTGGCATTTTTTGTAACTGTCTTAAGCAATTTTTAAACTTCCCTAGGCCCATTCATGTGGAAGTTTAGCCTATAGTGGTTCAGTGTTCATTGAATATATTTGCAATTGGTTTATTTTAATTTTCTAGTAATCTAGAAATAACTATTTTTTCATTTGTTATCATACCTGTATTGCCCCTTCATGTATTCACAAAGAACTATCTTCTGATTGCAACATCTAGATCATAACTAGGTCTGCTAGTAATAATTGTACATCCTTTTCCCTTCAGGTCACAGGGCTTTGTTTGGTCTCTAATTCTTTATATAACTTCATATAAAGTACACAGGAGACTGTTTCTAATTTTGCATCATTATCTTAGAGAAAATACCGGGCTCCCATGTAGCTCCATTAGTGAGGAAGGGGACTGATCATTCAGATTCTTTGAGCAAACTCCTAGGTTGTGCTCTGCCTCAGCTCTGCTATGTTCAATCTGCCTGTTATCGCCTCAACCTGTGACCTCAGCTCTATGTCTGCATTTTTTATTATCCATTTTTTAGATTGATTTTATATTTTACTCACAGCTCAAAACAAAGAAATACAAGTTTTGAAATGACTGTGTACAGAACTGACTCTACTTAGAAACCAGGTGCTCTATATAAGAACAAAGTGGGGAAGTGGGATCCATTAGACACTGTATCAAGGTGACGCTCAGAGCCACTGGAAAATCATAGATGGTGCCATGAATACCTCATGAAAATAAAGAGATCATAAACTGTGGAAGGGATTAGGACTAATTTAATCTTAGGATCAAAATGAAAGTAACTGGAATTGTCAACCTGATTAGGACATGATCTCAATCAAGATCCCTCTCCAGATGCATCCAAGGAACTTAGAAAAAACTTTGGAGCTCAGCTCTCCCAGGATTGCTGTTATCCACCAGAGAAGAAAGTAAAATTAAGAAACAGGGGACATGTTCCACTGGGGAAACCACAGTTGTGTGTTCTGCAGTGGAATCTATTCATCTTTCTACAGATATTAAAATGACAGGCCTGCAGAGGGAGGATTTAAAAACATCTTCTTCTTAACACTTACAACTCTTTGGTTCTTCTCAGCTATATGGAGTCCTCCCCTGAGTCAGCCATCTGAGTAAGTGCCTCTATTTTTTTCTAAATGTTGATGGACCTTTATTTTTTTTATTCATTTATTTATATGCAGTGCTGAGAATTGAATCCAGTGCCTCACACATGCTAGGCGAGTACCCTACCACTGAACCACAATCCCAGCCCCAGTACCTCTGTTTTCTCAGATGCAGAATTAGTGTTTCAATGGTCATAGAAAGACTGTGTAAGAAAGGAATTTGAGCCTATTAGTGAGGTTTCCAGAAGCTGCAGAAGAGATATCAGCTCCAACACTCCAACACAGCAAGGAGGAATGTGTTCTGTTTGGTGTAATGAGGATATTTTCTTCTAAGAATGATTGTTTGTTTAATTTAGATCCTCCTGAAGTTAGTCTATTTTTCAGAGGGACTATCAATTAATCTTAGTTTTTTATTTATTTTTGATTTAATGACTTCCAGTGAAAAAACTTACATATGGTTTCAATTTTAGAGACTTTATACTAATCACTTATTAGTGTATATATATTATCAAAAAAGACATGTTTTAATTGAACATTCTTATTACTTATAATTTTGCTTCTATCATCTTGATAAATCAAATAGATCTCTCATTGATATAAGTGACTTTCATAGTTTGAAGAACTAAGTTTTGAAACCTTTATAAGAAAATGAGGGCCTATGTTTAGGATCAAATTTCATTGAGGGAAAACTCACACTAGTATAAAATATCTACTTGAATTTTCTTATGAAGTTTTGCATTCAATGCAATTTAACAAATTAAAATTTTCCTGATCCTGTATTCTATCAGTTAGGAAATGCCACATGAGAGGACTATGATAACAAGAATTTGAAGTTCATTAAACATTTAAAAAATCAAATGAATATGCTGGTAGTTTCCCTTTCCTGGCTCCAAAACACCCAGGAATATAATTCACAATAGTTTGGAAAGAATATATATATATATGTGTCTATGTGTCTGTGTGTATATGTATGTATGTGTGTGTGTTTGTGTGTGTGTGTGTGTGTGTGTGTATATATATATACATATATATATATATATATATATATATTTCAATTTCTGCACTATTGAAAATGTTTGAATTTGATTTTGTTTAGAGGAACTTTTAGGTCACTTAAATCCCATCCTACTCTGGTAGCAGTACCTAAATTTCAGATTTTTTTCCTAAACTCAATTTTTTATGTTTTTAGCATGGATAGAAAAATGTGAATCTATCTCATTTTCTTGTCACTAAGGCACAAAGATCAAGAAGAGAAAGGAAAGCCAAAGCTTTTGATCTGGAAAGCAGGATTGAAAACTCCCATCACCACATCAATCAGGGAGAAGGACTCTTCTGCAGGACTTCTGATTTTTTTTCCAGTAATGTTACCTTAGGATCTGTGAAGAAGCACCTCTGGGGCTTCCTGTTTATTTACTTTAAAAATACACTTTGTCTTATAGTGGCTTTTATCTGCAGAAATTTTAAATATTGGCAATATAAATATCATAGCTGTAAGTGTGAATCCTGAGTTTTAGAACCCCGACAATTTTCAAAAGCAACTGATAATTCTCACCTCTATTTCTCACAAATAGCTGCAAATCATTTGGCAACATATTGCACAGCCTTTTTCTAATCATATTGCTGGCGTTTGTGAACTTTACAACAGATGTGCCCATAGGACTAACATCTGTTGGGTGATGGTTTTTGCATTCCCTGAGATGCCTATCATCTCGCCCTAGTGCTTTTCATAGATTTCCTGTACAAGTAGTGCCACAATATAGAAAGTTCTGCCTACATTTACCTCAGTCCCAAACCCACTTGCTTGAAGTAAAACTAATCTCACCTGCCTCATCCCTTTTGCCCAATTTTACCTTAAGTGAATAGTAGATGTGGATGGGGGAGGATTAGCAACATTGGTGAAGCTGTGCTCTGTGGTAATGATGATCCAAAGCATGTGGGTCTGCACATGCATAGCTAAGTGCTGAGTAAATAAAAGGATTCTTTTGTCATCTCATCCCTAAGAGAGAGGCAGGAAGATGCTCACACTGCAGATGAGAGAACAGATATGTGCTCCCTTCACTCCTTCACCCTGGAATCTGCACACCCAGAAGGTCCCAAGAGCCCCAAAGTTGCAGTGGAATCTGCAGAGGGTCATCCTCCTCCTTTAATTCTTCTACTTCTGTCCTGATCTTTAGATCATGTCCATTGGCTGAGGAGTTCTCACTAGTTTGGGGGTAGATGTATGATGATGCATGTATCATAAGCCACCCATGATTTTGTTGATTGCAGGTTTGCACACTCTCTAACATGACAGCTTTCTTGATCTAGATAGTAAAGAAAATCTTAACCATGAGGGCCCCCCAGTCTTCAATATCACCTCTAACAAATGAAAGTTCTGAGGTTTTTAGACATTTCTTTTTTCCATGTGTGATCTCTTTTTCTCATCTACTCATTTAGCCTTTCCTTTCTCTTACCAGATGTGGATTCTACAAATGTGACCTATTTCAGAAATTCATGTTAGATTCACTGTGATTTGCATGTACTTACATACAGGATATCAAGACAGGGCATTCTGATTTCTCCAGTGCATAAAGCACAATATTAACACCTGTTAAAAGAGGGTATCCAGTTACCACGCTGTCAGCATCACTCCTAAAACCATTATTTGAGGACTGTTTTTCATATAACCCCACTGATGTCAGAAAGATTATGCTGTGTCCCGTGATCTCCTAGACTGCGCTGTTCCAGGGATGAGTGTGGTGAATCACAGGAGGAAAGTTGTGCTGAAGGATTTCTATTAGCTTCTCCCTAAGAATGGTCCCCATTCCTTAGGATGCTTTCTAACAACAATGGTAAGTCAGCATGGACATCACTATAGAACTTTTGTTACAATACCACTATGATATATTTATATAATTTTAATCATACATATATTTCATATGCATTTAAGAATATGATTTTGGTTCAAAACTGGAGATATCAGGATAATTAGAAAAGTATTTTTCTGGGGTTTCTCTGGGAACTACATGGAGATAGAATAGTTGTGCTTAGGATCACATCAAATTGAGTCCCTTTCTTTCATGCATATATTAGGAAACAGTCTAAATTTTTCCTGTTACTAATACAGAAATTCACTTTCAGAAAACAATTTTTCACTGGTTTAAAGGCAATGAACCAAAAAAAATCCATACATTCTGGAGTGTTATTGTAAATTCATGGCTCTGTTCACACCTGGTTTTAATTAATGCTGTTCGCAGGCCTGCAGATTCCTCAGTCACACTGAACTTAATGTCATCCAATGGCTTTAGACACAGGTGATTCCAAAGCTTTAATCAATCAGTATTTTAATGCTTGTTTTTATAAGGCTCAAATGTTTAAAATGAATTAAAGCAGATCCTGTATGTCACAGAAATGATATTATAGAAAGGAATTTTGTTTTTATAATACAATTTTTTTCCTATTGAGGGAAGAAATTTCAAGACATTTTTTTTTGTTACTAGAGATTGTACCCAGGATTAGGGTTAATAACTCAGCAACATACCCAATCCTTTCTACTTTTTATTTTGAATTAGACTCTCACTAAGTGACTTGGGGCCCTGGTAATTTATTGAGGCTGATTTTTAATTTGGTATCCTCCTGTCTCAGACTCCTGTGAGTGGCCTAAAACAATTTTTAAAAGTTATTTAAATGTGAATCTATTTGTACATATAGTATAAAATACCCATAAATATTTGATTTGTGTAAAATAATTGATGAGAATAGGCATATGACATTTACATGTATGCTGATGTTACAAAATAAGAGAACCCAGTACTAGTGATCAAATATAATCCATAAAAGCTTGGATACATATGGATATTTGATGTATATCTTTCTAATATTTTTATCCTGGAATTATAATCGAAAACAACTGCAAAACATTAAATAAGTGAATGGATCAAATTTTGTCAATTTTCCAGATCATTTCTTGGGGAAAAATTGTCCTTTGCTCGTGGTGGTAGACAGTTTTCATTTTCCACAAATATTGCACATTGGTACTCATACATTGAACCTGAAAATTTCATCATACAGAAACTTAGAAAAGTGTCCTATATCTCTTATTAGATATAGAATGAGATAGATGATGGACAAGGAATGCCAAAAAAAGTTAAGAGTGAACAGTAACTCAGGATTTAAAGTACAATAGGGTGGTTGCCATCAATGATAATTACTTATAAAATTCAAAATAACCAGAAAAGAGTTTACAGGTTTCCAACATAAAAATGAGAACGTCAAAAAAAAAATGGAAATTGACCTGATTTGATCATAACACAATGTTTACACATGTTGGATTATAATTCTGGATCCCAGATCCAAGTAAATTATTAGATTCCAATTAAAATAAACAAAAATCAACATTTAATGTTTTAACCAAATATCTACATAAACTCAAGTTTTTACATGGTATTCCATATTCATGAGTAATTAGCTTTTTTTAGTTTCTTTTTGTATCTTTTTTCCTATTTATTTGTTTATTTTTTTATTATTTATTTTGGTACTGGGTATTGAACTCAGGGAAACTCAAATACTGAATCACACCTCCAGCCTTATTTTGTATTTTATTTAGAGAAAGGATCACACTCAGTTACTTAGCACCTCACTTTTCTTCTAAGGCTGGCTTTGAACTTGCAATTCTCCTCTTTCAGCCTCCAGAGTCACTGGGATTAGAGTCTTGCACCACTGCACCCAGCCTTAGTATCTTGACTGATAGATTTACATGTTATAAACAGCCATGAAACGATTTATCCTTACATGCAGGATTTTCTGATGTCATTTATTTTTAATATATGGCTGGAAATGATTTAAAAGACATACTTACTATTTCAGGCACTTGAATTAAAGCACAACATGTCTGTATAGGAAATATCACATTAGTAGTTTAACATCAATTTTTCTATATCAAATTTATTTTTGGGCCTCTGAACTGAAAAGTTGCTTGCTTCCTGGAAGGGATAGTAAGAATCTTTTGAAGACTCATCTTTCAGGCATGAGTAAAATTATTTTTTAATAAATATCTTACAATTGAACTGAGTATGTATTTTTATCCATGACATTATTTATGACCCTGATTTCAGATGACTGAGTAGAAAACATTAGAATATGTTCTTACTAGTATTTGAAAGTGGACTTGGATCACTTAGGATAGCTATTCTGGTGATGATAATAACATGCATATACGATAGATGGCTACAATGTGGATTCAAACACAGTCCTAAAATACCACCAAAAATCTTAGTTCAGATAGTGATAACATGCTCCAAAATTATAAAACATTTTGAGGCAGCAACAGAAGTAGTTATTAGAATAACTTAATTAAGTTTTCCATGTAACATGCATGAGAAACTGCAGAATTAAAAAATACTGGCCAATATTTTGCAAGGTCATTATATGTCAGAAACACTTCATATTTGGAACTTCATCTTCTGCACAAATAACAGCTCTAGAATTAAGGTAATATTACTCCCAAATTTTGTAGATGAGATGATCAGTGTTTAGTATCAAAGACTGCTTAAGATTATACTTGAAAGTAATGGAAGATCTCAGGTGAAAATTCAAACCATGTGTTAGAGTATGTAATTCTTAATATTGACTCACTTGATATATTGAAGATATTAGGTCTGGTAATAAGCCAAAATAAAGATGGCACTGAAATAATATACCCATGTATAAAAACAAAAAATTGTAGAACTTTCAAGGTGTACTTAAAGCTTAACTAAGAAGAGAAAGATAAAAACCAAGTCAGGATCTATACCAGAAAACCTCAAGATGAGATTATAATCTAAAATTATTTTCAATAGCACATGGTAATTCTGAATGGATAAAAAAGTTGATACACAGTTGGAGCCACACTATTGTTGCATAATTCAGGAAAGAGTATAGGAGAGACTTGAGTGCTGAAGTGAGAAAGGTGTGTTGGGGTGAATCCACACATTTTCTGATGGTAATAGAACAGGGTGAGATTCAAGGGGTGATAGTGTTTGGAATTAAGACTTTTTCTTCATTTTCTCCTTAGATATATACTACATGATTCTTTCCCCAAAAGATGGATAAGAACTACCAACTATATAATTATGTTGGTATAAGAAGTGCATTTTTCTCTGAAGTTGGCCTTGGGATCTCAGGCAACACCATTCTTCTTCTCTTCCACATCTTCACATTTCTTCTCCAGCACAGGCTTAAGCCTATCGACCTGATCATTGGTCTCTTGGCCCTAATCCACCTGGGGATGATGATTATTGTGGTGTACACAGCTACAAATATTTTTGTGTCTCAGGACTTTTGGGATGACATCAAATGTAAATCCATAATCTACTGGCACAGGTTTTTCAGGGGCTTTTCTATTTGTGCCACCTGCCTACTTAGTGTCCTCCAGGCCATCACCCTCAGCCCCAGAAGCTCCTGCTTGGCAAAGTTTAAACATAAATCCCCGCAGCAGACCCTGTGTTTTCTTGTTTTCTTGTGGGCCTCCTATATGTCCTTGAATACTCACTTCTCATTGTCTTCTACTGCCACTCCAAATGTGACCTCAAATGTCATTGTGTTTATTACTGAACCCTGCAAAATTGTACAAATGAGTTATTTCCTCAGGCATTTATTTTCTGTATTTGGTGTATTCCGGGATGTCTTTCTTATAGGACTTATGGCTCTCTCAAGTGGATACATGGTGGTTCTCTTGTGCAGGCATAAGAGGCACTTTCAGCACCTTCACAACACCAGCCTTTCTCTAAAAGCATCCCCTGTACAGAGGGCCACCTGGACCATCCTATTGCTTATGAGCTTCTTTGGGCTCATGTACTGTTTGGACAGCATCTTCTCCTCCTCAAGAACTATGTGGAGCAATGATCCTGTCTGTTATTATATCCATTTGATGGTGGCCAATGGCTATGCCACAACATGCCCTTGGCTGCTAATCTGTACTGAAAAACGAATTATTAACTTCTGGAAATCTTTCTTGGTGAAGATAGAATATATTTAAGTTTCCCTAATCTTTCAATACACTGGCTTTTGAACAATAAGTCACAGCATAGAATATATGCTCTCTGGATTAAGAGTCTATGGACATATGCATGTTGGGTTAAATCTCTTACTTTGAGACATGCAAATAACAAATATATTATAGAAATGTCAATGTTTTACCTTTTTGAAATAGCACAAGGGCCCAACTTACTTGCTTGGTGTAAGCAAGAAATTCTTATGAGTCTCACTGTCATGATCTGAGTTATCTATTATAAACACATTAAGAGTGTATATCACTTTTTAATAAGTGCTTAAATGAGCTGTATTCTTCCTAACAAAAATGTCAATAATTTGTGCCAAGAATTAATGCCTTTTCTATAAACTTTTATTTTACTGTCTGTTAAAAATAATTGAATGTAAGGACTCAAATTATCATATGTACACCAGAGCTCAGAGTAGCATTCTTAATGACAAACCCTGGTGGAAACATCAATGCCACAAATCATAGGAATGTATAAGTAAAACATGGCCTGGACATACTATGGAATATAATTTAGCCTGGAACAAAAAAAAAATGCCTGAGGTAGTAATTAGTGAACTTTGAAGACATTATTGCAAGTGACCTATCAGTCACAAATTATCCAATGCTGTAATATTTTAATGTAGAAAGTGGAACTGAGAGTGTAAACCTATATAGACAGAAAATAGAATGATAGTTACCATGGTCTGAGAAAGTGAGTCAGTGGGGTGTTCTAATTGGACAGCAACACAATAGTTTGAGAAGAAAAAGTGCTAGAGATGGATTATAAATGTTTTCACAACAATATGAATGTGCTTACTGAGTCTGACCTGCACTTTTAGAGAGCATCACAAAGTTCAATCACAAGAATGGGTCCCAAATTGAAATGGGTGGCACCTCAAATATGTATAATATGTCATACAACTTATTGCCATGAATATCTAAACCAACAAATAAAACAATGCTTTTGGAATAAAAAATGAAAGGATCAAAATGGTAAATTTTCTGTCATGTGCACTTTACCACAACAAAAGTTGCCCAATGACCTTTTTTATATTAAGGGAAATATACCCATTATAGAAGGACAGACACCACATGTTCTCATTCATTTGTAGGAAATAATAAGTAGCTCTAGTAGAACAGAATGGAATGATGGTCACCAGAAAAAGGGAGAGCAGAGAGAGGACAAGTGGAAAGAGTTCATGGAGGGGTATAAAAACAGAATGGAGAAATCACTTTGTGTCAATAACTTTGGCACAGTAGGGGGACTATTGGTTAAAACAACCTAAAATGTGCAACTTAAAATTAAATTGAAAAACTTAGAATTAAATTAAAATTCAAAAAAAGCTGAAGAGATTAAAATACTTATTACTATGGTCTGATTTTACAACTTATATACATGTACTGAGTTATCATAATGTACCCTGAAAATTTCATATATAAAAATATACCTTTAAAGAGAGTTTCTATTCCATATAGTTCTTGAAATTCTAGACAGAGAAATTAGAGAGACAGAAGAAATTAAAGAAATACAAATAGGAAAAGAAGAACTCAAACTACCATTACTTACCAATAACAAGATTCTATACTAAGAGGATCCAAACAAATACACCAGAAAATTTCTAGACTTAATAAATAAATTCAGCAAGTAGCAGAATATAAAATGAATACCCATTAACCAAGTGCATATCTACACATCAGTGATGAATCCTCCGAAAGAGAAATTAGGAAAAGTATCCCATTCACAAGAGCCTCAAAAAAAAAAAAAAAAGTATCCCATGCTCTTGGATAAGCTAAATCAAAATTGTCAAAATCCCCATACAACCCAAAGTGCTATACAGATTCCATGTAATTCCAATTAAAATCCAAACATTATTTCTTATAAAAATACAAAAAGCAATCATGAAATTCATTTGGAAAAGTTAGAGACCCAGAATAGACAAAGCAATTCTTAGAAAGAAGAGTGAAACAAGGGGCATCACAATACATAACTTAATCTATACTGCAAAGGTATAGTAACAAAAAAAGCATGGTATTTTCACCAAAATATACATGTGGATCAATGGCACAGAATAGAAGACAGAGAGACAAACTTAGATAAATACAGGTATCTCATATTTGACAAAGTGACAAAGAACATACATTGGCAAAAAGATAGCCTCTTCAACAAATGTGTTGGGAAAATGGAAATCCATAGGAGCAAAATAAAATTAAATGCCTATCTCTCATCATGTACAATGCATAACAAAGTTTATCAATGACCTAGTAAATAGACCAGTGACCCTACACATAATAGGAAAAAAAGTAGTCCCAAATCATTTTCATGTCAAATTAGGCTTGACTTTCTTAACAAGACTCCTAAAGAGCAATAAATAACGTTAAGAATCAATAAATAGGATGGATTTAAACTATAAAGTTTCCTCTCAGAAAAAGAAAAAAAAATAAATAAGGTGAAGAGACAGCTTACATTTTGGGAGCAAATTTTTGCCACAGGCATGTCAGATAGAGCACCGATAGATAAAGAACATAAAAATCTTAACACCAAATAACGAACAACTCAATCAATAAATGTGATAAGGGGCAGAACAAACACTTCTTATAAGAAGATACACAATTTATCAACAAATATATGAAAAATTTTCAACATCCCTAGCAATTAGAAAAATGCTAACCAAAAGTACTTCAGTCAGAATGGCAGCTATTAAGAATAAAAACAAGGACTGGGGTTGTGGCTCAGTGGTAGAGAGCTTGTCTAGCATGTTCAAGGCACTGGGTTTGGTTCTCAGCAGCACATATAAATAAGTAAATAAAGTAAAGGTCTATGAACAACTAATAAAAATATTTCAAAAGAATAAAAACAACAATAAGTGTTGGCAAGAATATTTGCAAAAATGAATATAAAAACATTGCAGTTCAGTGGGACTGCAAATTGGTGCAGCTAATATGGAAAGCAGTATGTAGATTCCATGGAAAACTGGGAAAGAAACTACCATTTGACCCAGCTATCT